>NW_019102237.1:0-349484 GCF_001856785.1 Myzus persicae | reverse complement strand
CCCTGGCTAATAACCTCTTAGTTGATGCCATAAACAATTAATGAAAAAAAAAATCTTAAGTTGTTTTCTGGGAAAATTGAAAATGTGTAGAGGCTGCATTCCTCATTGAATAAAACGTTGGTATATTTAAGTTTTTACATTTTTGTGATGACGAGAAATGGCAAGGTCTTGGTCAAAATATAGATTTCCCGGGCCAAAATGTTGCCCCAGTCCGCCCCTGCCTATGTGGTTTACACCACGCAGACCGGCATATATAGCCATAACACCGCCACACCGGAGCCGTATAAGTACCTAATAATAAAACAATATAAAGCATAACCTTATCTGACAAACGGTGACGGGAGAGATGACACGCTTGGGCTTGGCAGATAGGTCTGGAACGACGCCGGCGATGCTCTCTCGGTGTGGGGGGACAACCGAAGTCGTACCATCTCGAACGGCGCGGCCCACGATGAGCTCCGCGGGGGGGAGCGCGTACGACACCGACAGAAAATACGATATTTTACGTCCGCGAAACACTAACCGTCATAACCGATGCGAACGGGCCAATATTATGATATGTATGAATGATATAAAATATAGTATCGTCATGTCGGCACCGGAAGTATGCGCATATCGCGCCGTCAGGTTAACCTACGACTTGCGCCGCAAGGCACACACGCACGGCGTGACGGGACTTATCGGTGGAGGACGGGTGGTGATACCGAAACGCGGAACGGCGGACCCCGAGGGGGGCAAAAGCGTGTCCGACACGGCGGGGCACGGGGGTTTCGGTAGTCGAACCGGGGTGAGTTCTACGAACTAGAAAGGCGCGCGGGGCCGGTACACGACGACGCGATGCACGATCGACGGCGAAAAGGAACACGGGCGGCCAAAAAACCGGCACTCGGGAAGTACGTCGGGAAGAGAGACGGAACGGCGCGCTACGTCGATACCGATGCCGCGGCGGTCCGACGGACGACGTGCGAAAAAGTGTCGCGCGGACGGCGTGGTGGAACAGGGGGATCGTACGTTCCAGAACATTCGAATCGCAGGCAACGTCGATAACGACCGATGGTGTTCGTGCACAAACAACGATTGCATGCATTCAGAAATTTATATGACATATATTATAACAAAGTGATACAGGTACCAAGTACATGATACATAATCATGTCAAAACATAGATGTACCAACAATCTCAAAATAATAAGAGATAATTTTAAAATATGAAACACACTAATATACACGTATTGAATGGTTTTCTTCACAATGACTTACATTATATCTGGCCCGTGGCATGCAGTCAGGACAAGCGGGGTAATTACCGCTTGACAAGGAAGAAAAAGAAATGTATTTATAATTCATAATGTCGATTGGTATTATAGAAGTTTATAATATAGGTTTTTTCTTTTACACATAATACACTTTATTATCTGTGTTATATTATATTAAAAGTTAGAAAACATAAATTATGAAATTAAAATTTTTTTGTTTATTAAACTTAAGTCCGGCGACTACAGCCATTAGCTGTTGTAGGGGTTATAAGTACGGTAGGTAGTAGAAATTAAATTATTTTGTTATTCAGGACAATATTGATGGCAATGTGTCATGTTGTAATAAGGATTTGTTATTATAAATATAACATATTTTATTATCTGTATTATATTATATTAGAAATAAGAAAAAAAAATGCTTTTAATAGATTTCTAACGTTATCTTGTCAAAAGCACTTGGAATTTTGATTACCCGGCTCATAACATTAAAATGTATGGAGGGCCAGGTGTAGTAGGGTAGAGCGACCACAATTGTATGCAACAGTTGGAACCTGCATTGAACAACTACAAATACACAATATGATAATATTATTGTTTTTTTTATGTCTACAGAGCTTTAAATACCACTGCATGCCACTGAGACTGACATACTAAAAACATTTACATTCAGTGTACTTTGAGCAATAATTTCCCTAAACATCAAGCATATTTTCAAAAGAAATATAACCAAGAGGCAAGAGCAAACATAAAACAAAATAAAATAAAAAGCTTAAAACAT
This sequence comes from Myzus persicae, assembly GCF_001856785.1. Taxonomy (NCBI): domain Eukaryota; kingdom Metazoa; phylum Arthropoda; class Insecta; order Hemiptera; family Aphididae; genus Myzus; species Myzus persicae. The sequence continues at coordinate 347,450 of NW_019102237.1, read as the reverse complement.
TTTAAGTCTTCATTCAAGTAACAAAACCGTAAAAAATTAACAAGATTTAAGTGTACACAAAAAGTGGTCAAACTTTTGCAACATATTTCATTTAAATTAATTTAATTTTAACATTTTAGCAACAAACAAAATATAATATTTTTTTAATGATTAAATAAAGTATGAATAAATTAGGAGTAAATTATATTTTTAAACAGAATATTTATGGTTAAATTTATTTAAACTGCAAAAGCACAACCACTTTTTCCATGGCACAGACAAACATGACATATTAGCAAAACACTTTCTTTCACGTTTACTTAGAATAAATTGTACCTTCAACGTTTATGTTATTTGTAAATGACTTTGAGTCAAAGTTAGATTTTGGGGTGCTAGTCTCTCGAAATTTATTTTCAACTAACTCTACTGTTGAAGGTTCAATATCAACTTCTTCTTTGTTCCTAAAAAATAATATTTAGTCATAAGATAATATTAAATACCTACACTTTTTATTTCACTCAATTTTAATCGATAAATGAATACATTTAATGTGTACCTATGTTATTTATTCTAACCACCATTCAAAAGTTAAAATGTGAACTATTTAAAATATTTTAATTAATATAAGTTTAATTTTTTAATTTTTGTGCTTCAACTTATATCTAATAATCTATACTAATTAACTGAGAATACTTAATTAACTAAGTATCGTTTTTAAATTAATTTTCTCAGTGTATAGACACACATTTTTATAAGAAATAAATAAATCAAATATGTACATCAATATTAAGTAATTTATGATGAAATATAATATGTATAAGTTTATAACTGAAATACAACTATACAAAAATAAAAATAAAATTTCATTAAATACAAATTATTGGTATAACCTACCTAATATTTTATCAATTAATTATAAATAATTATTTTAAGTAGAAATATTTTCAAACAATAATAATTGTTTAGTTATCAGATAAGGTTATTGTTCATGTAATATATTAGTGGTTAAGATTTACCAAGAGGTGTTCCAAATTAATTATAATATAATGATGAACAGAGAAAGTTTAGGTTGTTTATGTACTATTATACAGCTTAAAACAATAAATATAAATAAACATGAAAATGCATATGTTTTTTAATAATATTATACAAAGAAGAAGCAGTTTTATCATTTATTATACTATAAAAAATGTTTGATTTTCAACTTTTGTATTTATATTATCATAATTAATTTCTTTGAAGATCAGAAATAATTAATACTAATACAAATTAATAATAATTGGTACCTAGTATTTATTAATATACCTAGATTACTCTTTTAGAAACTTAAATATGAATAAAATACTATTTTTAGTTAGTAGGCATATTTTAAAAAGATTGATTTTTAATACCTAGATATTAAATTAATTAATTTCATTTAGAATAATAAAACAAATTATTACTATTATTAATAATTATTGGATACTTACTCAGGGTTAACCATTTTAGTGAAATCATTGAACAATGAAAAATTTTTATTTCTTTTATATAATACATTTTCTAGTCTGTATTCACGTTCATAAGAGTTTTCTTCTGTACGGAATTTGTTTATTATGCCATTTTGTTCATGATAGCGTTCATAACTTTGAATAATTTCTACTCTGAGTATACCATCTTTGGGCCAAATATCTATGACATGGTCTAAACAATTAGCTGGATGTGCTAACCTTTTGTGAAAATTAACAAATTCATAAAAGACTAATACTGCCTAAAACAAAAATATTATAACATTAGGTTATTCTAAACACTGGCATTTAGTAAATATAATACCGCAAATAAAGACACAAAATCTATAGCCTTCCTTAGATTTCTTGGAAAATATTGCATGTACATCAATGAGAATCTGTAGTACATGCTGTCTTGTACATTAATCTCAAAGTCACCGTTGGCAGACATAATGAAACTGTCCCTCTAACTCAACAACAAACAAAACATGAGCAGGAAACCTTGACCAATTCTACACTGCATCCCGGAGCGACTAAACTAAATTTTGTTAACAGAAACGGTGGCAACAATCTAAGACATTGCACAAGTCACGGACAATCAATTTCTTTTTAAGACTGTTGTACACACAAAATGATAATAATATGTGCATCACTGATTGCGGGAACAATCGTAAGTACTCACCCTAGACCGACGGACATGAGCCAAACACGACTAACGTTAATAATATGGTGTGTGTTGGAAAGGAAGACTTGCGAATTGCAACAAATAAGTAAAACATGAACGCGATGAAGATCAAAATGATAATTCGTAATCGCGGAATCGCGCAGGTGGTCGTCAGCTGCAGATTGAGAATATTTAGAATAATAATTTACATTAGGTCACAGATTAGAATATTATTAATGAAATGAAATGAAATATTTTGTAATTTACACAATATGAACCGAAAAAATTGAACACAACATCAATATAATACCATTGACTGCATTTTAATTCTACCATTAAAATACGAGTGAGACAATTTTATATTACGCAGCCGCGACATAGGCGCAATCGCGCTATTCTGTGCCCGGTGGAGTTATCACACTTATTTACATTTTACCGATCAATACTCTACCAAAAAACAAATAAAGATTCGTGCGTCGTAGGGTCGTGTGTGCAGTACTACAGTCCATCAAAGTAATAATAAATGTAGTAAAGGAATACCTAATAAACAATAAATACAGCATCTTACCTGAAATGTTTCCCCGAAATTTAAATAACCTAGGTGTCGATCTTTTAAGAAAAGAGAAACCATATTATAGTTACTATTGCTAATTCCGAGTAATTCGTTATAAAGTGGTTGTATAGGGTGTTTTGAAACCATCTGGATTCTGGACAACTGTCTAAAAAAAAACTTGAGTATCCAAAAACAGAACATTTTAATCAAAAACACACACGATCCCTTATCGATAAACGACACATTTTTATCAGTAGCGGCGTGACGATAAAGCGACCAGTGGCCATGTGTTGCGTTTGCAACAAGTATTTTGTGTGGGTGGTGGTGGTTCTTAAAGTATAAGGAAACAAATTTGAATTAGCACTCCTCACACAAATTATTGTGCAATCAGTGTCGTAGGTCGGACTTGGTTTTAGAAGTTACAGGGTTCTGAAAATCGTCAACATTCGGCAATTATTACGTTCGTCGTCATTACTGTTTTCGGAACATAATACGTACAGTGGCCCAACAAGGGCTAACATTTTGGTTGGGGGGGGGGGAGCTGTAGGCCAAATCTGATATTACATGAAAAGTAACTCTCCATGTGTGTATTCGATAAAAAGTATAAAATTATAACAAAAAAAAATGTTTATTTATTTAAATTTCATTTTTCACAATAATAATATACTGTCTGTATAATACTTTAGTTCAGTGCATAAACTGTAAAATTATGTAGCATACCTAATCCGTTAAAAAATTGTGATTTTTTTCACACCCCCTCCCCAAAAAAAATTTTTTTTTTTAATAAGATTTAACTATTTTTTAAATAAAGATTAATTTAATTTAAATAACATTTTTATATTTTCATATTTTATTATATAATATAACATATTTATACTCAACCCCCCCTAAATATTTTTCTGGCTACAGCCTTGATTGTAGCATATAGTATAACTATAGTTTAATAATATCAGTCGTAGGTATATACGACGATTACGATATTTATAAAAAAATTACTATAAAAATAACAATATTAAAAGTGAATACAAACAGATGGTAGTACCTATAATTAGTTAATAAAAATATATTTATTTCAATATTTATACTTAGAACCACATTTATACATTAATTACTTGGTATCATTTCTAATTTTAAACGACTGTAACTTTAAAAAATTAAAATTATTGTGTCCGTTTAATGTTAATAGAATAGGTAGGTACTAGGTACTAACATTGATACTACTAGGTTAATAACTTCACTGTAAATTGTAATATAAAACTAATAAATATATAATATATTGAAAATAATAATAAATAGTAGTTCTGCTGAATGCAATTTTACAAGTTGCTCGTGTGCGGCTATACTGCCACCCTATTATTTATTATGCTGGTGTGATATCTTAATAAAACTGATACAGTGACTAAACCATTTACAATTTACCTACTTGTTTTTTTTTCATAAGTTATAAACAAACACACGTATCACTGTGATCCGTTATGTTATGTTACCTAGGTGTGCACAACTGCACAAGTACGATTTTTGTATCAAAAACAATTTTTCCCTTGGATCTATAGCTGTTTTAAACATAACAATACATTTTGATTGGATCAAAACTTTAAACAATTATAAAAAAAATCAACAGAATGGCAAAATCTTGAATAGGTACCTACAAACCTACGTCGTTGATCTCAGGCTGCAGTTGTACAAAATAGTTTAATTTTACCCTGGTATACATACAGATTAAAATATTATATCATTGTATAATATCTAAATTAATATAGGTAGCATCATATCATAGACGTAATAATAGTCCAAATGTATAAAAATAATTGTCCTTGTACACAATTAATAACTTAAATAAATATAATTTCCAATATTTGCATTCAGAGGTGAATTTGGTAGAAGGCAACTGTTAAAAAAATCATTTATTACATTTTACTCTTAAAAATGGAATAAATAATATTAGTTGTTCATTTTTAATTTTTCCTATACTTAATTGTAATTTCTTCTGTACTTTTAAAACTTTACTTTAACACAGGTTTACTTATGATTGTTATTTGTTCTAATTCAAGTAATGTATTACGAGAACCTATCTTCTACTATAGTCTGAAATAGAATATATTATTTGTATTTCGTATACGTTTTTATGTTTTTGTACTTCGTCAATATTCTTCAATAAAATTGCATGGTATAATTGTTTACTTATTGTATGAGAACTAATACCTCAAGGTAAAGTAAGACTTTAAAATGTAAACTGCGTATATTTCTCAAGTAAAATAAATATAAAAAAATTAATGAAAAACACGGTTACTGAATTACAACAATGTTTTCAACTATTTCGTAAATAAACACTGTAATAACTTAAGATTATTATTATTGACAAAATATTTGATTCAATTTAAGTAGATATCAAAATGTATAGTAAATAATAGTATAGTATTGTATACAATTAGAATAATATATATTTGCCATTTGCACAACTTACATGAAAAAATATATGAATACTTATTACTTAAGTACGGATAATAATAATAAAATTTAAAAAAAGTTAAAGATGTAAATATAAAAATTAAAACATAATAATATTAGACAAACAGGGAGAGCCCTACCAAGAGGTTGAGGGCTATAAGGGCTGCAGCCCGGGCCCCATATATTACTGTAATACAGACATATAAGATTTATTAAATTCAGTCAACTTTGAATAATTACTTATAGACTTATGGTATATTTTATTTATAATATTAAAAAATAAATTGAATATAAAATAAGCTGTGGCAAAAGAACTGAATTTATAATTTAAGTTAAAGGGTCCAACCAAAAAATTAGTCCAAAATTCCTAAGTACGGCTCTCCCACCACAGAATATTTTGTTTAAGAGTGTACAATGTATACGAATTGTTTTTTAAAATTGGTTTTGGAATATAAATTTTGCTTTTAATTATTGTATTTGTTTCGTTTTTCAAGAAATGTATTGAGTAATATTTAATATTAAAATAAAAATAATATATTAATTATTATAGCATTAGGTATGTCTATGTAAGACACGAAGGTTTCTTAATACCTATTATCATACTGAAGTTATATAAAATAAATATCGTTCAATACTCGCGTTCCTACCTATTTTAAATAATATAATACCTACCTAGTATGTCTATTTTAATTTAGTGGTAATAATTACAAAGAAAAAATTCATAAATACTTATTACTGCTCTAATGTTACATAATAGCGTATACTAGGCTTATTGATTTAATATGCATAATATACCTGAAGGTACTTAAAAATGTAAATTTATAAAAAAAGCTTACATTATTTTCTTCTCAATGTCAATCTTGAATTTCATTATTTACCTCGGTTTCTGATGATTGACGATTTTGAGATTTAAATTGAAGCCTCTGGTTAAGTGTCCTATCTTCGCCGATCCAAGAGTTTTTAAAATATTCAGAAGAACGAAGTTTAGTTTTATGTTTCAAAACCATCTGAACATAATCGTTTGATTTAAATACCATCCGAATGGGGCGATACAGTCCACGATAATTACCTAACCGTTTAATTTCCGGAAAATCGTGGGTGTATCTCAAAACCTTCAGTAGATCAACAACTATAGCACGTAACATCTCTGGTGTCTCGTTCTTCGAATCGGGAACATGGAAAACTAGTACATTCTTAGATCTTTCAGAACGATCATGAACCTCCGCCGCAACGCTATGAAAGCCATCGACTAGTTTTCGGCTCAATAATTTACGAATACCGTCGATTGAATCTCTTAGCATTGCAATTTCATCAGCCATAGCATCTCTTTCACTTTTAACTTTGACCAATTCAGCGTTAAATTTATGTATCATATCGTTAAATATCCCGTATGTGACACTCAATGAAGATACGTTTATTTGGAGATCTTTTATGATTTTCCTTTGATCAGTCAAATCGTCCCGAGTATCAGTTGGTTCCGAAAAAATCGAGGTCCTTGTTAAATTATTATTGTAAGCATATTCACTACGGTCGTCTCGGGCGTTGTGGTTATTCCTTTCCAGAGAAGACGTTCCCATTTTAATTCTGTATTGATCCATGTCTGCTGTGGGTATACAATCTGAACCTTGATGTTATGTAGGCGTTATGTAGCTGTTGGATATGATGATGCCGCAACAGTGAATATCCTCTTTATCACAGCCTTATGTATAACATATATATTTATAATATATTATACACAAGAGATTGTTGACAAACGAATTGCATAAAACAATATGTCATAAATACTTATAAAAAATACAAAATTAATAACCACTGCCCGTAGCGAACACCACACATGCACCGTGCACGACACGACTATACTATACCGACTAAAACTCGATAATCTTCGATTAGCACAAATTGTTTCCATAGTCTCCAAGACGCGTCTAATAGCCATTAATTAGATGCTAATATCTTTTTTTTAAGAATGCTATTAATCGACATAAAATAACCAAAAATGTGATAAATATTAAGAACACGCCCTACCTATGTATGCATACTAATGGCAGAGTTGCAAAGAATTTTATAATGATAGTATAATACATATTATAAATATGTGTCATTAGTATTTTACTGTTTAATAAATATTTTTCCATTTTTAACATTAAATATAAAGACGTAGAAGTATTTTTAAAATGTGAAGAAAAAATACTTGATCATTTAAATTGAGTGTTTTATAAAAGTAACATATATATAGGTAATTAATTGTCTGCTTTAAACATATTCCAACTTGGTAGTATATACACGGTTATTATTACATTGTATAAAGATTTGTTGTTTTTTTTTATAAATAAACTAGTTGTCCCGTCACGGAGTTGTTCGTGTATTATATAACTATATAAAAAAAACTCTTTTTTACCCCCTTAGAGGTCTCATTTTGAAAAATCCTTTCGAAAAATAATAATAATAATATTTACAAATGATTCTAATGATTCTATACACATATTATTATTAAAAAATGATTCTATAGTTATGGTTATAATTTGTTTAGTTAACACGTTCAACCTATCGCATATCGATAAATAAAGTATTATTATGTATTTTTCGATAACGCAAATTGTATATTTGAGAATTGTGCTATTCGGTGTTTACCATACAACTCTTGACTTAATGAAAATATGTTAGTTTGTAGTTTAAAATTTTTTCAAGTATTCCTACATCATAAATGTAGCGGTGCAGCCATTAGGTACTACGTACAATCGTCAGTAGACAAATTAACTCTGCAGTGGATTGCGGACCCCACTATAGGTGCACACTCTATATGAATAATATGTTTAATTTTAATTTTATTAACTATTTTCAATACATACGCATCATACATGCCGATGAGCGGCCGTAACTCAGCCGACAGCCATATTTTAACGATTAATTATGTCGTATGGGCAATTTTATAAGCTAAAGCTTGCTGTAGCTTTTTCAATTCGAAAAAACAATTCAGAACTCCAAAAATAAATCATCAAAAAATTTTTTTTTAAAAGGGTTTTTTCAAAATGTTTTTCCTTAAAAACCTTCTCCTGGCAATTAGGAACAATTAAAAAAAAATTTGAGCCAAATCGGCCCAGCCGTTCTCAATTGATGAATTGTTATATATTTTTGGCTCCATTTATATACATTATAGATGAGAACAATTATGTACCTATGCAATATTTATATCACGTATAATAGTAATATGATATGTAATCAATATGGCAACCTAATAGAAAAATAAAATGAAATATTCTTTTTTCGTGAGCCGAAAACTAAGTTCATATGTGAACTTGTTTAGCTACCTATTAAGGTTGAAAAACTAAGCTATAAACAAACTCCAAGTCTCAAGGAATCTATTGATTAGCTTAACTCCTATTGAAAGCGGATCAGTAGATTTTACTATTATAGGCAGACAGACAAACATAAACTCGTATGCATATATTTATATATATATATAGACAAAGACAATGTTATCTAGGAGTTGTATTGATAAAATTTAGTTACCAAGAACGCCGTACGGAGTTAAATATAGTTAAAACTTTTAAAATTGTAGTAGGTAGGTTCAATATAATAATTATTTCAACAAATTTGTAGTATAATATTCTGTACGTGTATATAATATAGTAGCACTCTTGGGCACTTCTCTAAATATATCTTTTCATAAAAAGTCATCTATTTTATGAGATAGAACAGTCTTATGGCCTTATGGCACTTTCTTGAAATAAATATTTTCATTAATATTACTTAATAAAAATGTAAAAATTCCTATTTATGTAAATCATAAAATTATTTTCATTCAGCCATTAAATGGTGCTAAATATTTAGTCATTATTTTTGATATTGTGCTACAACATTACATCATTTTTATCACACGTATCACACGTACAAGTGTTCATTTGACGTCTTGACATATTATTATAGGTTTAAGAGGACGCAACACCCGTCTATTTGTATCAAAAACAGTGAGTTCGTATTTCGAGTGCTACGAAGTTATTAATAATCGTAGACCCTTAAGTAATACAGTGTCTGAAAGGTGATAATTATTACTGTGTTTTGTTGCAATCAGATATTTAAAATTATAATTTTTTTTTAAATTATATAGAATTTAATATTTATAAAACACTCGTTTGTTACGTTATAATGTTCACTTGTTAATACAATCTTCAGAAATCTGTTTCAAACAAAACATAGAAAAAATTATCACCTTTACAAAAATATTTTAGTTATGTGTTTAAGATTAATAATGACTTCGTAGCATTAGAAATACGAAAAAAAGTTTCACAAAAATGTGTGTAATTCTCTACACCTAGCGGCATTTTTCTGTGATTTCTATAAGTATAATTAGCTAACCCGTCAAACGTTGTTTTGCCATATAAATTATATCTAGTGAATATTTTGGTTGGGAAATAAAACATAACCAATTTATTGTAAGTGGGTTTGTGATGTGGTATATAGTGTATGACCGAATGAGGAATGGAGCGCAGGAAACGAAGACGGCCTATATAAAATTATATAAAATTATTTTTATCAAATAGATATAAATCTAACGATTTTAATAGTTATTTTCTAACAGCCTTATTTTTTACATAAATAGAACAAAATAGGGAACTTATTAATAATTTTTATCTGTAATACGTCTCATTTAAACATTTTACCTTTTTTACCAAACCTGGTACCAACCTGGTACCTACTAAATTTATTTATCCTAAAGAATATTATTAAATATTAATATTACAAAATATAATAAAATGCTCGGAAATTTCGAGTAAGTTATTTTCGTCCTATATCGTAATGATAAAATTAGGTTACACTAATTATGTCTATACTCTATATTATAGTCAATTAATACTCGTCACTACTATCATTTTAATCAGTTGAGTTTTTGTGATATTTTTGTTGTCACTGGTTCTGACCAGCTGCGTTAGCTGGCAAACAAAAGTTTAAAATTTAGCTCAAAATAATTCTTCCCCTCGAACACAATGTACCTATATATTGACAAAGTAAACGAATTTCATAGTAACACGAGACATATATTATGCGTGGGTCAAACAATACATTTCTCTTTAAAGGTGTATTTTGATTTATATAACTGACTTAAATCAATATATTCTGTAGTCCTGTTTGATATATTGAAGATACCTACTATTTAATAGTGGAAACATTGTCACATGGATAAATGGATACCTAATATAATATTATAATATGCAATTGATATAAAAAAAAATATGAAATATTTGTGTTAAGTTTCAGCCGTTAGAGCTTATAGAGGGTATATAAAACAACAGCAAATGGTAGCATTTAGGTGATCTTTAGTTAGGTGTTATTTTAAAATATGTTATATGATTATGTTGGATGTACCCACGTACCTAAAATGTCTATGTTATATTATTATGTTTGTATGATGATCGTTGCTAACCACACGACCCATTAGCCACCACCCACGACGACATATAATGTAAAGCAAAGCGGAACCCTCTCGCTCACCTTTTTTATTATTAATTTAATTTACAGAACGTAAAATCTTGGTGGAATAACATTGAAATTATCAGTTTTATTTATTTACTTTCTACCTTTCTACATTATCATTTTCGTTCGTTACATAAAACTTTTATTTGACAAGCAGTGGGGGTGAGGTGTACACATTTATACAAATTTGTACAAATTATGGAGCAATATTAGGCTGTTTTTTTAGCTAAATTTCAAACATATTGAAGTCATGCTTCTGTTGCAATTGTTTTATATTACAAAATATTTAAATATATTGTGTCCTAATTAATATCTAAAATTGAAACTAAATAATTGTATGATAATTTGAATAGGGTTATGAAATTGAAAATAATATTGACGCTGCTTTTAGTAAATTAAAATATTGCGACAGTCAATTTGGAAAACAATAATGAAGTATGACGTATTGGCTGCAAGAAGTAAATGGGTCCCTGGGAGTGTTGTTCTGTGTTACAGCACTCCTGTGGCCTCCTCCTCCACCGAAACCTTACAATACCACCACCCAGGCCCTGATTTACGCATGTGCAGGCGGTGCACTAGCACAAGGCCCCCAAATTTGAAGGGCCCCTCCGGCCTTCCTATTCTATACTTTGCTACCATAAATAAAAGATATTTTTAATAAGATTTAGTAAGTAGTAACTATAACCTATTTAAGGAGGCCGCCGCAGCATGCGTAGTTTTCATACGGTTTACACTAATCACTAATAAGCCATCGATAGTTATATCAGTCATATTTTTTACATTTTTTGTTAAAAAAGGCCCCCAAAGTTTATAGTGCACAGGGCCCCTATTTCACTAAATCAGGGCCTGCCACCACCGACACAGCGGAACACCACCACTCTTCCTGCTCCACCATCGACTTCATTATACAACTTATCCTTAGATCATAATATTATATTGTACAATGAATGGAGCTACAGATCAATATTCTTACAAACATTTTAGCTACGAGTAGCCTGTTACGTAGCCTCTACTACGCAAGCGCCGACTACTAGTAGCTTATTTATCATAATACATTCAGTCTTAGATCACACAATTACTAATGATCGATAATTAATAATATCCAATATTTTCATACTTTAAACTTCAGACACTCATAAAAATATATAAATAAAAGAAGCTGAATATTTATTGATCATTAAGGTAATATTTATACTATATTTAATTCTTATTTATACATCTTACATTTATACCTACATTATACTTGTTTGTATTTTATATTTTATATTGTACATTAATAGAAATGTTTTGAAATAGGGTAAAACAATAGCAAAAATAATTTTTTTATTCTGTTTTAGGACTTATTGGGTATCAATAAGCAACATTTTAAATCAGAAATGAATGTAGCTCCAAATTGCTTAAATAAAAACAACGCCAATTTGGGTATAGAAGATTTGAAAACTACAACCAGCACAGAAATATTTCCGAATTTATACGAATTGCTCCAAGTAGCACTAACTTTGGGTGAGAACTTCTATGCTCAAAGATCGATTTACTAATCTATCTGTTATTCACATTGAAAAAGACCTGACTAAAAGTATTAAAAAACGTAAATTTGTTCTTAAAATCCTCATGAATGCTGGTTATAAAATAAAATATTCATTACTGTTATTACCTAATTATTGATATGTTAACTGTCTTTAATGCATTGTATGCGTTTGTATTTTATATTTAAATGTAATTTTAGTAAATTTTATAGTATCAATAAAAAATGTCTTCACTCAATTCAAAGTAGATAATAAATATCTAATTAAAGTTGTGATTATAAGTGTTAAAACGCTCTATTTGCCCCGAAGACGCTCCTACTTTGGAATCGCGGTTAGTGCACAGTGTACACCAACGTCATATAATTGCCACCAAAACCAAGCTAGATATTTCGAGTGTTAAGATTCCCGAGGAGATTGACGATAAGTACTTAGAGCGCACTAAAAAGCCCAAGGTATTATAATTGAATCCTATACTGTTAAACTTCAATGTTTCTTACATTTTTGAAATTTTTTTTAGACCTACCGACCAAGTGAAAGAAGGAAGTCTCATCAGAAGATAGTTGATGTAGGTACAGATATTAAAAACAATGACACAACATCAAGATAAGAAATCTCTGTTATTGTACCTGTCATCCATGTTTGGGTTAAGGAATAATCAATACCCACACAGAATGCAATTTTAAATTTACTGCTAAAATATAGATGAGCGATGAAGACTTAAATATTATATTTATGCATTTTACATATTTTAAGAGTAATGTTAATTCACACACAATAATCGCCTCTATATCTAAGTATGCTAAAGGATAGCAGCCGGCTTATAGCTATTGATCAATTTATTATTGTACGTCGTATACTCAGTATTCGGCAAAAATAAAATAATATAAACAATACTACGTAAAGGTATAAAATATTATGGTAATGTATAATTATACCGATAGGCTCATGTGTAACTACAGTCATTAACAGCTAAACGAGATGTAAAAAAAAATATTTATATAAACAATTCGTTAATTTAATGTTGTATAGTTATATTTAATTGTATTATAATTTTTGTCTACTCTAGCTATAATGACTTAAAATACTACAGAAACTAGAACAGATAATACGTCGTCTTTGAGTAAAATACAATTTGTTGATTTGTTCAATTTTTGCTGTGCTTTATAATCCTTCCATAAAAAAAAGTCGAAATAAAATATCGAATAAGTTTATTACATATAAATTGTTCTGATAGTCGACTTGTTTTGCAATACTTAAACCGGTCCATGTTACTAAGCCAAAATACAGTCAAGTTTGTACTATGTACTAGGATAAAATGCAATATCTTCAACAATACTTACGACGTTAGCGCTCAGTACAGTGTATTTGTGGCCATAGGCGGAGATTTGATCAAATTTGAGGGGGAGCTTACATGTTGCTTTGCAAAGTAAGCCGTGGGGGCTTTGCCCCCACACCCCCACTCTAATATCTATCATGCTTTCACTCTTCAGTACGCATCAACTATTAAATTACTAAATTACAAAACTACTAATACTAAATATGAATTACTAACTATATAATATTATGCACTTTAAAAATTATTAATTTATAATATAATAAATATTTTATTATTTTAATACAATAAATCTATTTTTATTAGCAAATATATCAATAACTTTCTCAATATTAATATTGATATCTTTTTCAATGTACAATATTGAAGAGTTATTAAATTTTTCTTGCAGCATACTCGTGCGTAGCCATGTCTTGACTTTGCGCATTGCAGAAAAGCTTCGCTCACATGTAGCCGAGCTGATTGGTATAGTTATGGCTACCTGTAGAAGCTTGTATAAGTTGGGAAACACACTTTTAGAAATANAATTATTAAAATGTTTACTTTATTCCATTTTTTAAAACCAATTTTGGTAAATGTATCTTCGGTATTGTTCCCAGAACCATAAATACGACAAGCAAAACAGTACAAAGCGTCATTGATGATACTATATTCAAGCCATTCAAAGCAGTCGTAATATGATGCATTAAAACTACGGTTTTGTTGACCAAATTTTGTCATTGGATAAGACTGGAGCATAAATTAAAAGTAGTAGTCACTAAAGTCACTCTATACATTTTAGCATGCAAATAACTTTAATACAAAATAAGCTACCTATAAGCAATATTGCCAATATTTATCTCAAATATATAATATCTACCCTACCTTCATAATTGGACGTGATGGACCAGAGTTAATATTACCCAAATCATTTATTTCACTAATATGAAGCCGCGGAGAATCAAAATCAATATTCGATGACGAGTCGCCGTCGGAGTGTACTGTAGTTTTTTCAGGAATTTCCGTCGGCAACACGTTTTCAGATTTTACAGTTTCTTTAGGTTTTTTTTTAATATTAAATAATTCAAAATAATTCGACATTTTAATAAATAATTAATAAAGTATTCGAGTATTCGACCGAAATTACGATTTACAACAACAGTAAACAACGCAAGACGCAACACGATAAACGAAACGGTCGAAACAGCAATCGGCATTCGGCACATTAATAATGTTTATCAGACTGTGATTATTGGAAATTTCTATTTTTGTCATTGCGATAAATGCGATAACAATCCGTCGCGACGGTCAGCCGGTGCGCACCGATGACGATTACGAGGTATAATATGGTATAATAATAATTATTATATTGACATTTATTTTGACAACATTTCGGGAAAAAAAAATATTTTGTGAAGTTCCAAGATTTTGTCAATCGTTGTAAAATAAGTACCTATTTTAATATTATATACCATGAAAAATGTTTGATAATTTTGGGGGGGCTTTCGATCTTTTTGGGGGGGGGCTAAGTCCCCCCAAGCACCCCCCAATCTCCGCCTATGTTTGTGGCGTTTTTTCCTAGTAACCACAAACTTTTCTACGATTTACGGAGTTTTAGTTATTTGATTATTGCTTGTATTATACTTTTGGAGTAATATTTCAGACATACGGCATATTCAT
Organism: Myzus persicae; assembly: GCF_001856785.1. Lineage (NCBI taxonomy): Eukaryota > Metazoa > Arthropoda > Insecta > Hemiptera > Aphididae > Myzus > Myzus persicae. Next base: position 332,332 of record NW_019102237.1, on the reverse strand, counting down.
CTATACAAGCTAAATTTTACAATAATTTATTTGTTTTTAACTCATTTTTATTATTTTTTTTGAGACTTACGGCGTTTTTGCTCATGGCGGCAGAGTACAGGTCATTTAATGTTGTCTTAAATATGTACTTTGGTACTTTAATTTAATTAATTACCTTATTGATATTACATTTTTAGGACATCAACTATTATCCATCAAGGTAATAATATTCTATGTACAATTTTGTGTCCTTAATAATTATTATCAATTTCATTTATTATCATCAAGATATATTTAAAATTGAAAAAATGTATAAACAATGTGTTCTAAATGATTAGGTAGGTTTTGTTACCCTACATTTAAATAATATTTCCACAAATAATTATTGTGTTTACCTACCCATTCATAATTTGTTGAGGTATTTTTGTTACATTTTCCAAACTTATTTATTAATACGTTAGGTATATGTATTAATTAAAAAACAAAATTTTAGATGGTCAAGGCTAAGAAAGCAATTGCTAGCTTGGCTAAATAAAAAAAGAAAAAGTCCAAACAAAATGTATTGAGTGGTAAAGCAACGTGGAAAGTACACTGGTATATACACCGGTACCTAAGTATTTTATTTGATTATTGTTTTTAAAACTATGGTAAAAATGTATTCTTATTTTATTTCATTTTTATAGAAAAAAAAGTCCGTAATTGTAAAACCCAACACGGGCGAAAATAATGGTAAAATCAGTGAAGTACACACTGTCAAACGCAAGGCATAGGTACTTACCGAACATTAAAAACGTAACTAAAAATATATTATCTTTGAATAATTTTAAGTTAAGCTTTTTATATTTGATTCATAAGTCTGTCATTTAGAGTAATACCTATGCAAACATTTTTTTCTCTCACTGATATTTACGCGTCATATCAAGTTTTCTAACTAAATATGCTGGTGATATGTTAACTATGTGTGTGTTCTGTTCCTATATGGCCCACCGATTCACTGGAGCATTTATTTCTATCTCATTTCAATGGTGTTCTTCAAATGTGGTTTTTTATTCCAACTTTTTGAGATTTAAGGTACTATACTTAAACATTGAAATTAAAATATAATCTATTGTGGATAATTTAAGGTTTTTTCAAGTTATTTAACAACTGATGTTTTTTGTTAATACGTATTATTATAATTTACAAATAATTTGAGTGGTTGTTGAACCAGGGTCTGAGGTATACGCATTGAAGTATTCCTGTGCTAAAGAAAGTTCATAAATCAAATTCATTTATATTTATGCACCATTTATAAAATAATGAATTCATATACAATTGACACAAATATAAAATAAGTGACTTAAAATTAATTTGTATATCAGCAAGACTGTATATTCTTGTTGTCTAACAAACTATCTAGAGTTTTATAATTTATTCAACCATTATTAGGATGTTAAGATTTTTTTCAACAAATTAAAAATATTTGTGTAACTCTGGAAAAAAAAAATTATAGAATTATCCAATCATTTAAATTTAATCCATATTTATTTATAACAATATAAAAATGTTCTGTGTTACACTATTTTATATTGGGCACTATTAATTACAATTTTAATTCCACGATATGAAAGATTTCTTTTTAAATTTTTTTATTAGAAATATGCCCTGCAGCATAATATTAGTTCTTACAATGACAAAAATCATAATTTATTTTCTTTAATATTAATTTTTACAATGACCATTTGTTTTTTACATACGTTTTAACTGTTTATATTAAATTTTCTATTTCTATTGCTTTTGTGAAGTTTTAAGTCTGTTTAGTTGTTAACACATTCAGATCTAGGGGTCGATATAGAAACTCTTTAATTTTGTGTTTAGTTCTGGCAAACTCCATTTATCTGCATTTGACGAGTACATGTTTGATTGTCAGCTGAAATACACATGTTACGCAATTGATTTGTTCTTCATTGTTCATCAGATAACCGTTTGTGTACCCAGCGAACTATCCTTAGACGTGTTAACAATACATATTCTTTTCTGTTAAGATTCGCTATGTTTTTCCAACGTTCTGTTGTGCGTTTAATTTCGCTGAGCTTGCAGGTTTCCTTTTCTTTTAGCAGATGTTAATACATCTTAGTACGTCTTCATATAAGTATGGTGCTTCTCGCTTATTTCTATTTTCTCATTATTAGCTGCTTCCTTTGCTAGACGGTCAAATCTTTCGTTTCCTTCAATATGTTACTGTGTCCTGGTATCCAGACATTAGTTATTTCGTTTTCATGGCAATTTATTGCTTCTATTATTTCTTATTTTATACTGCTGTTATTTCCGTGGCTGCTTAAACATTTTACAGAGCTCATAGCGAGTCTGTGAATATGACGTAGTATCGTAGTTACAAAGTAGTTGACAGTTTTTTATATGTTATATGGCAAAGTACGTATATTGCTAACTTTTCTGTAGTTATTATATTTATTTAATTGTTTAGCTGAAAATAAGGAGCTATAGTAGCTATTTCAGTTATAATATAGGTTTGTAATAAGCTAATGATGTATTTGAGATATTAATAATTTTTCCACGGTGGAATGTTTAGTATTATGTACTTAAGATTGATTCGTTGGTCTGTTGAGAGCTTATTTATTCTTCTGTAAATCGGTTGTATTAGCTTAATGTTGTTATTTAAGGTATTGTTGAGGTGGAGATTGAAAATTATGTGATAGGTAAATTTCTCGTTGTACATTGCATTAAGAGCGGCATATTTGAGTAGTTATTGGTTTCGTCTATTTTTAACTTATCTGTTTGTTATTTGGTTTTATTAGGTTTTTACTATTTGAAAATATAATTTATTAAAAAGCCTAAAGATTCTTTCCACTTATTTAGATTTTAGATTATTTGTGCAGTGTTGGATTTTGTTTGCCCTATATCTAAGTCTTTATGTCTGATCCAGGTGTAACTGTCGTAAGCATAAAGCGACATTTTGTTTGGTTTTGGTATTTGTTGGATAATAATATTATTAATTAAAACTAGAAATAATGTTGTGCTGATGGGTGAGCCCTACAAACAAACTTATATTTCGGAAACTTAGGTCAACGTATGATTTCCATATCGCTATATAGAACTAAATCTGTGAAGCATTTCAAACAACACATGCTATTACTTAGTACAGACAGTACAGTCATCAATTAAAAAGTGGGGGGCTTACCGGAAACTTAATTAATAATTTTTCAAAGTTGCCATCAATGGACTACTCAAATCAATATATACTTGAAAATGGAATCTGAATTGGATTCTGAATCTAATAAAACATTTGAATGTTAGAATATAATATGGGACGTATAAATAATATATATTAAAACCAATGATTAATATAACAACTGAATTTGGATAGAACTTGACAGATTTTTCCTTTTGTATATATTTTAGCTTTAGCAATTAAGCTGTAGGTTATTGATGACTAAATTTACATTGAAACCTAAGATTTGTATGCCTTCCTAATATTAGTACAAGTTGAGCATTAAAAGTTTAATTTTTTATAATAATCAATAACTACAAAGCTGTAAACATCCAGTAGTTTATATTTATTTCTTTACAAGAAGTTTATAATTGTACATTTAATTGACACAAATAATTGATTAATTTATGACTTATTAGTGTATTACATCTTACGTAAGTGTTCATTGGAGGATTTTATAAACGAAAATTGATCTACAGTCGCAGGTTATCCGCATTGATGTAATCCTATGCTAAAGAAAGCTCATAAATCATATTGTTAATTTCTATATATGCACCTTTTTTATGTAAATATATATAAAATGAACACAGATAAGTGATACATTTATTAATTTTTATTTTGATATATTACTTTCTTATGATCTAATTTTGTAAAGTTAAGATAAAGTTGTGAATTGAGAGCATAAAGTATTCATGTGGTAAAATGAAAAAAATTAATAATAACGCAGGCAATTATAGCCTTTACTGCTAATAGACTAACTGACTTTTTATTTATGTGTAATGTGTAATTTATTCATATTGTTTATATAGTAAAAATTGGTTGTTTCTTTATAAATACATGAATTTACTACTACATGTATTTTTTAAATCTTGATTTTACTTTGTATGAACCTCAACATTCCTTACTAAGATTTAAAAAAAATCTTATTCTTAAAATGATTAAAAGCATATATAATCTGTTATTAATACTTTAAACGTTTTTTTATTCAAGAGAGTTAATCATTATCTTACTATTATTACTAAAAATTGTTGTACATTTAATCCCCCAAAATCATATAACTAAATAAAATCAGTTTTCAAAATTACAATTCTGTTGAGTAACTTCAATACCTTCAATTAATTCAGGTACTATATTTAGATTAATGTTAAATTTAATTTAATTTGATTAACAAATCCAGTGGCTAGTAGCTGCATTAAAAGCATTGACAGTTTTGGTATAAATCTAAAATATTTGAAAGGATAATGCTACGATGAGGCAGCTGGTATGAGTAGAAGATTTAATGGTGTTCAATGTATGATGAAAAACAGTACAAGACAGCCATGGGTGGATAGGCTCAACAGGATGTTCCCGGTAGGTCCCCATCAATATTATACTCAAAGGCCCCAATCCCAAAAAATAAAAATAATAATAATAATAATATAAAAGAAGATTTTTATAATACTAGCTGGTGCCCTGGCGGCTGTGCAGTATTAAATATTGATGGGTATTTGTAATATTTGTATACTCCATTAGGGACTAGTTACCTCAGTATAACCTCGTTGATACCCGTATAAATACATAACATTATATATTTTGTTGTATGTACTATTGTGCTAAAACTAAATAATATTGTATAAAATGTAAATATAAATAAATATAATAATAATTAATTTTTCAATTAGTCAGAGCTAAGTATGACATATCTACTAGCCAAATAGCACTACAATAGTTATAGCTTATGAAATGAATATTCATTTTTTACAAAAAGAATGTTTATGTCATACTTTTGAATGGTCTATCATTCTTCTATCAATCTGATAATATAATCCAAAAATGGTCAAATGCACCACTTTTAATCATTCCATGAATATGCTATCAAGAGTTCATATCTATTATTCATAGAATATTAATAATTAATAATAAAATATTCTAAGTTTATTCAAACTAGAATTACCATAGAATGATCTAATATTGACATGATGAGATTCACCAAATCAATGTAATATAAATATTCATTTCATATTAAAAATAAATAGGTAGTTCATTCATAATTGACCAATCATGGAATAATATAATATTGTTATGAAGATATCAACCAAATTTATGAACTATGAATATTTATTGCATATGTGTGAATAATAATATACCTAATATTTTTTTATTATATTACCTATTATTTGTAAATGATTTATGTCCATCTCTCAGTCTTAGGTCTTAGTATTATAGAAGTTACCATTGTCTTTTTTATAATGGACCTATTCACAACACTCATCCAGGTTCGCAACCTATCTAGCTACAATTTTTCTTACATACCAAATTTTTATATATATCCGTCCACTGTCTTGACAGGGGACCTAAATATCTTAACTTCTGAACTTATAACATAACTTAAGTTCCGAGTATCTTATCACACTCCCAATAGTATAAACCTATAAAACTCTTAATAATATGTATTGAATATCATTATTAAAATTAAAACTCATACATTCATTTAAAAGTATGTATGTAACGGGCAATGTAAACCACAAATTTTTTTTTTTAATCAACTAATATTATTTTTTATTATTATTATAAATTATAATCAATACCTATTAATAGTAATAATTTTTTTTTTAAACAATCATTATTAATTTTATTCGTGTACCATAATATTACAAATATTTTGATGGAATAACAAAAAAAAATTAACAAGTATCATCAAATTATTTTTATGTTTATAATAAATTATAATTTCATTATTATCTATTCATTTGAACAATATTTAGAAGCATGGCACTTGGAATTACATAGTCTGTCTGCTTTTCAACACTTGATTTTTAAATAGGCAGTAAGATAAGTAACAAAAATAAGTTTATACAGTGTTTCAAAAAATTCATAGTTTATTGTATTATGATACATGAATAAAATTAGTAATGATTGTTTAAAAAAAAAATCAATACTATAAATATGTAATAATCAGGGCTCGTAAGTTCATGCACTAAAAAAAGCACAAAATAAGCAGGCATTCATGCACTAAAAATTGGCAAAATATGCACTAAAAAGTTCGAAAATATGCATTTAAATGCCCTTACATTTTAAAAATTATGCACTCAAAATATGCATTATGTAAAATATTTATGAGCAAATTTTAAAATAATAAGAATATATCCATTAATTTTAAAGTATTTTATTCCTTTTAATTTTTATATATTTAACAATCAAAATTAATAAAATGAATTCTTGTGAAGTTCATATAATCTGATAATCATATGGATTTGTCATCTTTATTAATTTTAATTAGGTAGTCATTTTTTGTCTAATTTTGGTACACCATTATCCTGCACCTACAATGAAAATATTTGGAATGAAATATTAGTTATTTGACATTTTCACGACTCGAACAGTTAAACAACTCATCGGCGACTGGCGTGTGCAAGAAAACTATACTGTACCACTGTACCAGTGTACAAAATTGTAGATGCGGATTGGTAAGAAACATTGTACAGGTGTACATGCTTCTACAGGTATCGTTTCGACGAGGGACTAAACACGGCGGAGGATGGTAGTAACTAGTAGTAGCTATAAAATTGTTTCCGCGGTACTAAGTAAAACGCATAAAATCTAAATAGGGAAATACTAGAAAAGTAAGTAGTCACACGAAAATAAAAATAAATCAAAACACTCTCATTCAGTAAACGAGAAAGTAAATAAGAAACAAGAAACATTTCAAATATTTTTCTAAACAATTTTTTTATGAAATAATATGCGTTATAAACTATAAAAAAAACGACTATATGCAAAATATGCCTTTACACCCAAGACATGCTAAAACATGCACTATTAAACTTCATATTTTTATTACTATTGTTATGAAACGGATTTGTATCTCTGTTAGCATATTTTTCTGTGTAACAAAAAAAGCATGCAAATGCATGAACTTACGAGCCCTGGTAATAATAATAAAAAGTAATATTAGTTGGTTAAAAAAAAATTTGTGGTTTACATTGTTCGAGCCAGGACCACATTGATATTCCACATTGCCCGTAACATATACTATATACATATGAAGATTTGATTTAGATTCTAGGTATATTTTTATTAAATAAACCCTAAGCATAGCCCATAGGTGTATAGTTCTTTAAAAAAAATATTTATTACGTTAAAATTTAGTGGCCAGGCCTGGCTGAACAGTTAAAACAAAGTATTTGCCAAAAATCATTTATTAATATTATTTGGTGTGGTCATCTTGAGTCTTTCACTTGCTTTTGAAAGCCATAAACTTGCGGCAGATTCAATGTTCTTAATCAAAGTTTGATTGAATATATAAGAAGACTGGGTTGCTTCTAATATAAATTAATACATAAAATTATAAATATTTCAAAATAATACAAAGGTATCAAGCATATTAACAATCCCAGTCATCCGTTTAAGAGATGAGAGCATCATTCAACATTAATACTTTGTTTTACGCACACATATAATATTATAAAATCTCAATATTTCACTTATTACAATTACATTATTAAAATTAAGGTATCAATTCATTTTAACAATTAAAAAATAATAATATCAACTCTGTTTTAAGTTACATAACTATTTAATTTTTTTAATGTTTTAATATTCAAGAAAGTAATAAGTGTTTAATTTTTTTTAGTTAGTTTGTAGTAAGGAAAACCTTATTATTATTATTTCTTCAAAATAACAAATATTACAAAAATATTATGTTTATTCTCTATGATTGTTTTATAATAACTTAATTCAATAATATTGATAAGTCATTTTAGTTTTCAAGCCTACTATAATTAATACAAAGTATAATTTATTCTTACTTGTAAGTAAAGAAGACAAAATTGTTTTGTTGAAAGGTTATTTGTTTCCTTTGTGCCGAGTGTAACTATATGATTTGGTATAATCATCAGTTATGATTTGTTTTAAGATATGCCTCACTGCCTGTTAATAATTATCACCACCAATTGTTGTCTGTTGATAACATATTTACCTTAAAAATACATATTTAATTCATAGAGTCAAAGAAATAATATAATATCTACAATTAGGTATAATTATATATACAGCAGTCAACAAAAGTACATAACTATACATGTTTATTTACTTATTATTGTAATTACTTACAGTTTGATCGTATAAGGCGTTGTCGTCAGTGAAAGCTTCTTTAAACATATTTAATTAATTGTTAATTGATATTGGGAATATTTCACATATTTTTTCAAATTGTTGATTAGATCCTAATGATGGTGGAACCATCAGATTTTTTCATTATCTTGGATGTTACTGACTACCAACATTATGGGGTGCAAATACTCTCCTTATTCTCTTTGCCTAGCGTTTAATGTTACTAGTTGTCTGATTATTTGTTTTTGAACTTCTATACAAATTAAACCAATAATGTAATAAAATTTAAAATAAATAATATAATCAAATTTAAAATACATATGTATTGCCTGTTTAATTATAAACATTTATATATGATTATAAAATAAACCTATTTGTTTTGATAGTAAATAGATTAATGAAATTTAGAATTTAAAAAAAATTATCCTATTCCATAAATTTTTGTTAATAAGCCTCTGGTATGAAAATATTAACCTTCGATAAGTAGTACTGTTAAGTGGATGTTGCACCTGCACATGTTGTCTCCGGCTTACATACGCACGACATACTAAATTTTTGTTCACCAGTTTCAATAGTGGACCGTTAGTTTTGATACTAGAATAAATTTAACTTACTATCAAACTTTCAGGTAACAACATTTTCTCTGTTCTCTAGTTGGGTTTTAACAATATTTTAATTTTCAAGTGAGTTATGAGTATGTAAAATATAAATATTTGAAAATGATCACTTAAAAATTAAAATATCGTAAAAAACCATTGAGAGAACACGGATAATTTACTTACCTTAGTAGAGGTCCACTCTTAATGTCAAAACTAACAGTACACTATTGAAACTGGTGAACGAAAATTTGTTGTTTTACGTGTGTAAGACGGAGACAACATATACTGGTATGACGTCCTCTTAATTATTTTTATAATGAACCACAATTACAATTTAATTTAAGTTTATTATTTGGATCTTCAGCAGCATCAGTGGAGTTTTCGGTGTTTAAACCTATATAAACAGTACATTTGTAAAATTGTATTATAGAACTGCAATAATTAAAATTAATTTATATTATAAATGGTACAAATTGTAGTTTTTTGAATTTACTAAATCACCTTTATCTTCAGAAATGGTGTTACTATTATTCATCATTGAAACATCTAATAGCACTGATAAAATACTCATCATTTACAAAATCAACAATAATTATCTGATTACATGCAAAAAAAAAAATAGTAATAATTATATATTATACAGTGTTTAAGATATTTAGTGAAAATAAAACAAAATATTTACCAATTTGATCTGATAGAGATGTATTACATGGTTTAAAATTATCCTGTACAACATTCCCTATCATAGTTAATTCATTTTAACTTGAATGAGTTACACTATTTTTAACAGGAAGCACTTTCAAGCTTCAGGAATCAATTTCTAAAATTATTTATATATTAATTAAGAATTATACTTTATTTAATTATTTATTAATGTAATAAAAATTCAAATGTTATTTTTTTTCTGATTTTTTTTAATAGTAAACTTACTAGAAAATTTAGGGAAATTTTGAAGATCTGTGTCACTGTCACTGCTATTAGAATCATTAGTCAATGATGAATCATTTTAACTTCCTTTTATAATTTTGTGTTGTACACGAAGAACAAAAATGTCACATAATTCTAATTTCATAAGAGTCCCATTGATATTTAATTCAGAATGTACAATACCATGTGCTAATTTAAAAACATACAAGATTTGGATAAGTATTGATCTTTTTACGTTTTCATAAGTCTGATGAATTGGATTTTGAATCGATAGATGTAGAATTGGTGTTTGCATTGAATCAGGTGTATAACTTAAATTTTTACATCCATGTGTCGCAGTGATTGCAAGTTCTTCCATCAGATTCAGCAAAAACATTATTTTGCAACAATGAATCACACAATATCTAAAAAATCAAAACAAACAGTAAATATATATAGCAAATATTGGGAAATAATATAATGTAAGTAAATAATTTGGTACTGGGATGGCCCATCCACGACTTGCATCAAAGATGTGAGTTTGTATTGTGTAATAGTATAAAATGATAGGAGATATAGAACATACTCACGGTTAAAAAACATTACGCAAAGGGTTCTAAATAATATAAATATAAATTAGTTAATTTTTGATATGAACTTAATTTGAAATTCGAGGATGCATATAGAAAAAAAAACTTTGTTTTATGTTAAAATTGCTACACTCCACTCTTATATATCTTTTATTATAATGTGAGGCTCTCTCACTGATCGCAAATCCTGGTATATTGTTAATACGTTTTAACCAAAATTATACACATTAGTATCGCCACAATATAACATATATATTACATTCAAAACATTTTTTACCTTCAACAGCACTGTCTCTGTTACAGAAAATAAGTGTTTCTTTTTTGGTGACGAGTATTGTATTCTTTACATATACTTTTCTTATCCAATCACTGCCAGATTTTCCTATACAACATAAAAGAAATTAGTTTTTTTTTTGGTGATTCTCTACCAAGTTAAAAAACAATATATAATATTTTCATTAAATTGATAAAGAAATATTGATAGTTTAATATTTTAGTCATTGACTTCTACTTTAAGGTACACTGATACACACAACATTTATAATTTAATACAATTCAATTAAAAAATTATGTTTTTAGTTTAATGCGGTCATATTGTTAATCAACATTTTCTAATATTGTTTTCTTGCTTTTACATAATCCTATATGTTTTTTCAATGAAAAATTAATCATAGGTATTTGAGGAGAAATTATTTGTCATTTGGCTTTTGAAACCGATATTCTACAGTATTCTGTGTACAGATCACTTCACATTCTGTACATCGTTTAAGTGTTTTTGAAAACAATAAAAATGCAATGTCTTAATACATATTTGTATAGTGATTCCATGTAGAAACAAAATATTTATAATTGGTGGTGATCGAAATGAATAATTTAGGTATATTTAAAAAAAGTTGTATGCAGCATCTCAAAAAATATATTATTAATGGTATTCAGATCTGTTTTTGAACCAATCAAATAGTAACACCAAAAATCTTTATCAAGAAAATAACTATTATTAAACTGGTAATTTCTAGTGATACCTACAGACATTTATATTTTATTTAAAAATATTAATGTTTGTACCAATGGCCACAAACGTAGTTGTAGCACAGCTCTAACAGTATTTTAGTTAAGAAATTAAAATTCATAAAATTTCATATACCACATTTACAAAACCTGATTGTGTTCGTAGATAATTTATGCGAATTGGTTTAAACTGGCAAATGTGTGTCCTTTGAATCAATTATTGTTTATCTTACAAGAATCCGGTCAAACAATTCTGAAATAATAATTGTACAAAATTAATTTTAAAACATATAAATCGGTATAACATACTACAATATTGTAACTTATGATATCGAACAATGAACATTCATGGAAGGCGCTTAAAGTTTGGTAGCAATTGTAGCAAATTGCCTTCCTTCAACACACAAAAATTCATTGTGTATCATTATTGACAGGTACTTCAAAAGTTTGCAAAATAAAGGTACATAAATGATGTGTTTATTTTTAAAAAGAATCTTGGTTTTGAACTTTTCTAGAATTTGTATCGCTTAGTGATTGGGTGGACATCAAAATTGATATGGTTCATAATCTCTTATGATATTGATAATTCATTACTTATTCACACCATGAAGATTATTTTCAATAATTTAAATGTTTTCTTTTTTTTTAACTTTTAGCTCTTATCCACAATTCAATCTTTTTGGTTTTTCCTTACGTTCATTGTGCATATAATTAGTACTAACTGTATCTACAGTATGTCTGTATCAAGCAATAATTTCAATGGACTGGGTCTTCTGTGATAAGATTTATTTAGTCTATTCTGAAATGAATAGTCAGTTGACCAAGTTTAATCTACCCTAGGAAATATAAGTCTATGGCTAACATACTACATGGACCTTCATCTAGATTTGACGTTTGCCCAAACTCTGAATTATGCAACTTCAATTTAAAAAAGGAACCTCGCAGGCTGAAGAAGAATAAACAATGTTACTTAATTCTAATTTCAAAAGAGCCCTAATGACATTCAATTTAGAATTTACAATAAAATGTGCTAAATTAAAAACGTACAAGATTTGGATAAGTATTTAACTTTTTTACCTTTTTGTAAGTCTGGTGTGTTGGATTTTTAAACAGGTAGATGTAAAATTGGTGTTTGCATTGAATCAGGTGTATAATTGAAATTTTCACATCCATGTGTCGCAGTGATTGCAAGTTTACACAAAATCTTTTTTCAGATTCAACAAAATGATTATTTTGCAACAATGAATCACACAATATCTAAAAAATCAAAACAAAGAGTAAATATACATAGCAAATATCGGGAAATAATATAATGTATTGTAATATAGAGTAAATAATTTGTTACTGGGATGGCCAATCCACAACTTGCGTCAGAGATGTGAGCTTGTATTATGCAGTAGTATAAAATGGTATTACATGAAGTATAGAGGATACTCAAGGTTAAAAAGTATTAAGCAAAGGGTTATAAAAAAAAAATTAGTTAATCTTTGATATGAACTTAATTTGATATTGAAGGATACAAATAGAAAAAAAACTTTGTTTTAAGTTAAAATTGCCACTCTCCACTTTTACATATCTTTTTTTATAATGGAGGCTCTCTCATCGATGGCAAATCCTGGTATATTGTTAATACGTTTTTAACCAAAATTACACACATAAGTATCGACACAATATAACATACATATTATATTCAAAACACTTTTTACCTTCAACATCACTGTCTCTCTCACAGAAAATAAGTGTTTCTTTTTCGATGACGCGTATTGTTATCACTGCATATACTTTTCTTATCCAATCACTGCCAGTTTTTCCTATAAGACATGAAAGAAATCAAACATTCATGGTAGGCACTTAAAGTTTGATTGCGATTGTTGCATATTTCCCTCCCTCAAAAATAAATAGAGAAAAGTAGAAAAAAAACCAGAGAGCTCATCTTATCATTGTCATTGGGAACTGGTCGTTAATTTTTGAACAGTATCAAGATTTTCAAGAAGAAAAATTCGATACGTATCGATACGTACCACCTCGTATCGAAGTCCGAGTTCGATACGGGTGGTACGTATCGCTTGTATACTGCACGTGTAACTTCTTGAACGCTCAAAATTGCCTCGATACGTATCGATACACTCCAAATTCTTCCTTGAAAATCTTGTACCATCTACTTAAGTAGTATACAACATGAAGGAAGAGTGAGATTTGAAATTGTCTTATCTGGATATTTTTTTTCGACTCACAGACGTATGAAGAGTTATGTGGCTTTCAAAAGTGTTTGTCAAACCACTCGTCAAGTAGTTATCGTTTACGACGTTATAAATTTGTCGTATTTTTTAGTTAGTAATTAATTCAATTTTTGAAGTAGACACTCACTTTATGCATTATCTTCTCATACCTTACAGCCCCGGACAGTATTGAATGATCCAGCAATTGGTTCCCAGCCTTTTTGAGCAACTATGAAAGTGGACGTACTGTTGATTTACTGCTTAGATGTAGTGAATCAACCTGAAAATACCCGTTCAAAGCAATCATTTGATCGATTATTGCCAGGGCCTAAAATTTCGATAGAGTTCTTAGACATTGTTTAAACAAACAACAATTACCAAGGTACCTTTTAACTACAACGAAGGTACAATGATAGGCTATAATATAAGTTATAACTGTGAGACTACGATCTATATATCATATTCTCCAGGTTATAATTTAACTATACGTCCTACGTGTATTTCATCGGAGGGTCGTTATAAATACTACCTATTACGGCACCAAAATATTGTTATCATTGTGTAGTCGTTATCATTTTTGTCTTATCAAAAGTTTAGGTATTCACATATTATTATTTATAATTCACACTAATTCACATAAAATAAAAAGGTAAAACACTGTTAATAACACAATTTTGTAAAAAAAATTCTATACATAGTATGTTTGTCAATATTAAGTTATTATTAAGTTAATTGTTAATTAGTTCTTTTTCTTTTTTTTTGTCTTTGGCAAGTCTATTAATGCTGATGAATTACGTTTAGAAGGTAATAAGTTTAGCCCATCTTCTTTATTTGCCATACCACTCATTGTCTTATAAACGCTATTCAGAACCTCCAATTGTTTTGACCATTCTGCTGAATATTCTTTTTGGTCTATTAAGTAAGTCAGGTCTGTAATTTTTTTAAGAATTTCTCTACTTTGTATTGGCAGGTTAATATCATTTTCTATGTTTTTAGCTTTTATATTTTTTTGTTCAGTTGTAGCATTTGTAGTATTTTGTACTATAATCGTACTTATTTCTTCTCGTGGGCTGGTTATTGAGTACCTAGGGTCAGCAGATATGTAAACATTGTTTTTGAATTTTTCAGGCAGATCATTAAATGAATAACCTGGTACATATATGAATACTGCACATAAATGTTTGCATGGCCAATGATACTTTTCAAAATCTAAACATGTACAACTTGGTACAGTAAAATCTACTACATATACATTGGACCCATTTTCACTCTGTACTTCAAATTGATGTTCTAATAATGTAAGTTTGTTTATTCTTTNGACGTGCGACAGTACGAACAGAGTCGGCGGTATGAACTATGGTCAAAGTTTTAAACAACGACAATAAAAGGCGTAAACGGCAATGGTAAACAGGGCACAGTTCACAAAAATCTCACGAAAGTTGTGCAGTTGTGCTATGTCCAGAGGCTGAAAAGCGAGTCGTCGGTACTCGCAAGTCGTTCGTAATTCGTAGCTTGTACATCGTGAATCTTGATGGTGGGAGTTGACTGGGTGGTGGGAAACTGGAAAAAACGTCTCGCAAAAACCGTTACAAAACACAACAATAAGATGTAAAAACGCGGGAATTATTAAATACATAATTGAATATATATTTCAAGACGGCTCATTTAGGAATACTAAATTCTAAAATTGAAAATTTGAACTCATTTGGCGGTTGGCTAGGTTGGGTTATCTTTTTCTTTTTCTTTTTTCTCTTTTTTTTTTTCTCCATGAAATTTCGGGACAAGTACCCCAATCCCTATTTATAATGACCCTTCATCGGAACAGTTTATCAACAGTATAAACAGAGTATCAGGAAACATTTTACAGTTCTTATCTGCGTGATAACAACAGTTAGTTCATAATCATAAACCACGGACTAAGATATATTGATATCTTAGTCCGTAACTTACAAATCGTGGTTCATACGATTTGTACGCAGTGACTAGTGAGTAGAATTATAGCCCATAGAAAAGGGAATAAAACCTTACCACAGTCCACAACTCCACATCATAAACATTATTTAAATAATTATATGTTTTATATATTATAGTATACAGTATACCTATGAAGGAAGTGGGTATTATAATTTATATAATTCTTGAACTCTTGGTGTGACTTAGTAACTAATAAGTTACAACTATAATCATAGGCGTAAATTGGGGGGGGGGGGCTTAGGGGGCTTAGCCCCCCTAAAAAATAGTATAGCCCCCTCATTTTAAATCTCCAAATTTCAATTTTTTGTTAGAAAAATAATTCAATTTATTACGTAATTCCTAAGCAGGAAAGCACCGATAGGTAGGTATAAGATTATATTATGATTTATGAACGTTTAAGTAATAGATTTTGTATTGTAAGAAGAACAAATGGCCTTATGTATACGCTATTGTAAAGGGCTAGACATTTTTGAAAAGTTCATTGGTTTCATTAACTGCTCTGAAAGTCAAAATGCTCCATCTCTTTGTGAATATATACTCAAATACTTGAAGGAATGTGGATTAAACTCTAATGCTAAACTGGTAGCCCAGTCCTACGATGGAGCTAGTGTTATGTCTGGGAGATTTAATGGTGTACAAGCTTTAATAAAATGTAAATTTCCATATGCTATTTATACCCATTGTATATTTGTATGGCTCATAGAGTCAACCTTGTAGTGCTTGATATGTGTAAAACTGAAAAGGTATGTGAAAACTGAAAATATAGTATAATATTGTGAATTTATTGTGTATTATTAGGTAGGTATATTTATCATATTGTTTGCTTTAAAGGAATCAAGAAATGTTTTTCATACATTAGAGTCATTATATGTTCACTTTTCTCAACCAGCGAGAAATAAAAATCTCATTGACATTCAAAAAAAATTAGGTATTGAAAAAAAGACTTTAACACGACTGAGTGACACAAGATGGAACTGTCGATATAAAAATTGTGAAGCTTTACAAAAATGTTATGCTTCTATCATAAGATTATTAAAAGAAGAAATTGAAAACAATAATGATAAAGATGTTAACGAAGCAATAGGTATCAATTATAATTTATTACTAATTTAAACATTTTTATTTCTTATAATTAAATGAACTACCTAATTTATATTATTAATTATACAATCAATTTTTTTAATTTTTCAGGAATTCTGACCAATATGCAAAAAGGAATATTTGTAGTTCATTTATTTATTCTTCAAAAGGTGCTTACTATGGTTAATATATTATCAAATCAACTTCAGTCAAAGACAGCTACACTAGGAAATGCGGCAAATGTAATAAAAAGTGTTATTAAATCGTTCGAAGATTTAAGAAATCCTGTTGCGTTTTCACAAATGTGGAAAGAAATATTACAATTTTGTGAAGACCATAATTTAACAATTGAAAAACCATTTCAAAGTATGCATAATATAATAATAAATAATATTAGTACAATAAATATAAACATTAAATAATGTTTGTTGTTTTTTAAATTGTAAAATAGGTTGTAAAAGAAAAAGGTTACAGCCAAAAAGCCTATCAAGTTTTGTCATGAGTACAACTACAAGTGCTCAATACAACACTCCTGAGGAATTAGAGGAAAGTAAAGAAGATTATTTCAGATGTCATGCTTATTTTCCTATATTGGATTGTATAATTGAGAATATGAATAAACGATTCACGCCCGAAAGTTTAGAAATGGCAACATCTATAGATAACTTTTTCAAACTAGATTTTGCACTAAGTACTTACTTCATTGATCATTATAAAGTAAATATGTATATTGTATAGCTGTATAGTGTATATATTGACTAATACTTAATTTTATATTTCTTTAGGATTTGTTAAGTATTTCTGACTTCTGTTGATTCGTTGAAAGCTGAAATGATCGTCGCTAAAAACGTTATAATCCAAACATATGGTACTTCAAAAGAATTAATAACTGATAACTTAAAACTTATTTTACAGGAAAATGTTTACCCAAACTTGTTTCATTTGTATAAAGTAGCTATAACATTACCTATTAGTTCTTCCACGTGTGAGAGAAGCTTTTCGGCCATGCGCCGAATAAAAACATGGTTACGAACGTCTATGTTACAAGATAGATTTACTCAGGTGTCTATATTGTACATAGAAAAAAACGATACCAAAAATATTAATAAAGATATCATTCTTAAGCAATTCGCAGAGGAACATAAATATATTATGTTAAAGTAATATTAAGATGATGTTAATTGTTATTACTTATTAATATTTGAATTAAATTATGTATGGTTTTATTTAATAAATAATTTTGAAGTATTTATATACATGTTTTTAAATTGTAAAATTTGGATGTAGATGGTGAGGGGGAGGAAAAAGCTTGCATAGTAGGCTTGTTATAAAGTTCTACTGTTATAAATTATAAATTATAATCTTAGCGTTAGCCCCCCCTTCTAGCAAGCCAAATTTACGCCTATGACTATAAATATTATAAATGCTTAGTAAGTATAGAATTATTATAAATGTAAAATAAACTATTATTAATGTATTTTATACTACTGCAATATTATAGTTCACTTTAAAATAATACTTAATTCAATACATTTTCATAGTAAACCAGAAAAAAAAATTAAAATACGACTTCTCGTTATATTATGCAATGTCTTCTTAATAAAATTATAAAATTATATAAAAAATAAAAATGATGTTGATATGTTTGATTATCCAAGATAAGAAATAAGTAGGTACCTACCTTTATCAATACACGATGAGGCAAACCGAATTTTTCCAACAAATACGTTCCTAATACAATAATATATTATTATTATATATTATTATTATATATTATTATGAATCTAGGACGTTTCCCCCATGCCTTTTCCCCCCTGATACAATGGACGTCCCCCCCCCTCGACGGGACAATTTCTCCCCCAGACAAAAAAAAATAAATATTAAACAACAATAATATACAATGCAAATAAATAAATGTACAAATGATTAAATTAATGTATAAATATAATGAATATAATAAAATAATAATATAATAAATATAATTGTAAAAATGTATATTTTTATTTTTTTATTCTGGTAAGATAGCTCACTGAAATTAAAAAATTTTAAATATCATCATTTGAAAAACTTTCACATAATTTTTTTAACCTATCATCTTTACATAAATTATTACGAAAAGCTCCTGCTCTATAATTTAAAATTTTGATTGATGCACTTGAGTTGGTCATCTGTAGAGCTTCAATAAAAAGCCCAATATTTGGATGATTAATTCGCACTAGTGTTGTGAATTTATTATTCCACCCTTCCGAAATATTGTTTGTTCTACCTATACCAGCTTTTGTCAACTCAAACACGTTCCATCCTCGTATATTTCGGGTAAATCCAAAGAACCTATTATAATATGTAAAAACAATGTATATTGAGTTGGGGGGAAACGTCTCAGTCTGGGGGGTAAATGTCCAGTGCCGTTAAGATTCCCGGAGGTGGGGGGAAAGCACGGGGGGGGAAACGTCCAGGTACCTATTATTATTACTTATTTTAAATATTTATTATCAATGCTAATACCTATTATCTACGTATCTATTTTTTATATTATTCTCATCACTCTACATTAATATCTATGATTTAAATTTTGGTGCTTATAGTTTCTTCAATTAGTATTTACCTAATGATGATTTTTTATTCGAATAAAATAATTTGTTTAATATTTGATCAATTATTTATATACGAATATTGATGGGTCTAGGGCATCTCACCAACACCTTTTCGGAAACGGAAATTTTAATTTCATGTTGTTTTAGCTTTCAAACCTCTTTAAGGCCATTATGTGTAGGCTTTCCATTCGTCCTGGTTTTAACAGCATGTCCCGGTGTCCCGGCCGGTCATTAATTTTGTCCCGGTTAATGGAAGCCGAGCGAAAATAACTTTAATATCGTATTATTTAATACATATAAAGAATAATAGAGCTGTACTGAAAAAAATCTACTCAACAGAAAAATATAAAAATTAGCTTATAAGTAGGGCCCGGATTTCAATGCAAAGCGCATATTTTTTTGGTTGATCATATACAATGCTTTCTAAGTACATAATTCGTTCCATGTAACGAGGGTTTGAAAGCTACACATTTTATTTTGCATATTTCGACGTTTTTTCTTTTTTAGAGCATTTTTAACATTATTGGGTCATCTGGTCATTTTGTTGGTTTTTAATGCATATTTGTTCAAAATAGATATAAAATTTAAAAAAAACTACAAAAATATTCTTTTGGACAACAATAGGTCATTGGTGTTTCGGTGTTTGAAAATATTAAACATTATATTATTGTCCAATGCAATGCTCAAAATTTAGTAAGTACAAAAGACTTACTGAGAATGTTAATTTTACATAAATTTTAATATATATTTTGGTATGTTTAGAATGAATAATATTTCCCCTAAAACATGCGTGTCAACATCATATCAGTCAATATTTCAAATTTTCAGTTTTTTTTTAGTAAAATATTATGTAAAAATAATTATTATGTCTCATTTATAAATTACAATTTGTATAAAAAAAAAATATATGGCATTTTTAAGGTCATTTTTGTGGTAAATTGTATTTTTTAAGGGCATTTTGGCTATTTTTTAAAGCATTTCTGTATGGTTTTAAGTGCATTTAAATCCGGGCCCTACTTATAAGTTATAATTAGAGGTCGGATTTTTATGATTTTACATATTTGTTTCTAGTTCGTGCAGTTAAATGAGAGTGAGAAATCTTTACAAATCGTGAAACACAGAATTCACAGGAAAAAATTTATTTTACATAAAAAAGCTTATTTTAGGGGTTAGAGAATATTTAACACGTTAGAGAATGTTTGAGAATATTTTTGTAATATCCAGCATATAATGAACATACCGTATTTCCCGTATATCAGCACCTTGATAAATACAATGTTCACTAAATGATATTTTATTTCTGGGTTTAAATAAAAGTTAATCTCCAGGTATTCCTTATCGATTGCGACAGCACATCGGTTATTTCGTTAGCTGGCACGACTATCCATCGAACAATATACAGTTATTAATTGTTATTGTAAAATGAATTCAATTAAATATACTTAAAACCATATTAATAAAAAATAAATTTAAATGGAATTTTTTTTTTTTAATATTAAAAGAATATTTTGTATATTTAAGGACGTAAAACATCACATATCTGGTTTGCAAAGGAATATTAAGAGAATATATTGCCTATTTTATGTGACATACAAACATCATATTTTAAGGATTTTAAGAGAATATAAATCCGATCTCTAGTTATATAACTAATAAATGTAAAATTACAATTCAGATTTAGGCCTATACGAAAAATAAAAAGTTTTCTTATACATAGATATAAATATAAAAATCATAATAATTATTTCATTTTAAAACACAAGTCTTAGGAGGAGTGCGTTATTCTAGACAAAATAAGTAGAGGGATAAAAAAATATAAATACAAAAGAGTAGAGGGATGTCATCTCTCCGTATCCCCCCCCCCCCAATTCGACCACTGACTACAATACACCTTCGGAAAACATGAATATAAAATAACACTCAAGTTGTATACCGCGAAGAGCGTGTCCGAACTCGGCTGACTTCCCGCCGAATCGTTTACACCGCCTAAGGCTTTACAATAGTCTTGCGCGATCGGTGTGGAATGTCCGCCGCAGGCCATCACCCCTCTATGCGGCGAGCACTCGGCCGGCCGATGTCCACTGCAACTTTCGTCCGATCGTCGCCGGGCTGTTTTTTGCCAACGGCCGAACCTGGCGTGTCTGCGTGACCGCCCGTTCGCCCCGGGTTGTTCCGCTGTCCTCGTGGTCAACCGATCGGATTTTCAGTTTTTCTATATATTTTTATTGTAGTCGTGAGCACTGCAGAGATAGTCGGGGCCTGACGAGTGCGTACACCTCTTTTCACTCAATCTGAGTTATTGACGTTATAATTATAAGCTCCAAACGTCAACAGGTGTTCGGGTTGCAGAGCTTGCAGACCAGGTCCATTAATTATTATTTAACGTTTGATTTGTGTAGACCATATTGTATATTTTTGGAGTTGTCATTTATTAATTTATATTATGATTTTTATAATTGTAGCGCGCAATTACCTGCCCGGGCTATTATTATTATTATTATTATTATCATTGTATTTTTGTGTTATGTAGTGCTCATTGCGCCCATAAGTTGAATATTATAATATTTGTATTGAACATTATATACAGTAGGTGATCCTCCTTCCGTCCATAACATCCCGCAAGTCGTTGCCGCGGCTGCATCCGAATTGCATGCCAAAAAAAAAAAAATGTCTGAATTGCATGCCGTCTCTTGGAGGGGTCTGTCCGAATTGCATGCCACCTCTTAGAAGGCTTTGTCCGGATTGCATGCCGTACACCACACGTTTATTTACTATGCACTTACACAACTTAAACTTTTTTTTGGACTTTCCTAATTTAAAAAAAAAATGCATGTATAAAAACGCTCTTTTATGAATGGCTGTTACAACTTTTTAATGATTAGTTTCTGGATTGAAATATTTTTATATCCGTGTAAATATTTCCCTAAATAGTATCTATATTTGAGTAATGTAGTGTATTGTGACCTCGGTCTGTTTCATAGATACTATATGACCTTACTGATATTATTTTGTTTATTTAAATTGTAATATTGTGTGCCCGAAATGTCAAAAAAAACCACCAAATTTAAAAATAATATTATTTAAAATACACTCACTTGATTACTCTAAACTATAATAGTTTTATTTAACTAATGGCCTTTGTTGTCGATGAAAAAGAAATTATTTTATTTTATGATTCTTATTCACATGGTTACCTTCTACAATATTCATATGTCTTATTGTAATGTAACAAAATCCCGATCCTCCAGTTGAAAAGTAAGTTATTTATTTGGATATACCCCTCTAAGAGATGGCATGCAATTCGGACAGACCCCTTCAAT
This sequence comes from Myzus persicae, assembly GCF_001856785.1. Lineage (NCBI taxonomy): Eukaryota > Metazoa > Arthropoda > Insecta > Hemiptera > Aphididae > Myzus > Myzus persicae. The sequence continues at coordinate 309,764 of NW_019102237.1, read as the reverse complement.
AGACGGCATGCAATTCGGACGACCCGATTTATATTTATTTTTTTGGCATGCAATTTGGATGCACCTGTTGCCGCTAACCACGATTTCAAAGTACGATTAATATATGATCAAAATTTTAAATAATTTTAAATTCAACATCGCTTTGGTTGTATATTAAATATTTAAATTTAATAAAAACAAAATGATAAATTATTGAAAATATGCATCTCAACGTATAGAATCGAAGAAATATGCACAAAAACCAAAAAAAAAAACCGAAATACACATTTAAATGTAAAATAAAATTTTAAAACTAGGTAGCTTTGTTTTAGCATGAAACGTTTCTTACTTTGCTGTTTTTGTGATCGTGCAGCAAAACAAATATGCAAATGCTACAAGTCCTCTGCTCTACTTATAGGTAATGGGGTAGATTTGACCACGGTGATTTTTGAAAATAATAATAATTAACAAATTTAATTATTTATAATTGATTGTAGGTACATATTAATTTGGTCGTATTATCGTAATGTTAATGATAAAAAGCGGGAAAGTGAATGTCACTCTGCTGTATATTAGGTGTCTAGGAGGTCGCTTTAATGGATGGTAAAAAATTTGAATTCAATTATATCATATGCATATGCATTGCATATACGAAAAACGATTCTGGGCGGAGACGGTATGTCACTATGTCAGCCTAGGATATTTCATATTGTTATTAGTTTATACTTATTATTAATATGGTAGTCGGTAAGTTCAATTGATATTATTCTTAAATTATCAGTGATGCTGGAAAAATATTAATTATACTTAAGTAAAATTGGGCTGTTTTGGCCACCGAATAACAACCAAAAAATAAACTTTATTATTTGTATTAATATGCAATTTTGTCCAAATTTTAACTTAAAATGTCTATAAAAAATAGCTGTATTCGTGTATTTTTTGGATATCGTAGTTACGGAAAAACTGCTTAAGCTTAACCTCATTTTAAATGTTCAATCCTTAGCTATAAAAATTGAAAATTGTATACATTTTTTACTTCAAAATCATTTTCAATTTTATCAATATTTTGTCAAAATTTAAACTTTAAATACTTAAAAAACTAAATTTTGCCTATATATTTTTATTTTTTTCAACTAACAATATATAAGAAGCCTTTTATCTAGTCTTAGATAAAAAAGAAACATTTTTAAGAATTTCCAACTAAATATAATTAGCTAATTTTTATTGATTTTAACGAATTTTGTCATGATCATGTTTAAACGACCATGAAATATTATTGTAGATTTACGATCAACTTTTTTTTTAATTTCCACTAACAAAAACTTACAAGAAATCTTGTAATTTACAAGTTTTTTGACAGAGCGAACAATTTTTTATCGACTTTAGTTTTAAAAAAATAAATAATAATTGAAAATTCCATATGCCTATAAATATAGTTGTACACAAATCAAAATATTTATAAAATTGTAAGGTGTATCGAAAATGCTTACACAAATATTCAGTGAAAATGTCATGTATCTGCGTTCATTTTTGTTCGAGTTACACAAAAAACCAAAATCGATTTATTTGGAAACAGGTTTTGCGTACAAATTCCCATTTTCCCTTAATTTTTTATTTGTTTTTCCTGTTGCTTTTGAAAATTATTTGGAATTTATTATTTTAGATTCATTTTCCTCCCAGGTTATTTAACTTATTAAGCCCATGGAATACTGGATATCGAATAAACTATATTAGTTATACTGTACTCACCTTCTATAAAACTGTCTAAAAACCGATTTTGATTTGAATTAATTTTAAAAAATTTTGTATGCACACCTATTACAGTACCTATTACCACTATTACCTAAGTATTTTATTTATTTAAAACTGAAATTCGTATTTTGTGAATTATCATGTTATAATTGTTTGTTACATAATTATTGATAACACAATGTGCCATTAATTAGGAGAGGTAATAATTATGGATTGGATTTTTAATTGCAACCGTTTACTGAAGATGGTCACAAAAATTAGAGACCGGTTAGTCACCAAATTTTTTATTAATCTCTGTAGTGTGTTCTATGGTTTGCACTGTTTGCAGGCACGGATCCAGAGCAAACATCTGGGGGGGGGGGGAATCACTGTCCACCATGAATTAACATAGTACTATCTTAGTTTGTGCACCCCAGAATGATACGTATAATAATATATTATATTATCAGACATACATGTCATTTGAAATATAGTAATATTAGGGTTTGTAGAGTTATTGAAAAAAATTGGGAAGTAATATGTCTGAATCCGTTCCCGATGGTTTGTTTTTTACTCGTTTGAATTATTTGACGGAATTGTTGAAACTTTGAGGAAATTATGAGCGATCAGAACACACGAAGGAACAGGAGTGTATGCCTGTTATCGAGATAGTCGCCGAAAGAGGGCTACAACGCCGCCACACCACTGCCGAAATCGAAGAACAGTTACGACTAGTGTGTGCGACCATAGTACCTAGTTCATGGCATGAACTCGTCATATGCCACTCACCTTTTACCTACTTACACACTCTGCTTCCTGAGGAACAACTTAAAAAAAATAGTTATAGTTGTATAGTTTTTGCTTTTTATAACAAGCAATGTCCCCAAAAATCGAAATGTTGGTGAAGTTAATTTTTGGATATCTTTGATGTTCACCTTGAAATTATTATTTTCACTCATTTTTTTTTGCATTAGTTATTTATCAGCATCGTTAATAATATTATTAACTATACATACTATTTTTCGATATCATTGCTTAATGTTAAGTAATTATTATTTTTTCTAATAATAATACAGTAGGTTGAGTACATATTTGCAATCATAAAATGTATTGCGAGTGTATAAATGTAGTTGTATAATTTAAAGGTTTCAAGTTCCTACCCACGAATAACGGTTTTCAGTTATAACAAAATACAGAAGAATTCGCTTATAACGATTTTCAAAGGACCTAGAGAATAAGATCGTTATTGAGTAACTGAATCTGTTGCCATTTGTGTTTATGTCAAATACTTACAATTTTTTTAAAAAAAAGCATTCTTTTTCAATATTGAATCATAGTATGAATGGCCATTGGCCGTACGGGTGATAGTATCAATTATAAATTAGTATAAAATATAAATGTACCTACACGGCTACACTCCATAATATGCACAATAAAATGGCAATACATTTTTGAATTTTGGTTATATTAAATTTCGAAGTAATGATGCAAGAAAACTTGTTAGATAATAGAATTTTAAACAATAGATCACTTGCATCTAAGACATTTGAGTTTTATTCTTAAATATTATTTTCGATACAAAGGTATTTTTTTACCTTGATAACTTATTGTTAACAAAAACTTTGTATTTACTGTAGTAAATTTAATTAAAAAAAATAATTAATACATAGGTATTAAAGATAATATAATTTCTAAGTAGGACTGTGGTCAGTGAATACCTATGTAGGAAAGTGCATTTTATTTTTATTGATGACGAAACGTAGCTCTGTAAGAACATAATTTGAAATATGAATATATGATATAATATAATTATATTATTATACTACTATATAATTTATTAAATATATATATTGATATAATTTTAATATTTTAAGTATCAGAATTATTATGTAACTACGAATCCATTTGTGTAACTTTTATTTTGCATTTTTTGACATTTTTGATTGTTTAGGTCATTTTTGTGCTAATATAGGTCATCTTTTCTTTTTTTAATTAATTTTCCAGTATTTTTAATCAATTTCCATCAATTGACAGGAAAATGTTTGAAAAAAAAAAATTATTTTTATTCACAGGCTGTATACGTACATGTCGATAAAATAAGGCAATTTATTGCTAGATAACTACATAAGTAATTTATTTCTAAAGTTCTTAAAAAAATTGTCAGGTGAATAGCATTAAGTATAGAAAATTCAAATTCAATAAACATTTTTATTATTTTTTTTTATTAAATAAACACTTTTGTATGCATGTAATGTACTTATGTATAATATCCTATACCTAATGTTAATATAAATATAAAAATTAAATTAAAAACCATTTTAAATGAATTTTATACTATAATTTTTGGCATTTTTTTGACATTTTTAAAGGTTCTTAAGTGCATTAAATTCACAGCCCTACTTATAATATATTACAATGCATAGGTAACTATAATTACAAATATATAAAAATTAATTAAATGCGGTAAACACATGAAAAATAATATATTATAAGTATACATTTTTTTTCATAATACAATTTAATAATGATTTTTTTCCTCAAATAATAATAAGCGAAATGATTTATAGAATATAATTAAGTACTTTATTTCTATAAATTTAAAAACTAGAAAGTTATATGTTTTTGGCACAAAGTATTCATTACTGATGATTTAAAAATCAATTATTAATTAAGAAACTATTAGATACTTCATTTATATTAACTATGTAAGTGCATCTAAAAACAAATATAGATTTGGAATTAACTCTTTAAAATTTTAAAACTTTTGTACAAGAAAATTTAACTAATGACATAGTTTTTTTTACAATTTTACAGACAACTTTATGTGTAAAATATATCTATGTAAAATAGGTGTTAGTCATAGATAATAAAGAATTTCTTTATTATCTACGGTGTTAGCATTGAATTAGATGTACAACCACAGCCATATGTTGCAGTGATTGACCATGGTTGCAGGTTTGTGTATAACTTTTCTTTAGATTTGACAAAAGGACTATTTTGCAATAAATAATAATGAATATCTCAATAGTTAGATAATAGTATTTTTTTAACAATATATAATTTGTATTTAAAATGTCCACATTGTATTAAATAATAATGATTTATATTTACTTAATAAATATTTTTAATTACAGCATCAAAACATAAAATTTTATTTACGGTATGTGCATATAGTTCTATAAACACAAATTTATGCAATAATTATTGTACTTCATTTTTCATGAGATGACAAAGTATTATTATTTATGTTTAATTAAATATGAATTGTTTGTCCCGAAACATATACACTATCTCTAATCACCACTCTTATTATATGAAATTAAAACTCCATAATTTAAAAAAAACTAGCTTTAGGTAAAATTAATATAATGAATTATTTTTACGTCAAGCTAATACATTAGAAAAACATAAACAATCATAATAAAAGTTATTATTTTAATTGTTATAATTGTTCTTATAACAGAACCTTACAATATTTTATAGAACTTGCTGAGTGCACAAAATTGACATCACATTTGTTAACTTACATACTACAATATCATCGATATAAATGTAGACACAACCTAGAATGAGTTACAAACGTTCAACATGATCGCACACTGATCCCTTTTCTTGATAAAATCTCTTCAGATTATTCACCATATAATACAAGTACTATGTTTATGCAATATATATAATAAATGTATTGGATATACAATTAAAATATTATTAACAAGCTTCGAAATTGTGAGTATTGTTGGCTTGATTAAAAATTCATCAATATTATTTGAAACTAATAATATTGTTTTCTACAAGCCACAATATTGATGTATAGTAAAATATTTACATCAAATTTGATGAATTATTCAATTCCAACAAGTTAAAGAAGCACATACCTAACTTATGTTAAAATGTATGAATAGTAAAAAAAGTAACATAAAAACACAGACCTTCTTACCTTTAATATATAAAACATTTTTCAATAAAATTCAGGTAATGAATTGTTATTCAGTTAAAGGTCGGACAAGGTTTTACTACAAGCATGAATTAATAAATAAAAACCCAAAACTAAATTATTATGAACACAATTCATTTTATTATTGACTTTGTTAAAATGCTACAAACATATTGAAAAATAACTGAGAGTTAAATAGTACATAAAAAAATTAATCATATTTATATAATCTGTAATGTATTTATATTATGGGAATTTATTTTTATAAAGATAGAGAAAACAACATTATTATTTATTTCTTAGTTGGGTCAGGTAATTATTTTATCTCAATACAGCTCCTTTTTCCATGTACACACTTCAGATAATCTCATAAATTGTTCAAACTAGTGGCACCTCTGATGTAATATCATAACGACAAGATTAGACGTTTTATACACGTATTTCAAGCAGTCTAACTATCTCAGCCTTGGCACGAATATTTTTCCAAAACACACGTGTCAAGACTGCGGCAATTAGACATTTAGACTGCATGGAATACGTATATAAAAACAATTTCATCTCGGATTAGTAAGGCTGCTACAGGATCAGTGGAATTACATATCTGAAGTACGCACACAAAAATGTATTTGTTTAGGATTCAATTACCATGACCACATTGGATGATGAAAACAACGGATTAGATTTGAGATTGAGTGTGTTATTGGACGTTCGGCTGCTGTCTTGAATTTTCTTCTGCTCATATTTTGATTGATGTACAGAAACACTGCGAACAAATAATAAATATACATATTAATAGTGAAACAATCGTTGAACAGTTTTGGCGAGCACCAAAAAAACGTCATAATTACAAGCACCTACAGTTATCAAGACAAAAAAAGCTAAATGACTGAAATTCCGGGCGCAAGATTTTCAAGGAAGAAATTGGAGTATATCGTTACGTATCGGGTCACAATTATGAGTGTTTAAGATGTTACACGTTATATGTACAAGCAATAACGTGCCGATCCGTGTCGGACTCCGAGTCTCCGAGTCGAGGCGGTACGCAATTGTTCTCCATCGATACGTATCGAATATTATTTCTTCTTGAAAACATTGCTGTATTGTCGACATCGTTACGGATGCAACAGAGAGGAAACGATACTTACTGTACGTTGACTTTCGACTCCGCATCTGCACAGGAACAAAAACGTTCGGCAACACCGAGTCCAGACCAAGGCAGCCGTAATGCAATTATTAGTTGCACAACAACTGCCTCGGTCCGAACGACAGAAACAGAATTTTGAAAAACGATAGACGACCGGAGTGAAGCAGAGAGCGACGGCGAAAAAATGAATTATCGTAACGCGGCACGCACATCACGCCGTCCGGTTACCCCGCGCCCCGCAGTCGTCATCAGCCATGGCAAAGGAGTACGTGGCTGCCACGACGATGCCACGTCGACGCCACGTCGACGTAGACGCCGTTGAATTGACGCCAAACGCGATCGGTGGTACCAACCGTCGTGGTGGTGACCGGTTACGATCGAATACGTCCGTGGGTGACGAGACCAAACATCATTTCGATGAAATGGAACGCCCCAATAAGTAATTACTCCGTGACGCCGGACCGATCGCGTATTTCTGCACCAAAAATTTGCCACGAGTAATTCAATTTTATAACAATCACATCTCTAGGTAGTTGGTACGCCGTCGGTATAGCGTCTGCCGCGTTCGACCGTTAGTATTTATTTTATTTTTCGTTGCCGGTACTGTTCCGTGGTACCGGCGGGCGGCGAACACCGCGAGCCGACGCGACCAAAAATCGTTACGACTCGTGGGCGCGGTTTACTCCCTGCGCGGTTTCCATGGTATTACGATGTTGACGGTACGACGTCAACGGCGTAAAATATATTATTAAAACAATGATAGGCGTCCTTCGAGACGTTATCTTATTAGTTATTACTAGTTTGCCTTACGCGGCTCTGCTACAACTCATAAACAAATTAAATTAAATTATTTTTACTAAGATGCCCGCTACTCAGTTTCATTTCTATCGTGCTCGACCAGGCCGCTGGGTTCCTGATTCAATGGAACAATCAACTGTCTCCGCGCTTTCGTCTTGATAACTGTAGGTGCTTGTAATTATGACGTTTTTTTGTTGCTCGCCAAAACTGTTTAACGATTGTTTCACTAATAATATATAATATTTATTTTATGTTTACAGTGTTTCTGTACATCAATCAGAATATGAGCAGGAGAAAATTCAAGACAGCAGCCAAACGTCCAATAACACACACAATAACAATACTAATCCGTTGTTTTCATCATCCAATGTGGTCATGGTAATTGAATCCTAAACAAATACATTTTTGTGTGCGTACTTCAGATATGTAATTCCACTGATCCTGTAGCAGCCTTACTAATCCTAGATGAAATTGTTTTTATATACGTATTCCATGCAGTCTAAATGTCTAATTGCCGCAGTCTTGACACGTGTGTTTTGGAAAAATATTCGTGTCAAGGCTGAGATAGTTAGACTGCTTGAAATACGTGTATAAAACGTCTAATCTTGTCGTTATGATATTACATCAGAGGTGCCACTAGTTTGAACAATTTATGAGATTATCTGAAGTGTGTACATGGAAAGAGGAGCTGTATTGAGATAAAATAATTACCTGACCCAACTAAGAAATAAATAATAATGTTGTTTTCTCTATCTTTATAAAAATAAATTCCCATAATATAAATACATTACAGATTATATAAATATGATCACATTTATTTATGTAGAAATTAACTCAGTTATTTTTCAATATATTTGTACCATTTTAACAAAGCCAATAATTAAATGAATTGTGTTCATAATAATTTAGTTTTGTGTTTTTATTTTTTAATTCATACTTGTTGTAAGACCTTGTTGGTCGTTAACTGAACAACGATTCATTACCTGGATTTTATTGAAAAATGTTTAATATACTAGAAGTAAGAATGTCTATGTTTGTATGTTACTTTTTTTACTATTCATACATTTTAATATAAATTAGGTATGTGCTTATTTAACTTGTTAGAATTGAAAAATTCTTCAAATTTGATGTAAATTTTTACTATACATCAATATTGTGGGCCGTAGAAAACAATATTATTAGTTTCAAATAATATTGATGAATTTTTAATCAAGCCAACAATACTCACAATTTTGAAGCTTGTTAATAATATTTTAATTGTATATCCAATACATTTATTATGTATATTGCATAAACACAATACTTGTATTATATGGTGAATAATCTGAAGAGATTTTATCAAGAAAAGAGATCAGTGTGCGATCATGTTGAAAGTAAGTAACTCATTCTAGGTTGAGTACTTGAGTCTACATTTATATTGATGCGATTATAGTAGGTAAGTTAACTAATGTGTTGTCAATTTTGTATACTCAGCGAGTTCTATAAAATATTGTATAGTTCTGTTATAAGAACGATTATAACAATTAAAATAATAACTTTTATTATAATCGTTTATGTTTTTTCTAGTGCTGTTGCTTGACATAAAGATAATTCATTATATTAATTTTACCTAAAATTAGTTTTTTTTAAATTATGAAGTTTTAATTTTATATAATAAGAGTGGAGATTGAAGATAGTGTGTAAGTGTGTTAGGACAAACAAGGCATATATAATAATACATTGTCATCTTTTATGAAAAATAAAGTACAATAGTTATTGCATAAATTTATGTTTATGGAACTATATGCACACACCATAGAACAGTCAATAAAAAAATTGCATAAATGGATAAAATTAAAAAAATATATGTATAGTGTTTAATAATGTATAAACATTCTATAATTACGTAGTAAATGTTGATAATGAATCAAATATAAATAAATAATATTAAAAGGAATCATGTATTTATTGTAGTCTTAAAAAATAAAATAACTTAAGTTATAACCATAATGTTGTCAGCACTAAATGCTATCCACAAATACTTATTTCCTTCCATCAAAACTTTTCCAGAAATGTTCTAGAAGTGAGCAAACTTATTTAAATTATACATTATCCAATTAAACCTATTAATATTAAAACTCAAAAACATTATTGAGGTTACGTTCCAAAAAATAAATTTTTCTTTCCACAATATTCTAAATGCTATTATTGTTATGAGGACATGAAGTTGGTATGAAGTGTTCAGTGTTTTTATCTTAAATATTAGAATTATTGTAATTAAATTGAAAGGTAAGAGTGTGGGATTTAATTGATGTATCAGTTTTAAATGTTTAAAACTATGAAAGTATGACAATATTAAAATACCTACTTATAACTATTAAAAATTTAAATATAAATAAAAGCTTAAATGATATATTCCAGATAATTACTATTAAGCTCGATAATAGGTAGATTGATTTTAGTTTTAAATAAGAACGGTGAGTGTGTTAATATGTTGAATGTTAATAAGACTGGGACAATACACACTTCAGTCATATTTATGTTTGAATATTAGAATAGGTTCACATTATTTTAGGTAACACTAACCTTAATATCCCCCAATTATTTGATTATAAATTAAATTATAAATTCTTAAAATTCAAATTACATATTTAGATATATATAAAGTCAGTTCAAGTTGAATAGTGCTTAGGGTTAATCTCAATCCCTATCCTGAACTCTATCAAATGTAAACTACATATTTTTACAGCACAGTTTTTTGAGTGGTTTTGATCAAATATAAATCATGTCCAATTCTAAAAATTATTTTATTTTTTGTAACCAATGGAATATAAACCAAAAAATATTTGTTAATTGTTAGCCTACAAAACACAGTATGAGCCCTTTTTAAAATTTAAACTTTTGAAAAATAGCACCGAGGTACATATCCACAGGATTACAGGAATAGATTTCTAAGAACCAAATTTTAGAAATTATAGTTAAAAATGTATAAAACTTTTATTTTTAAATATAAGATTTAAAAATTTAATTCAAAGTCACTCGACTTCTCGTGTAGCTATTTTCTTATTTTGTTATAATTCAAAAACCAATAATTGTAGATACTTGAAATTTACACCATATGTTCATCTTACTTGATAACATTATCAAAATATTTTGACTCGTTTTAAGCTGTTTACGGACATTTTCAATTTTAAATTTGCTAAGTTTTTTTTTCAATAAATATCAATAAAATTTTATTTGTTGAGTCAAAAACCTTGTAAATTTAATATAAGGCTTCCCATATATTGTTAGTTGAAAAATAAAAAAAATACATAAGCAAAATTTAGTTATATAAGTATTTAAAGTTCAAATTTTGACAACGTTTACAAATTATTTTGTAGTTAAATATTCATAAAATGTTCAAGTTTTATAGCTAAGGATAAGTTATTTTGTTGCAATTTAAAAATACTATTTATAGATACCTACTTGAAACTTTTAGAGTATATTATCATTATATTTTATACAAATATACAATTATACACACATTGACTTTTCAAGTGTAATTCTTTTGGCAACAATTAATTTAACCTGCTTTAGTACTAGTGCTTAATAGTAAAATAAATTACTTTTAACACCATAATATAATATTCATCAAGTATACCAAAATACTAAATAATAAAGGCTTCGCTCAGAATCGTTTTTCGTATACGATGATTTTATATTATTGAATTTAAATTTCACATCCATTACAGTTTACGCTTGTAATTTACTGTACAGCAGAGCGACATCCACTTACCTGCTTTTTTTTAGTAAATCGCTAATTACGATATAAACATGCATCCTACCATCAAACCTTAATAGGAAATTCTAGGTTCCTATTCACAAGTTAACGTGAATTATATCGTTGCCCGTACATTGTTTTTAAAATAATATAGTTATTTTATCGAAATACTTACTTTTTTTTAAAACATTTTTAGTTAAAATAATTTTTTTAAATTTTTAATGCAATGCACTCGAAGTTAAAATACTTAATAATAATTAAAAATATAGCTACAAGTTTTTAATTTTTTAATTTTTTCGACTCCCTAAAAGAAAAGTTTCAATTTTTTTCACTTTGACTGACTTTTTTGAAAAATTACTCAACTTTACTATATAGTCGATGCGCATAGCACGTAATGCATGTTCCCAGCATAAAAAAAATATAATTTTGGTTTGCATCTGGTTATGGATATATTGTACAGAAATTATTTACTTAAAACATAACTAGGTTACCACATCAGCAAAAATATTGTTGCCTATACAAAACGATAGTTAAAATACCAAGAATGGGTAAACTATATGGGTAGAAGCACTCTAAAAAAATGTTACTAATAAGTATACCTACATCACAAGGCGCAGTCCCAACTCGCGCAATAACACAACAGACAAAGACGTTAACTAATGGAATGACTAAACTTAAAATAATAATAATAAAGCCATTGATAAGCTTGAGACATGTTTCATTTAATCGTTAAGTCGCGTATTTACAAGCTTCGTGTACCTACCAGCTGTACTAAACCTGCCGCACAGTGCTTTGAAACGTCTTACTCTATATTTAAAATGTATATTCTATTGTTTTTTTTATTTTTTGTTAATGGAACTATCATCTATATACACTATTCAATATTAATACTGAGTTACAATTTCTGAAGTATAAATTCTACAGTACTGTAACATTTTTAATAAAATATTTTTTTATTTCCATCACTATAATATCATCGAATTTTTTAATTGTACTTGCATATTCTTTCATGTCGTACTATACAGGGTGATTTTTTAAGCAAGCTCGCCCCATTTTTGTGCTTAAATTATATATATATTCAAATTCTGATTTTTGAAATTTTTAAGTATAGTTAAAAACGATATTTCCATGTACTTTGATTTTTCACAACATTTAAGGATTATCCTGTGGTGATACCAACTTTTGTTTTTCAAAAGACAACCTATATGTTATAAAGCAAAATGTGATTCAGATAATTTTTCTGAAAATGTTGACGTACTGTAATCGAAATATGAACGAAAACTTCCTTAGTTATTCTTCTTTACATACCAACTAAGGAATAATGATAATATATAGACTATTATACAAAAATTCTCTGCAAAATAGATATGAGCTCGATAATTATAATTCGGTATGCAATATAAGATATTCGTCAATAATTACTACCTAACCGAATTATAATTATCGAGCTCGTATACATTCACAAATCACAAAGTATTTAGGTAGTATTTAGAGGTTCCACTGTATATTACTGTATAATATATTCCTTATTCCTTAGTATGTAAAGAAGAATAACTAAGGAAGTTTTCGTTATTTAATTTAAATATTTAATATATAACCAAAATAATGTTGAATTTAAACTGATTTTAAATTTTGATCATATTATTAATATGGTAGTTGATGACTGTTCCAGTGTTCCCACACGCATGTTTTTCTTATATAGAGACACTTCTCGAGGATTGCCAATTAGATTTATTTTCCGGTTATTAATTTTATTTATGTACAGATATTGTTCACTGCATAAGATATTATCAAAACGGGCCACGGGGTTGTCGGTCGCAGACATCAAAATTTAAATAAAATATATTCATACATATAATCTTATTTTTTTAATGAATATTTATAATGCATTATAAAATGCATAATAACTTTAAAATGCATATTTTTTACATTTTAGTGCATATTTGGCGATTGTTTAGAGCTACAAGTCCTCTGCCCTGATGATGCCCCGCTGTTTGCCACTTTCAACTTTGCGATGTACCTACCTACAGTTTTATACAAATTTTATTTGAAAAAAAAATGTATTATTGTGGGTACTAATTATATAAGCATGGGCTTGATGGAAGTATAAAACTATGTAAATAGCTTAGCACGAGTCAATGTTATGGTGTACAGAAAATTCTAATATAAACATTCAGTTAAAATGTCATTTATCTACAGTAATTTTTTTTGGAGTAACACCAAAAACCAATTCGCTTATGTCAAAAACCGATTTTGCCTAAAACTTCCTGTTTTTTCTTAATCAGTTTTTTCCCTGCAGTGCTTTTGATTTTTACTGGGAATTTTAACTTTTGACTTCCCGAACGTACCAACTACCAACTAGAATAACATCCCTACTGGAAAAGTATCCGAAAATTGAAGCATTATTTCGAAACACACACAAAAAACACACACACATCATTGTAAAATTAATACATTCATCGCTCTGTTCAGAATCTAATAATATATTTGTTGTATTCAAATTAAATTAATTTATTACATTTATGTACAACTATATTTTTTACTTAGACTTCAGAGGTTCAGGTCATTTCTGACCTGTTTGTCTTAAAAAAAAAACAAAAATTCCATTTATTCATATATTTTTCTATTATTCAAGAAGCTTTTGGCTTATTTTTGGCTTTTTAATTCGGTTACTAATCTAATATGCTTTCCGATCGTGAAACTACATAATGTTTTTTGGCAATAGGTAACTAGTAACTTCAACTTCAAGGCTTACAAAATATGTAATATTGGTTTATCAATTAAAAAACCCGATTTTGGTCGGGCAAACGAGGAAAACACTATCCACATTAATTTCTTTGAATATTCTTTTAGGTATACCTATCTAAATACAATTTTTTTACCAAATTACAGAAACATCAAATACTTATTTAAAAAATATATGTTAAATATGCACTTAATATGAAAATAAAACAAAATACTCACTTACAAGAGTAAAATATGCAAATAAAAAATTAGGTACTGTATAGACTCCTAGTATTATACAACAAATTTTTATACAACTAAGATATATTTTGAATATTATAGAAATCATGCAAACTCCTATAAGTGATAAATTTCCAATACAAATTCATTACTTGAAGATTTTTTTTGAGAGACCAGATCCTCTGGTTTTCCATGTCTAATGGGTGCAAATTACGTAGATATATATCTCTTTATTAAATTATTAAATTAATGTAATATAATATTTAAAAAAAATCAAACAACCTCAAATCCATTTTTTACTGTTCAATTAACAGCCAGGCACTTAGGAATGCCAGTCATACATAGCTAGTTGCTACTCATGTAGTCATGTCCCCTGCTTAGAATTTAGATATAGCAAAAAAATGTTCAACGTTAAGTATGCGTTACAATATATACAACAATTCTAATATACTCGCACATTTAGTTAATTGTATAATAGGTACAATAAACGACAAGGTAATTCCAGTTTAACGTTACAGAACTTTTTTGTGATTGTAATACAATCTAATATGCAATCTGTAAATATATATTATAATGTTATAAATTCCAAAAATCTGATTGTATAATGTAGAAAATAATATCTTGAAATATGTAGATGTTTCGGGAAGTACGAGATTTGAGGATTATTATATGGATTTAAATTGGGAGTATAGGTAGGTACCTATACAATTTAAAACTACATAAAAATACCAATTATAGATATAACGCCAAATTATGCGTTTCAGAAAACATTAACGTTTTTGAAAATATTTGTCTAATTGTCTTACTCGACTTTAAATCGTTATATGTACATTTTTTCCTCTTTTAAATGGCATCATGCATTTTTTTTAATATTCCGATAGAGAATATTGTGTTCATAGTACTCGTATTTTGATCTATATAAATTGAATTTATGATAAGTAACTTATAAGCTATTAGTATTTTAGTATTTAAAGTTATGATGAGCGATTCTAACATTTTGGACAATACCACAGTAGCACTATAGAACTCTACATCATTCTACTCATCAAAACGATTTAACTACTTATAAATCATAAACGTTAGGTATACCTATGTTGTAAAGTCGACACCAGAAAATATTGTAAACAAATAAACGACTTGACCAAAATAAACTTTTTTTAAATTTGTCTAAATATTAGGTTTACAAATAGTCTATATTTTAAACTTTTGCAAAAAAAAAAATTTTAATTTTCAGTATTAAAAAATAAAAACACATTGTCTATAAATTATAACCTACACATAAAAAACAATGTTTAAATATTTATTACAACAAAAGTTATTCCATTTTTCATGTCTTCCTGTTACACCTATAGCAGTATACGTTTAAAATTTAACTGATACATACGATGATAACTGTTATATATTTCACTTATTAGTAATTTTATGGGTAAAGTGGTAAACACAGTAAAATAGAATCTAGGCTAAAATATCTTAGAGCCATCTTTTTTTATTAGTAAATACGATTGTAATTTCTATTGTTGTATGCTTGACAAATTTAGTTCTTTCTAATAAAAGCAATAATGAACTAAAAATGGACTTATTGTTCTATACCATCACTGTATTTGTTCATATAACGAATATTTAATTATTCTTTTGTAAAAAAAAAACTGGTAAAATTAACATCTCAAATTTTTACAATATTTTGATTAAGTAAGCTAATATTTTGATAAATAAAATTCTCACGAAATGTTAATGGGTTACCTATAAAACCATCGTAAAAAGCGAACTATATTCATTTATATCTTGTACTTAACTGTAACACAAACTTTAAATAAAAAAAAATGAAAAAGCGAACAATATAAGTAGGTACACTACCACTACACCTGCAGTTCGATAAATAATATCATCTCACTCTGACTCTCTAACAAGCCTAAAACAAAATTGGATTCATACGCATCTTGTGTTAATGTTTTACGAATTTTACGTAAGTACTTTTCTAAGACGGTCGACAGATTCAACATAATAAATGTTAATAATTGTGTCCATCTATAATAACGCCCATTTATTTATTAATATTTAAAATCAGAATTGAGATATAATAGCACTTAAAAGTACCTACACAAAGTATTATTGCGCTTTAAATACCTATGTATAATGAAAACAAAAAAAAATATTCAAAAATTGGCATTTTAAAACAAAGGTACAAATTAAGACACGACAAAGAATACATTTACAATAGGCATTTAATTTTAAATTTATGTAAAATATTTTTTATATTTGGTGATATTGGCATACGGCATTTTAATTGTGTAAGCGGAACGGTTCGTAAAAATTTCCATTTCGGGCACGGGGCTCCACAGTTTGTTAATGCACGCCGCGGTACTGCTCAATAAGGGCTAGTTCACATGAGAGGCGTTAAACGCGCGTCTAAATAGTTCATTGTCGTTCATACTGTTCACATGTTTACTGAATTTAGGCGGTAAGCGCGCGCTTATACCGTAGTCAATCGAGTATTGTATTCTGTCAAAGATGGATGTTGCAGATGCGATTTGTTTATGGATATACTGTATCGAAGAAGACAGCGTCGTAGACAAAAAGCACGAAAATATTGGGTTCATCCTATTTTACAAAATAGACTTACCTCAAGCTTATATATTACGCTTTATCCGAGTCATAGGAATTACGAACCTAAATTTTTCAACTGCTTCAGAATGTCAATTCAATCTTTTGATGAATCGTTGGAACTAATAAAGGGAGAACTTACTGCTGATGAAAGTGCAATTAGGTATTGCATTTCACCCGAAGAAAAACTTATAATATCTAACTCTGAGGTATGTACTTTAATTTTAATTTTACAAACATAACAAATTACTTTAACTTGAAATATACTTTGAAACTAAAACATTTTTAAAAATGAAAACTTCTTTATTAATGATTTTTACATAATTAAAATTAAAAATTGTATTTAATACTTGTTATACTACAAACTTGTTAGTAATTTTCTTCAAATAAATCCATAATTGATTCTTGAGAAACGTCACTGACATTTGATGGTGTTGGAGAAGGTGAAGATAATGAAGTCAATTGATGTTGATAATTGTTTTTCTCTATAGTACCTAGTATAATCTTGATGATGTCTGCGTGCGGGTGTGTCATATGATGTAGTATCATAGTTTGGGTATACAATGTCACTTGGCATGTATTGGTGATTATACATTGGAGAGTGATATCTACTAGGTGGTGATACTGTTTGATTTTGTAGTATTAAATTATATGTATTAATTTTGAGTTTCAGACGTTTGGTTTCTGGTACTTTTTTGATATCTTTCAATAAGGACAAACAAAATAGTTTGTCTTCATCATCGTCTTGTTTTTCTGGAACAGCCAACTGCAGCTACTATACTATAGTCTATAAGTATAAGACACGAGCTGACTGTGTACGATATGCTTTTAGCACTTGTTCGACGATAATCGCGGCCATATATCCATGACAAAAAGGGGGACCCCTCCAAGCAGATAACAATAAAAGTTTTAAACTAAAACCAAATCAACTATTGGTATAGGTAATACGCAATTGTGAACGACGTTGTTGGCGGCGCTTCAGCGTGTAGCCGGTCTATTTACTTTACCTATATTTTCTTTTAAAATTAGACGATTATCATAAAATGTTTAATAATTAAAATGTTTTTTCATGCATCGTCCAGCGGTCTGTATATAAACTACTATAAAGATTGTATAATTATTATTTTATTATACAAAAGTATTGTGTTATACTGACATACTGTTGTGTATCTGTGTGAAGTTCAGTTTGGTCATAGGTGTGTACAGACTCTAAAAGTAGGTAATGGTCATTATGTGTTATCGTCGGGCTTCTGATCAACAATTCTATAAATACAACTCATCTACATTTAATATACCTATTCAATACTAATAATTATTAAAAACCCCCTTTTAAAATTATTGTTTTTGGGTGTATTACAGTTATAATGTTAAATGTTTAGTATGTCCAAATATTATTTGATTATTTTCGTTGAACGTTGTTATATTTTTAAACATTGTTACAATACATTTTGAGAACTAATAATAATTGTAATTTGTAACTAATATTTTATAGATTGTACTACTTTAAAGATTTAATTTCCAACTATAACTAATAAATAATAATTATGTACAATTTTTGTTCAACAGGTTTTATCAATGAAAAAAATATATTATGTATTGCTTACACATGGTAATACAATGCATTGGATATCAAAGGTGGAAAGGAAAAAGACAGTAACCGATTTTTATAAATTTTACAGGAAAGCCAAAAATGAGTTTTTTCTGCTTTTTTTAATTTAAAAATTGTTTATTCCCATCAAAAAATCATCAAAATTGAAGAAGTGCACTGACCGATGCAAGGTAATCTTGTTTACACATTCAAACACTTTACATATTGTAAATCGGACCTTTGAAAGTAGGTACTTAAATTTTTTCCAGGTGTATAGCTATTTCAAGTCAAGATATTGATTTTTAATATTTTGGTATAATGACCAAATGACATGTGCATGTGGCTGCTTGGTGGGGAGTACACACACACAAATCATCATTTACGGCATACCCAAAGATGAGCAGTGACCGCAATGACCGAAAGAATTGCCTGAACTCAACTCCAGAGAAATGACAAGTTTGCAGGGGCCTAAAGAAAAATCATTCTATATTTTTTAATTCGTTTTAAAACCCTCCCCAAAAAAAAACAAATAACTTTAGATAAGTAGGTACTTGAAATGTTCACCAAATGTTTGTATGATCATTTATCATACAGGGATACGATTTTCAAAATATTTTGAAAATCAATAAACATTTTTTACTTGGATAAAATGTTTGAAAATTGAATGCAAGGCTCATCATAACTTGTTCATATACCAATTTAATTAAAGAATATTGAAAACACGAAGTCAGAATAAGTTTGCATAAAAGTTTTAAGTTTAAAGTAAGATGTTTGATCAAATTACAAACATCTTTATAACTATTTTTAGTTAAAAATTCATAAAAACTTTTCTTTTATATTATTTACGATTTGAAAATCTAATTCAAGATTCCTAATAAGTTGGAAAAAATAAGTGCCCCGAAAGTCATATTAATTAAAAATAGTATTATAACAATTGCTTCCCTAATGGTAGGACCTATGGTCTAGGCCATAAAGGTATGTATTTATTTTATTCTAATACAATTAAGGGCTCAGAAACAAAATGAAACATAAATACATTTGATAATTATAGTAACATGATTGTATACCCATATATTTTTTTTAATTTACATTTTATTGTATTGCCATGTGTAACTACTCATAGCCAATGGTGTTCAACATACCAAATCGACTTATAATGGTTAGATATGGCTGGTATAATTGTAATACATGAATATTTATAATATTAAATTAAAAACAACATAAAATTATCAAGCAAATATTATAACAATAAAAAATAATACAATTCATTTTAAGACTAAGAAATTAATTTACACAAAATATTTAAAATTATAAGTTTCTTTTTATGGATACATAAAATTATTTAAATTAACCATAAATTTCATTTTGAACTATATTGAGAATTATTCAAACATAACAAAATAAAATAACATAGAACAGTATTAGGTAATAAATTTGAATTAAACCCAGCTGTATGTTAATTCATAACAATAAAATACAATAAAAACATTGAATTTATATAGTATTGATAGTATGTTATTATCTGTTAATATTTAATCAATTTGTAGATCTGTTTCATTTATAAGTAATTCTGCTAGTTGACCTAGAGTGAGATCCATACCTAATGAAGTGTCATTATTGGTAAATGTTTTTGAGATTTTTTCTTCGATAGAATCTTTAATGATGAAATGATGTACATATGTTGGTCTAAAAATAATTAAAAAATTAAAATAAAATTAATAATTATGCTTAAATAGGTTGTGAGATAAAAATATTACAAGGATAAATTAGGATAGCAATTTGAAAAAATATAACAAAATAAAAGGGTTGAAAAATTTAGTTGTAAGCAAATAATTTATACTTTATAATGAACTATCTAAATTAAGCAATTAACTGTAAAAATAGTGATGGTAAAAATAAGGTGAAGAAATGTGTTTGAAATTAAATTTAAATCAAAAAGTTCCGACTGGGCTAATAATTTGGACTGTAAAATGTAGCAACAAAGTATTTTCAATTAAAAATTGTATAAATTTTACTACAATAAAAACCTAATTTATTTATGTATAAATGTAATTACAATATTCGTTTACTACATATTTGATCCACAATTTTATTCTCAAATGATTTGTCCATAATTGGTTCCATAAAAAATACTCTTGTTGCAAAGTTTAATTTCAAATAATTCAATTCCACATTTAAATTGATTAATATTGTTGTCATATGTTTTGAATTCTATAAACAAAAACAAAGTGTATTGTATAAAATTTGAGGATTCAACTATATATTTTATAATAAAACTATATTATAAAAAAAATAAATTATGTAACAAATATGTAAATGTTTTACTGACCTCAAAGGTGTTTAGGATAGTAGTACTATTTGAACTTTCCGAATCTAATTTCATAAAATGTATAGAATTTAGGCTTAACGCTGAAGAAAGGCAATCCAACGATGTTTTAAACTAAAATTAATTTAATATTTAAAAATGATATTCATGATAAATTAAATATCGTAAACATAAAATATAAGAAATACTCACAGACGAGAAAATTACGACTTTACTATATTCATCTATAGTTATAAATTCTTTTAACTTAGAAACTATACTTTCTAATTTGATACAATAGGATCCATTCAGTTGGACCCCAAAATCATGATACTCTTTAATGCGCTCCATATCTTTCATTGAATATATAAGAAAACATTTCGGGCAACTCAATTGGATTGAATATGTAGCATCACATTCTTCTATGAAACATTTATTGCATACGCAATGACCACAGTTTAATAATAAATGCTGTTAGAAAATAGTAAAATTTAATATTATTAAACAAAATATTTGTACAATTGCCATTATACATACTTCATTCATTATAGAATCACAAGCATCACACGAATAAAAAGTAGAATTTGAATTACTATAAGGTGGTATCATCTGTAAGGCCATAAGAGATTTATGTCTGGTTTTTAATTTTTCAAAGTAAAATGAATTCTTTGATTTCAATTCTTTCAAACGTTCTGTCAACTAAAATATTTAAAATTCATTAAGAACAAACACATATTTATTTCTTTATGGACTTACCAAGTCGGTAATCTCAGCACTTTTAGGATCAGCGACATTAACTTTCATCTTTTTTTTTTTAGTTGTATGTTTACCAGGTTCTTGGATTTTAGCTAAAACATCATCAACTGTGGGTTTTGACTTAGCTTTAATAATTTGTTTGCAAGAATTCTTATATTTATCAAGGCTAAGCCATAGGTTCCACATACAAAGAAATTCTGAACTAAGTATGTTTAGAATCTCCATATGTTCAGTTGCTTTTTTTATATAATCATCAGTCACACTATTGTTGTTTTCACACAAAATTAAGCCTGAAAAAATATAATTAATATTATTGAATAATATAATCTAACCTCATTTAATATCTTCACTAACTCCTTAATAAAATTTCATATTGGGATACAGTTTGTTCTCGATTACTTTCATTAAGATTTTTAATGATATTTTCATCGATGTTTTCAATATTATCATTAAATAATAATCTCTTATAATGATGTAATTTATGTTCAAACTGACAAAGTAAGCATCTAAAAATAATACAAAAATTAAATCATTAAAAAAAACGGTAATTACAGAAAATAATTATTTACTAACTCATTTCCTGTAGTACAAAAAGCTTTAGCACAACAATATTCAACGATATTGCCACGGGAGTTTCTATCTAATGTTCTATAAGTTGACACCAGACTATTTCTAGTTGTTATGGTATCTGTTAGCCAATTAGTTAGAGTAAAATTAACATCGTCCAATGATTTCAATCTTAATAAAATAAAAACATATTTAAAACAATTGTAATCGATCAAAAACAAGTTAAAAAGTCACAAATAATAAATTATATATTTACTTATTCACAATGTTCGGTATAGAAGATTTGAGATTATTATCTATAGTTGTTTTAACTTCCATTAAAAAATCTAACGGTGATGAAATACATTCCAACATCTTAATCCACCAATAATTATGTTTAAGTGAATTAAATTTTTCAGTCATATCACTTGTCTCGAATAACTTCCGTCGTAGGATATTTCGCTTTTTAAGAATCTAAAATTAAAAGATTTTATTTTGATAAAGGTAGAAAAACTCGTATTATATTTTTTATGTTAGCTATAATAAGGAATTTTTTAATGAATTTTTATTCTTAATTAGCAAATTTTCGGGATTTTGACGAATTCCTTCAAAAATCTATAGCATTGGGCAATCATAAATTTACTACGGATGTACACTGAAATTTTTTTTATTATTACACCATTAACAAATTATGTGAAACTTTTTATTACAATAATAGAAAAAAATTCTAAAAAGTCAAAAATATTAATTCATAGCTGAAAATCGTTGAAAATGTTTCGAACCTAAGAAGAAGTGGATTACAAAATCCATAGGCTTATAAATTATTGATTAAGTATAAATAATTTTTGATTTACTCTGTGGAAAGCCTTTTCAAGATCTGTATAATTAACATCAGTTTGGAGTCCGTCTTTAAAAGAATCTAGGATCGATTGTTTGAAAATAGATAAATTAGAAAATTGTAGATCGATCTGTACGAAAACCGTGATTTAACCTAAGATTTATTATTATATTTTTACATAACATAGGGATTAGGTTTTTATTTATCAATTTAGAAAATAGCCTAAGTAAAATTGAGACTTTCGAGATTGGGCTATAATTTAAGACAGAGGTTCTACTTTTTTTTATGGATGGGAATTATTAATGAGGTTTTCCATTTATTTGGTACCTAATACTTTAGTATTAAGAGATTTATTAAATATTAAATTTAAAATTGGTGTTAAGACAAAAGCTCAAGATTGAAAAAATGATATCGGTACCTGGTGATGTTTTCAAATTAATATGCCATAGTTAGTTAAATATATTTATTTTTTGTATATATTAATTAAACAAATTTTGTCTTGAGTATTATTGGGATATTTGATGTATTTCGATTATATGTATTAGAAAAATATGATTGAAATAAGTTAATAATATCATATCGGTTATATTTATCAGCTTCTTTTTCTAGATAAGACATTGAGCTGGGTAAATAGGAAGTTAATTTTTCGGTATTCAAAAATTTTGAGTTATTCTTTACTGGAGTTGTGAATGAGTTTAAATTGTTTGATGCTTTGTATATAATATCATGAGCGTATTTTTTTATGTTTTATTATATAAATTAATTCCTTACTGAACCAAATAGGGTTTTTTGGTATTATATCTATTTAATATAGGAATAAATAAATCTATTACGTAATTAATCTGAGAAAAGAAGAGATTTAGATTATTGTTGACATCATTGTCTTGAAAATGTTTATTCCATTCTATGGAACCTAATTAGTTTGTATTAGAGATAATCACCAAATTTCCAATTAAAAATTGTATTATTAAACGGTAGTATATCATTGTGGCTAATTTCAAAATTTATATCTATAGGGGGATGCATTTTATCTATGGGAACAATAGAAATTGACATTTTTTCAATATTGATTAAGTAAGAGTTTGAAACAAAGAGATCAAGTGTTACATTTTCAATATTTTTTAAATTGTTAAGCTGGGAAAAAACGAGGTACGATAATTTGTTGTTGAAATATGATTCTGCAATAGAGAAATTAGCTTTTATGATTATTATTTGAATATTAATGGCATACATTTTATCACCTATATCCAAGCTTCTATACTCTATCTGTATACAAATGATACTCACATTAATTGGGTGAACTTTTAAAATATTTGACTCCAAATCTATAATTGCATTTTCCAAGTAATATCGAGCAATGTCAGGAAATCTGAGTTTAACAGA
Source organism: Myzus persicae (assembly GCF_001856785.1). Lineage (NCBI taxonomy): Eukaryota > Metazoa > Arthropoda > Insecta > Hemiptera > Aphididae > Myzus > Myzus persicae. The sequence continues at coordinate 285,458 of NW_019102237.1, read as the reverse complement.
AGCATTTTCTTTGAGAAGATTGATAAATTTAAAAACCATTTCGAGTAACTATTTAAAAAAATAACAAATTAATAAACTAAAATAATAATTATTCAATACATTTTACCTCGTAATCTGTTCCAATTGTAAAGGTGCTTTTGTAGAAATTATTCATTAGTTGCATTAAGTCAGTTACAACAAGGTCCATATAATATCCACTCTTATTTAGAACAAAGGTGTGCACCTCGGCCAAATTTGTCAGACATTCAGCCCACTGATGCAACAATGTGTTGCATTCACCATGATACTTGACTTTTCTCTCTTCTAACGTATATCTTAACCCAAAAGTTCCATTTATGTTCAACATTTCTTCACCACGAATCTTTAAGATAAAAAAATGAATTATAATATCGATTTTATATGATAGGTTTATATTTATATAAAATTATAATTACCGTTGGCACTACACATGCTTCTAGTAAAATTAAAATAGCTCCAACAATATCCAGTTTTGTATCTCCATCAACATCCATTAGTTTATTCATCAAAGCAGAATTTCCTCTTAAAAAATATGAAATCAAATATGAATTCTATGATTAAAATTTCAATATTTTTTTACAGTCAATTAGAATGTATTTATTTTAGATTTTATACAATATTTTTCATTGCAATTTGTTTTATTCTATATATTATGGGAATTTCATTACGTATACATGGAAGAACATTCAAAATCTAACTATTGTCTAAGTTTCGATTTCCACAATTTTTATACGAAACAAACAAAATACATGAATATACCGTAATTGTCAAGAAAATAATACTTAAGGTACTTATAAGCTGCGTAAATTCTACACCAAATTAAAACAAATATAAGGAAACTAAGATTTCTAGGAAGGTAGCAACATTTTCCTTGAAATCAATGCAATTGACTATTTTTCATATTTAGAGCCATCATCTGTTATCACAAATAATTTGGTTGTATTCAATAATGATTTAGAAAAATTACAAATAAGGTCAGCTATCCTACCATATTTTAAGAAACTTTTAAAGAAAAGTAAGTTACTTACTTTAGTAACTTATTAATTTTTAACACAGTAATAATAAAGACATTCAGGTGAAAAGTGTTTCATTTTAAAATACAATATTGTATTGTATAGTGCTAACTGATGTTAAGTTATCATTAATTATAATCCAATAATTTTGATGCAAGAATGGCTCAAAATAATGGTTCTCAACATTTTGCAAGTCGTTAAAAATGGTAACATGAAAATAAAACCACACTGTTTGCACACTAGTCACTAGCTAATGGGTGATAACCAAGCAAAGAAATTATATATTAAAAACAATTACTGATAATTAGTGTTCCAATGTTTATGCACCATAAATAGATTGAATATATACTGAAGAATTATAAAATATGTAATTAAAATCATACACAACATGCACATTTTCAGGAAAAACACCAATAAATAATGATAAATTGAACTAATATCAAAATTCAAAAGTAATAATAAAAAATACAATTTGTATATAAGTATTAATGTACATATACAAATTCTATATAGGCTACCTATACAGGTTATACGAATAACTCATCAGAACTATACAAGTATATGTAAACATATAAAATGAAAATAGGAATTTTAAATATGTGAAGGAGTAGTTTTTATAATACCAATGAACAAAATAAACACAGTAGGTAGTAATTATAAGTGCATTTTGTTTGCATTCATTTTTGAAAATGTTTATAAAAATACAAATATATAGATAGTATGAAAATATTTATTTTCATTTTCAAAATCCAAAAACAAGTATTCAACTACCTAATCAGTTATCAAAAAACAAGAGAATATGCGAAATAAAAATATCACTAGGTAATCAAATTTGTACATAGGTTATTAAATCGATTAAAAAAAAATGTATTGATCTTCATAAAATGTGCACACCATTGTCCACTGATACTCAATGGTGAAAGAGCTATTCCTTAAATTATCTGCTAAGTTATATTACGATATTACGACAGTACCTTACTGTAATAAGATATATTATAATAAAGAGTAAATATAACATGAATAATGTATACAATCAACTATGTATATTTTAAAAACACTAAGTACATATTATCTATAAGTGCATAATAATAGGGAATAGTTATTTTTTCAACCTTAATACTTGTAATAGGGATTATTCCACATTACTGAAATAGTTTCATTTTAGCTTGATTTCATTTTGATGATTTTAATTTGTATGTCGCAAATAAAAAATAAAACATGTAATAATTTAATTATTACTTGAATTATTCATGAAAAAATGTTAGGTATTAACATTATGTTATTATATATACAACTAATATTTATGATTGAGTAAAAATATTACTTGTTTTTTATGTATGAAGCATAGAACCGTTCACAATTTTTATAAAAATAGTTTTCGATTGGTGGAAAACTCAACCAATGAATTTCATGAATTGGAAATGGTAAATTCAATTCTAAATGGATATTTCTTATTAAATTAGACCATACAAATTTTGAAATCCAAATAATCAAATCTTCCTTTTTTTCTTTTACCGCCTGAATAAAATCGATATCATCAAATTTATCACCTAATAAATTCAAGTACTTCACAATACTAAAAAAATCTGAAAACAAAATGTTTAATTTTCAAAACATTAAAAGGTGTATAAGTATATATTTTGAATGATTTCAATTGTTATACATAACATAATAATAAAGTATTTACCTTGTGGTGAATCTTGTATTAATGCTCCAGGCAATATCCATTTATGCCCTGATCTTAAAGGCAAAAGATTTGTCAATATTTTTTCAATGTTTTTGTTGTACGATTGTGGTTGATCTAGACATATCCTCCACCAGTTTATGCAAAGCAGTGGAGATTTGGGGTATTTTTTAAACCACCGCAAGCCAGTGGTTACTTGATTTTCATCGACCTTTTACCAATAAATTGTTATTGTATTATTAGTTAACTAAAATATAAGTCATGACTCATAACCAATGGAATACATTTATTTGTCTGAATTTCCACTGAGTCAATATTATTTATTATTAATAACATAAGTATATTCTATACAGTATTCTTTAGCTTTTAGTTACATTTAATATACCTATTCATTATAATGATCTTAAATTATTTAAAGTTTCATAAAATTAGCATTACTTACATATAATCATATTATAATAATTTAGTTTAATTTTCAAGAAAGAAAATTCCCAAAATACTCTGATAATAAAATGATTGAGAAAAAAAAAATTTTTAAATAGGTTAAACAAATGCAACGCTTGGCGCGTCGTAATGCTTTCTAATCATAGTTTTTGTACAGTTATGTATATAAGTATACATTTTTTTTTCTATATTTGAAGATAGATAAATATGTATATAAAATTTATTGTTCATAAATAAGAGTTTTGCTTATGATTATGTTTTTTACAGTATAAGGCATGTTTATGAGCAAAAACACAGATAACATGCAGCCCCCTCTCCATAAGAAGATATTGGATCTCGTTTGAAATTTCAACCGAAAATAAACCTATCTTGTTACAAATTATACAGACAAAGCTTATCATCAAATATCATACTTGAAAACTTATTTAAAATTTTATATGAAATATAAGGCTGTTGAACCATTTTTAAGGGATTGGATTTGGGTAATATTCTGTATTGATCTGGAGTGTTATGCGAGCATGTGACTGAGTGTGAAGTGATTAGTGATAGATTATTAGTGTAATTACCTGAACACTTAATGTAATTAAAGATAAACTTTGGCTGAGATTTTTGGAAATTTGTAGCAAACTTATGCGACATACATCACAATACTATATTTTTATTTTTAAAAATTTAGGCCATGAGACCCCCCCCCCCCCCCCCCCCCCAAAACTCACTAAGTACCAAATGTCTAATTATAATTTTGAAAATATATTATGTTTCTTATTCTCTTTTACAGGTTGTATAGGAAATGGATTTTCGATTTGTTGTATTAATCAATTTAACTAATATAGTACCAGATGATTTTTAATTCACTTTTACCTAATAAAGAAAATAAAATGCAAATTACTTTCTAACGAGACATAGCCAAGAAGCAAATAAATTCAAATATTTTTTATATTTTCTGCTTTAATAGCTCTAATTAAAAATTACATTTCCACTTTTTTGCAATTGCACCTAATCTTTAAAATTTAAATAATTAATTAAAAAATATAAGAAAATAGTCTTGGAGAAAATTTCATGACGTATTTAGATACATTTTTAAAGAGTTTTTAAACTAAATATCTAATTTTGTCCAAATTTGAACTTAAATGCTTATAAAAAAAAGTGTCTTTAATATTTTTAACCTACTATTATAACAATTTATAATAAACTTTGTATTACATTTTTAAGTTCCTCGACAGAGGCAAAATTATTTTATCAACAATAAATTTTAAAAATCAAAAATTTCTTGTACCTATAATTATATCCAAAAGATTCAAAATATTTGAAAATTGTATGGTTTACTGATCTGTTGACCTCTCAAATGCACCAACTAATGTTCACTTAACCATCAGAAAAGTTACTGAAGTTGAAAATCAAAGTATTATTTAGACTAATTGTTGTCTACACACACACAAAAACAATAATTTTAAAATCAACACGTTCATTGCTCCAAGTGCTTCAGACTCTGATTCTATGTTCTATGCACTTATTTGTACTTATTAACTATTAAATACACTTATAAATTATAATACGTATATACTAAATATTATACTTACATAATATAGTCCATATTTTAATTCCTTTTCTATTTTACTATATGAAATAAGAACTACATCATAGTTATTAAAAATAGTTGGTTGTATAAAATTACATGATTGGAGTCCATTGTAGACAAAACACTTTAATGCTGGACTAACAATTCTCTTAATCTGAAATTAGAATTAGAATATTAATACTTATAGATAATATATAATTAAAAGAAAATGTTACGTCTTGATTCCACAGTTCCAAACAATTGTCTGGAACAACGATTAGTGTAGCTCTACATTGAATGGGATCATTGAATGTCCAACAACTGGAACACAAATATGGCAGCCCTCCTTCCGTTCTTGGATCATACACCACACACTTTTTATGCTGGGCTTCACCACACATTTCACAAATCAGTAAAGAGCTTTTTGAGGGTATATTGTTACAATAACAAGCAAGATTTTCCTCACTCCCAACATTTCTTTTTGATAAATACAATCTATTAGATAAACGCTGAATAATACTTTGCGATCTATCTTCTGTAAATGTTATATAATTAGAATATAGTAGGCTATTGATTAAATATTGTTATTTATATTAATGGCATGTATTAACTTATTAATGTATTGAATATTTTTGGTCCATAATAGAATGTTTTGTTTATTTTTGACGTTATACATTTGCTATGTAATGGTATCGGAAACTCTGATTTTAATTTTTCACTGCGTCCATCAAGTAGGACTTTTTGCCGATAGGTCTAGGAAATAATAACAATTGATTTAGGCATATATAATAAACAGAAAATTTAAAATTAAATACTATTGTTGGTGCGGTATTTGCCACAATGCAAGAAATCATCTCCAATCGTTTATCCTCATCTAATACATCTGCTAAAATACCAGATGTAAACTGAGATTGATCGTTTATAGCTGAAACAAAATTAAATATTCAATTTGAACCAATCATTTTAATTGAGCTGTTATATTTATGGAAATCTTGGTTTCTTGGTTATTTCTTGGACTATCAATTGAAAATAGTTTTATTAATGTAATATTCTTCGTATGTTGATAGTAATATAAATATCAATAATTTTTGAGATAGCTACTTTTGGAAAAATAATGTTTCTCTTTATTGCAAAGTGGTATTTGAATTTCAGTATTTTTTCTAATAAATTAAAGTTAATAAAGTAATACAATTACAAAAATAATACCAGTTTATTAAGAGTTGAATTTGTGGATATATTTATAAAATATTTAACTATGGTAGGTTTTAATTGGTAATTAAAATATAATGTACTAATTATCAACTTACAATTTCTACGTTCAATATCGACCATCCAACTCACTGTTTTGCGGTGATATGAATCATATGTTACATTTAACTTAATATGTGGTGGTACTACCAATCTGTCTTTAGTATCCTGATGATAAAACTGAATGGATTTTAAAAGTAGTGGGTTGTACCCATCGTCTTCTGAACACATCAAGAGTGGAAAATTTTTTTTAGTCATCATTTCAACAATCTGTGGCATATCTCTATAAAACAATGTAAAAAATATTCAGTTAAGTATTGCCTGTAAAAAGTGTATGTATTGTATTATTTCTAGTTGTACCTATTAAAACAATAATTTAATAATAATAATAATTATAATTATGATAACAACAAATAAAATTAACATTGCTTTTACGTCTTTCATTAAATATTATTACCACAGTATATTTAATTATAATATTATATAACTATATAAGACTTAATGATCAGCTATTAGGGACCATATTACCATATGTTAATAATTACCTAACTGACAGGTTGGTAACTGGGTAGTTAGGTTAGTTGTATTTTTTTAATAATGTTTATCTAATGATAATCTGTTATTCTATCATTAAAACTTGTTTCTATCAATCAATGTTATTATTTTTTTCTTAATCAATAAAATCAAATGTTACAGATTAATTTAGATAAAAAGTTTTTTTTTTATTAATTGTACAAAATAATTAGGTAATTGTATTTTCTTATTTTTAATGCTATTTCTATTTTTTATTAAATCTCCCTACAGTAATTATACCTTCTTAGTAACGATTCGTCAATGCTACACTCACTAGCTAGTTGATCAACAGATACACTTGATCTATTAAACTTAAATACTAGTACCCTCAAAGTCCGGGGCTGAATGTGTTTGGTTGATGTATTAAACCAAGCAAATTATTGATCCACATTCAAAAAGAGAACGGACATAGGAAAAATTTAATATTTTGAAGCAGTTTGGATTTTTAAAATCTGCACAATTTGGTCATATGAAGCCAAAAATATACTAAGAGCTTTATTACATAATTTTATGTTAATATTATGTAGATTTAAAGATGGATAATTTGTTAGCAATATAATATAATTACCTAAATGCGTTATTTGCAAATTATAACAGTTAATTTTAAATGATTTATTCTATATTAAAATTTTAACTTTTAATTACTAGCTTGGTAAATACGTCAACGTCACAAAAAAAAATGTTGCAGCATTTATCTAACACTCATCAGCCCATTGGACAAACACCATAAATGAAAATTTGTTTTGATGCCAGTCCATTATGAGCATATTAACACAATTGCGCAGTTTTTAATGCTAACTGATTTTTATTTTGTCAAGACTTAAGGTCTTTTAAACTAAAATTAAAAGGCTAATATGTGACCTATAAAAACTCTCACACCTCGACTAACTAAATAAACAAAACAACATTTGTGCCTGGCCGAACTAGTCATTTGGATAAAAAATGCAGAAATAATTGTGGTAAATCGAACAAATTTGATTTTTCATTTTATAAATGCCTGTTTCAAAATATTTGTTAGTATGCTTACTTCATTTGTTTCTATTTCAAGTTATTATTATTCATTAATTACTAAAAAGTACATTTTAATATGTTCATAGTTTATGTATTGTTTTCATTAATGATAATATGTTATTCTTGTGTTCAATAATTTTGATTTTTTTAACACTACAATATGCTTCCATGCATATGGTGCAGATATAAGCACATATTTAAGATTTAAAGCACTTAAAGTCCAGAGCCCTTGTTATAAATGTATAATATTTACAACAACGTCCAACATGAGTTGTGAATTGACGCAAACAATAAATAATTAATACTTGTATTTACAGCATTAACCATTATGGGTCGTCACTTACGTAAATCACGGGTCATTTACTTACATACAATATTTTAGTTCCAATATTTATAAGAAATAGATAGCAGGATAACAAGATATCAGATAAATATTTGTGAGATATTAGTATGTATTGTGATGTGTTAAAAGAAATATCTAACAAATGCCTATTCATCATATAGGTACGGGAAATATAATAATTTGTTTATCAAATTAATATTTGAATTGCTACATTACCATCATGTAGCAGACCTTGTAGCAATCTTAATATTTCGATATTTGTAGTACATTAATAATTGGTTTATAAAATAAATGCAGCAGTTCAGAAACTTCCGAGACATCTTAATTTTGATATTTGTAGAAGGTACATAAAAAATTGGTTCATAAGACATAATATTATATACAATATAAAAGAGCTATTTAAAAATATTCTCTCACATTGCCTATTCCAAGCCCCTTAAAACGAATAACCTAACCGCCTACAAGTTTTCGTACGCGCCGACCGGCTTCCCGTCGGTGGTCGGTCCGCGTTGCGCAGCGGTCGTCGTGGGATGATGGAGCGGTGGGTGGTCGCGGGACGGTGAAGCGGTGCTCGACGACAGGATTGGAGTGGGTGGGTGCCGCGGTACGGTCGCTCGGGTAACGTCGTGCGGGTGTGGTAGTAAGGCGGAGGGGTGACCGCCGTGTTGCGCGCCCTAAACTGTTGCTCGTGGAGAAACGCTGTCGGTGAAATACAATTTTACCGAAATAATATTATGATAATTGTCTATACGTTTGGGAATTATAACCGCCGCCGCCGCCGCCGCCGCTAGAAGTCGGCGGGTTATCGCCCGTCGGCAGTAAGTACTCGTAACCGACGCACACACGCACACACGAGCGTTCTAATCGACGCGAATAATATACTGTTGTACTATTTCTATATCAAGTCACTGTTCGAGATATGGCTAGAGCAGTAATTTACTGTACTCGCGGCAAAACAATATTATATTTAAGCAACGCATTTTGCTACCCAATACGTCGGGTACGTGGGACAACACCGATACAACAATGAGGACAACCATCGAGTATTCATCGTTTAATTTATATTATCGTTTTTCATAACGCGATTCGGTGCTTTGCTCTGTGTACATCGAAAACGTAACTTTTAATAACGCAATGTCAATTATTGTGAGTTCAAATCCGAATTCACACTCATCGACAAACACCGCGAACGAAAATGCGTTCCGACGTTACCGGAGCCCGTCATAACAATATTATGGACGATCGCTTGTTTTATCGACGTGAACCAGCTAAAACGATGTCGAGAAACGGAGGTTTTCGGGAATCGACGGTCGCGACTACCCCCTCCCCCCACGTTGCCCACTACAACAAGACGGCTTTTGTCGGGCGTACCGCACCGCGGCGGAACAGCACGGTCGCCCGCACTCGCGTGGGACAGCGAATGCGCGCGCGCACTCGCAACGGCCTGTTGGCTCCGCGTCGGTTCTCGTTGGCCATGCGCAGTGCGACGGAGCGGGGGCCGCGGTACGATCGGGCGGTCGTCCGATGGCGGTGATGTGGAGAGGTGGTCGCGGCACAGACGAACAGGTCACGCCGCACGGTGATGCTCGGTGCATGGCGGAGCGGTGGTCGCGGTACGATCGGGCGGTCGTTCGTCGGTAGAGCGGCGGAGCGGTGCTCGCGGTACGACCGCGCGGTCGTAGCGCTACGGTATGCGGCGGAGGGGTGTTCGCGGTACGACCGCGCGGTCGTAGGGCAACGGTATGCGGCGGAGGGGTAAGCGGTGTTGCGCGCCGAATATTATGTTTGTAGAGAGAGAGAGAGAGAGAGAGAGCACCGTCAATAACGATGTTAAAAAAAAAAATGTTATAATATGGCGTCTATACATTTGGGAATTATAACCGCCGCCGGACGTAATAACACACGCACGCGCACGCGCACACACAAACGTACGCTACTCATCCGTATTATTATTATGTACCTACGCAGTAATCGTGTTATTTCGACGAAATACTTTCTATTCTAAATCATTTCCGAGGTTAAGAAATATACGAGTTAGATTATTATTAGTGTACTCGTCAATCAGTTTTTTTCTCAACGCCGCGCACCGCAAAAAAAGTCGCAAAACAGTGTAAAAATTACGATATCACTCTGTCAGTCTCTACGACTGTAATTAATCGAGAAAATATTATTATGACAACACTAAGTAATATACAATTAGTACGACCAATAGTTAATCAAATTACAGTAATTTATTGTGATTATAATAATATTACCCAGGTTCTTGGTAAATTTGTAGTATCATATCGCCGTTCGGCATCGTGATCACCGTATACTTCGGTGGACTTGGAGGGGCCAGTGCTTGAAGTTTCTCTGCCCGTTTTTTCGCCGCCGCTGCCCGTTTTCTCGCCGCCGCTGCCTGTATTCTCGCCCACCGCGTGCGTTTAGGAGCCTTGGCCCGTCGTGCTGCACCGCTCGGCCCGGGTTGCGGTGAATTGGACACGGAGTTTGGCATTTTTGAAAATTTGTCCAATCGAGTCACGGGAAAAATGATCGACACGAAAAATAATATTATTTCACAATAACATTTATTGTCGGTCGACGATCACCGTGAAATCGTGAGAGATGGACGAGGAACGCGGTTGAACAGGGAAAGGGAGCAGACGCAGAACGAGTCGGAAGACCGAAGACTGGTGAGGACGGTGGCAGTGGAACGAGTGAGCAGAGAGCAGCGACGGACGAGCGACGTTGGTGGACAACCGTGGATCGACACATAGGCCGTCCGGGGGGGAGAGGAGAACAGTGTTGCCCACGTAATAGTAGTTGGAAATGGCGTCCGACGATCTGATTGGGCCGTGCAGCGCTCGATAAACGCGAGTCGGCGCGCAGTGTAGTGAGCCCGGTGGTGGCGGCGGTGTAGGAGAGCGCGGGGGTTGCGGCGGTGTAGGAGAGCGCGGGGGTTGTGCCGGTGCAGGAGCGCGCGGGGGGTTGTGTCGGTGCAGGAGCGCGCGGAGGAATAAAAATTAAAAACTCTCATAGCTAAGGAATGAACATTTAAAACAAGGTTTTACAATAGTAGTTCGTTCTGTAACCAAAAAATTCTAAAAAATATATTATAAACACGGTTTTTTTTGTATGGTTATTTTGAGTTCAAATTTTGGCGGAATCTCGTATCAAATAAAGAACCAAGAATAACGATTTTAGTCGTATTGCTGTAGCTTAAAAACATTATTCGTGATGGGTACTTGAAACCTTAAATGTATTTTATTTGGACTTAATTTATATTTATTTATGTACAGATATGATAGGTAATAAGCCAATAATAATAATTCAACCTACCAGCTGCCGCCGTGGCAATAATAACAATATAAATATAGTGTAAAATATCCTAGGCCGACAAACCGTCTGCGTCTCCGCTCAGAATCGTTTTTAGGATTCGGATACAATGATATTTTATTATTGAGAATTCAAATTTAACACCATCCATCTCAGTCACCTGCTTGTAACCTACTGTACAGCCAGTTACCGAGCTTTTATATATTCTCAATTCCTTATTGTAGTTAATAATCAAGATTTAAACATTTATTTTTTTTGTAGGAAAATGGATAGTGGTTTAAATAGGTAGGTCGTTCTTACCTAGATACCATTGATTTTAAAGTGGTGTAATCGGAATAAGCTAGCACCTGAGTATGCATAATCACTTCAAAACAACACGTTTGCACGAGTTTTCAAAAGCATTATTCGTTATGAACTAAATTGTCGTTTTTAAAAAAAATATTCTACAGACGCTACTTTGAATTTTTATTCGTAATTTGTATGCACGGGGACTTGTTATCGTTTTATTGATTTCCCGTTAAATCACGATGCCCGTTTGATGAATATTGTTATTATTGTTACTCAATATTTTGGTATATTTTGGTGTAGGTATACATCAGAAAAAAAACCCGACGCACGCTCTCCTCGTTGTAACTACGCGGCGTACGAATATCGGCCGCTAGCCATATGTCATGTATGTATGTACGGAGGGGAAAAGGAGCAGTTCCCAAAACCAACGCAATAAAAATATTCGGTTTAAAGTGGAAACGGTGATACTGTTGTGTTGCCCGAACATTTTCTCGATCGATACACGACCATCTGCCCTTTCGACGACGACGAGCAACGACGGGACGTTGGGGTGTAAGAGGCGTGGAGCTCGTATATAAATATATATATATATAAGTAACACGACGTGCTCGTCCCGAAACGACGAGGGTTAGTGCGCTGTTGTCAGATTTCGGGGCGAGGGGCGAGAACAAAGACCGCCGGCGATTGCCGCCGTCGCCATGACGCCGGGAAATAATTTAACGAGGAACAGCCCTCGCTCCCTAATAATCTCTGTTCAGAGTAAACCCACGGCCCCACACACGAGGGGCGGGTCTGTGTTCGGAAATTATTTGGAATGCGGCTGGAGAGACTGCACGCATCGAGATGTACAGAATACAAACGGAATACGAACACGGTTTTAACGTTTTTTATACAGACGACTTGTAACATTGTATACCCAATACGCTCGCCGCGTCACGAGAGGCACTACCAACTGCCGCGGAATAAAGCGGTGGCTCCCGACGACCGGTGGGCCGCGTAGTACCAATAGTACCATAATGCGTGTCGACAAAAAAAATCGTTCATCTATACACCTAATACAATGTTCTAAGTATGAATATAATATGACATTATAACGGAGTATGTGTATATATATATATATATATAATATATAATAATTGTAAAAATAGTCTCATCCTCGATTTACACGTCGCACAGGTTTATAATAATAATTATTGTCAATTCTTCAAAAATCCATCAATCGTTTCGAGTGTGTCGCGCGTCACCATTTTTATGGCTCTGGATTAGGTTGGCGTCATGAAGAATTGTCGAGACGCATCGATAGAATTATGTACGCACAATGTTCCTACATAGTACATTCTTAAAAATGATTTGGTTAGACAACACTCGCGTTAAAAAAAAAACGGTGTCAGAATAAATTGCCTCGCGTTTTAATAACATAAAGATAAGATTATTAGGTTATTATTATTAGATTGTTAAGAGTTTGCATTCAAACCGTGTACAATATGTGTTGTTTTGTACTCGGTTTCATTAATTAACGTATCTAATAGTATACATATTCACTTTAAATATGCACCAAAATGTCAAAATGTTATTCAGAACTATACGGTTCTGAAGTCATATTGTATTGCGCAAAGCAAACCGAAAATATTAGGTACCATCTATTTACTTGGCTAGACCATCATATTTATACATAGATATACAATTTGTAAATTAATAAATGTTTACATTTTAGAATAAAAATATCACCGCCAATTATAACTATAATGTCTTCGGTTTACTCAGGAAGATATCATAAGTTCATAACTTTACAGTGCTAGAAAAAATAAAAGATAGTTAACCAGTTCGGTTTAGTTGACGCCCGCCACTATTAAATCATTCGTATTTTCGATGTTCTATTCATTTGTTATTAAATTTATAATTAGTTTTATCGTCGCATTACATTTTTCCTAAAACCAAAAAAAGATTTAAAGTACATTCTATTTCGTAAAAATGAATTTATAAAACAAAAAATAAGAATAATCTGAAGTATTAAACTGTATTTATAAATATAAATAATAATGGCTCATGGTTATAGTATTCAATACTCGCAAAATAGGTGTATATAGATGTTACAAAGAGGAAAATCATTACTCCGTTATTCAGAAAAGAATAATTATTAGGCACTTGCTATATTTTTATTCATTCATACAATTATGACGGAATTGAATAATATTTGATATAATATTATATGTATTTTATCAGTATTGTTTTTGTACAATATGCTTCAGGCTTGCTGGATAGTACTCTTCACACAATCGACTAAAGTCTGATCAGTAATCAATGTAATAAATATATAACCTTGAGTTCACTGTTTCCTGTGTCCGTCGGTATATATTTTGTAGTTCATTATGCTCACATGCGTAACAATCGGTTCTTCTTCACTCTACTACCGAGTACCGAAATCAATTAATTATTAAATTGATAATACTTTTATAATATCGGTAGATAGGCGCATTCGTTAAGACGTATACCATATTATTTCAGTGGTTTCCAAGCCGGCCAGCCTATACTGCACGGTCAAACGAATATGAAAAACAATATTCTTTACAGTTTATGCCATGTATATTTTTAATTTACCATACAAACCATAACGGGTTCAATAACAAATATTTTTAATACTTTTATAAACAACAATTTTGATTTATATGTCCTCCGTTTCATTTGTTCACGTGTTCGGTATATGATAATTGTATGATATATATATGTACGAGTAGTCTGCCTAATTATGAGGTCTGTCGGATTGTTGATCTACATTTGCAATTTCAACATCAGAAGACGTAATGTCGTCTATTGTCAAATAAAATATGACATTATAGTATAATATAAAAAATTGGTTTTTATTTTCATGGTTTATTTTGTGGTATTTTTTTCACGTGATTCGTTTTGTTAACTCTCGTACACTTGGCTGATAGTTGACGAAGTCGAACGAGCTTTAAATTGCTTATCGACGAGAATTATTAGCATACGTTTTTCATTCGTGTTTCACGTCATGGCGAATACACGGCCGGGCATCGCCGCACGAAGAGGCACCGTCAAAAAAGTTTGGGAACCACTGCGCGTCTCGATATTTCACTTGTATTATAATATTTTCATTTCATTTCATTTCATTTCATTTCACTGTAAATAAAAAATATCATAGAAAACACACGCTTCGACGTTGTAGCGCGGGGGCCAATGTCCGATACGCGCGCGTGTGAGAGCGTCATTCTAACAGAGGTCGTCCGACTCGTTTTCTCGTTCGACTTATTTGATTTTTTTTTTCATCATAAATCATGCGGGTACGGGCCGTCGCGTAGGCACACAGTATAACATTATTATTATTTATTATTCCGTTGTAGGCATATGTTTGTAGGCTCGACAACACACCGCCATCGTTACATCGCATCACCCCGTCGTCGTCGCACACTTGCTTCGGCCCGCCGCTGCGCCACAAAGGGAACCGCGTCGCCCCGCTTCCACTCGTCCGCCACCCTACCGACACCCTCCAAAAATGTTACCATCGCAGACTTTCTAATTTTCTTTACTCGTAAAACCCATACGATAATAATATTATGTGCGTTACACGCGCCCGTCGTCTCACGGACCCCGCGGCGTTACGAGTTACGACTGTAATTAATTCTGTCGGGCGCGGTAAAATAATCTCACACGTAATGTGTGTTATAATCTAAAATTCTGAAACGACGTAAAAACGTCGAGACGGATTATTTTATGGGATAAAATATATTAACATTCTGTCGAAACTCGTATAACGTCGGTATAATCGGTTATTACCCGCCATCGCCGGACCAAAGTTTTAATTAAAACCGAGATACGATAATATTGATGAGACGAACCGTATCTATATACATTGTGCGTTGAATTACATTATCTTGCGTTCCTAGACCGGATTCGCCCGAGTCAGTCGTCGCATCGCCGACACAAATAATTATTACGATTTACGAGCATCGTGTTCGCGGGAAAATAATAATAACCAAATAAAACACAAACAGCATAACATCGTTACACTATTTCACGATTAAAGCACGGCGATGAACAGTGGCGTAAATAGACAATATTTTTCAGCGTAGGCCGAAAAAAAGAATTCTTATGTACTATGTGTATAATAAATAACTACATATACATTTTATAAGACTAGGTACGTCGATTGGTTTGTTATTTATTTGTTTTTGAACATACAAATAACGTAATTTATCTTATTTCACGAACAAAATCAAAGTTAAATTAACTTCCAGAATTTAGTAAGCATTATAAAATTGTATATTGATGAAAATACCTATTAGGTTCCTTTAAAATAAAGAAGTAAATACTTAAAATAAAATCGTGGTCAAAAACAGTTTTAGTTGGTTTAAAATTGCCTAACGAGAAAGCGCGCTGAAAACCGTTTCATTATCCGAAAATTGCGTTGACTTTCGGTGACGATCAGATATTTTAATCAAAATGGTACCAATCAACAAGGCTGTAACAGAAAAAAATCAATATTTTATGGTGTCCTGGACCCCCCACTAGTTGCTGCCTTGTTGTAAAAAAATTAAAAAAAAAATTAATTTTTATAATACTGTAATATAATACCGACTGGTGGCTGAACAGGATCAATGCTTACTTGTAATATTTTTACGCTCCATTAGATGCCTCTGTATGATACGCGCTGATACCAGTATGAATACATACTCGTATATCTATAAATGTTGTATGTATCATTGAATATACCTATACCTACTCTAATTTGTACTAAAACTAAATGATATATAAAATGTAAATATAAATAAATATGTTCGGTGTTCGAATGACAAAAATAAACAATCATAATAATAATTAATAGGTACATTAATATTAATATACCTACCTATATAAGAGTAGTACATCAAAAAATTTTTTTATCATTTTAATAATTATATTTTTTTTACAATTGATTGTGAAGTATTATATGATTTTTTAATTTATATTTTGATCTAATAAAATACATATCCCTGTAAAAACAAATACCTATCAACCCATGGATAGGTATGATATTGACAAAAGTTTTCATTGTAATTCTACACCAATTGGTATATTATGTCCGTGGTTGACTGCAATATAAGAAGTCCAAACTGATGTTTATATTAAAATATTCAATTTTATAGTATCCATTTACAAAACTTTGCTAAGATAGAAAAGTAAATTAAAAAACAAAGATATAATCCAACAGTTTAAAAGAGAAGATTTAAGTCGGTTAGTCGGTATCTATAAGTTTGTTAAATCTGTAACATTCAACTATACAAACAATTTTAATTTAGTTTAAATTAAATCGGTATGCATGACATAACATTTTTTTTACGATGTCATAACAATAAATTACTATCAATCTAAATCATATAATAATTATTTTAATGTACACAAACACAATACATTTTTGGAGAGTAATAGAAGGCGCCTCCTCGTGGTGCGCTTTGGGTTACCTATGTTAAACCACATAGGCGCAATTTTAGTTTTTGACTTGGAAGACTATTGCATATTTAAATGAAACATCTCGTGCGGGAGAGAGGGGCTCTGATACAGTACTTCATTGTACAAATATTTTTAAAATATATTATTCCATCTAACACAATATAACATAACATAGTAATCATTTTTTTCTCACCCACTTTCCTTCATTTAAAATGAAAAATTAAAACGAAAAATATTTTTAGTAAGACAAATTACAATATTGGATTACTTATTTATATATTATAATATTGATCATAATAACTGTAACCATCAATTCTAAATTGCAAATTTAGAAAGAAAAACCCTGTGCTATCGAGTATCGACTTATTGAAATACTATCATTAATCAGTAATATGTATTGTAATTTTTATTAAACTAATATTATGTTCTGCGAGTTAATGCAATATATGCTATGGAAGACATACGATTACACGAATAATGAATCATTGATTAAACTCAATTTCTTCAAACAACTTTGACTGAATTATGTAGATTGAATAACTAACGAAGGATTTAATACCTTTATTAAAATACACATTTTTGAAGGGGCTTAGACCCTCGAAGACCCCCCCCCCCAAATCACGCCTATGCTAAATGGTCTATGGTCTAACTAATTTTGAGACTGTGCTTTCCAAAATGTTGAACTTGAAACCTGGGCAAAAGCCGAAAAGAATGATGTTATTTTTAGGCTAAAAGTGGAAGGTCATTTTCGGAGAAAAGGAGTTATGCCCGCTTTTAACAACTGATATGAATTCGTTATTATGTTTATGAGAACTTAAGATCAATTATTCCACTATTTTCAAAATTTTGTTCGCTACTCTTATAAATTTGATTTTCCAAAATATTTTTAAATTTATGAAACTTCATCTTTTGATTGTTTGGAATTTAAATCAGTAATCTTAAAATATATGACTAATCAATATCAAGTTGACATAATTGTGAATTTAGATTAGTATTATGCGGATTCGAAGGGAAGGACTGACCCGTGAAGTAGTACCACGATATAACCCACTCCCCAAAAAAAGTTAAATGTATCATGTAACGCTTTCATGTGCTAAGTTACTTCTCAATAATTAACGTAGTTACTCTTGCGTTACCCAAAAATAACAATAACAAAGTTACCACAACGTTACTGAAAAAATTAACTTCGTTACAGTAACGAGTAACGCACGTTAAGTTACTATCCAACACTGATAGTTTAAAATTCAAAAATTAATTTCATAAAAACTGCAGAACCCTTAACACACTATAATGTATAATTGTTTTATATCATATACAATATAAATATGTGTTCAGTGGTATTTATACTACCAGTCACCAGTTAAACATTGTTAGCTAATGTACGATATATAGGAATTTACAAGTGTTAATTAGCCAAGTTAGTGTGAGCTGATGATTACCTATTATAGTAAGTTGATGATATTTTATCAAGCGTATATAGGTTTGTTGGATTTTTAAGACGGTTTAATTTTAAAGCTATAGTAATGAGTATTTTTCAGTTGTCACATTTTACATACTATTAACTATCTTAGAAATGTAAATACCATAAACAACCATCAGATTTCTTTACAAGTTATTTTTGACTTTAATATTATAATTTAAAGTTAAAATGACGTCCTCTTCAAATATTTATGCGTATGTTTTAATCTTTATGGCATATTTGCTTTTTACTTTGCAGTACTTTAATATTTATACAGGAAGCTTTATTGAAGCTATATCAATAATGATAAAAATGTATCATTAAAATAACAAAATGGACGGTCACGGACGGTTAATACATAATAGATGAATATATACCCCCGGGTAATCTGCAAAGTTCGATTCGTGTTGGGCGTCAGAAAGAGACTAGGTAATACAATCACTGGTTTTGATAGGAGTTCTCGGTTGATGGGAGTTGCAAATCTGGTTCGCTTGCCTAGAAACGTCATTGTATCTGTATAATTTAATATCGTCAGGTGGTGGTGAGTGACCTCGACCGGTTACTAGCAATAAATTAACATGAGTTGTACGCAACAATCATGGCGGCAGCAACGACCCACCTCCATTTCTGCGATTTTCAACATTAATATATTTGTGAGTTTGCAAGCGGTCTATATTGTTTGATCAAAATGTACCAATCCTATGTCAATCATACCGACGGACTTATTATTGTGGGCGGTGAACTTTTAGACACGTTTACATAAGATACACCTTTGGGTGCCTACTCAATGCACGTCATAAACATGACACGTTTGGTTACAATTAAACTAAAGGTATATTATAATTTATAAGTATAGGTAATACACTTACTGCTATCGTGACTACTTATGTATCACATACATTAAACTTCGGACACACTGAGCTGATTTCCAGCGGGCGCCCCTGAATAAGTTACAATAATAAAAGCAATACAAGACGAAAATAAAGATTTTTTTTATCGATTTTTATAGATTTAATATACTTTACAACATAACGATAACAATATTTTAAAATTAAGTCTCAGAAAAGAAAGTTTTGGGGGAGACAATAATCAACCACTAAGAGTTGACCGTCTATAGTGCGTAATAATGCCAATAGGCTCTAATAGGTAAAACAGAAAAAACCATGTTTGGAAACTTTTACTCTCCAACATGATATTTTTTTCCAATTAACATTATTCATTTTTGATATTTAAAAAAAATGTGTGCCTAAATGTTTATACCTAATTGTTACCTCAATTCTCAGGTAAAAATAATATTATGTAGGTATCTATACCCAAACGTGTATGCTGCTAAAATTCTGAAAAAATGACTTTATGTCTGCTTGAGATCGACCAGGGAACTTTCTTAAACTTTATTCTCTAAACTAAAAACTCCAACCTTTGAAATTTTAAACGTTGATTATTCGGAGTCGAAATAAAAAATCTTAAAATTTGGTTGATCGATTTCAAACAAATATATTTATACAGTTTTCAGTATTTGTTTTCGCATTATTAGGTGCATTGATGGAATTAACATACTTCTGCAATGTATAGAAGTATATCCTTAGTTTTATTTTGATTATAAATAACATACAGCGCTTTGGGGGGGGGGGGGGTCCCCCTTCGATTCATCACCACGCGTATTCAAATCAGTACCGGAATGCCGGCCGAGAGGCTTATTGATGACTCGATATTGACCCTTCCCTCAATCCACAGCACGACTATTTGAATAATGACGGTTGAAATGCGAAATGTACAGCGATTACATACACTAGACGGCGGTGCTACATATTAATTAAAATCATCGGACCACATTTGAGAGGCTATTATAGGTATTAATGTACCATTAAAACTTTCACCATGTCACTGAACAGATAGTCATTATTGTCATTCCATTGGTATATCGAAATCCTCTAATTATCGTGTTTAAGAGGACGTCTGCATACCACCAATCTTGTAGTGTAAAAACATTCTTGTATACGGAATATATAGTGATAACTCGTTCTATATAGTGCTTTTAGATAAAAATCACTTATAACAAGTAAAATTTAATATTTTGGAGAGTACAACCTCATATCCGTTTTTTAAAATAGTGCATAGTTAAAAAATATCAAGAGATACTTATTTGTTATTTATTAGTTTTCAAAATCGACTTTAATTTTCATGTACACGTACATGATTAATTATTTTATATTTATATAATATTTGTATACATTTCGTATGTCAATCCTACCGATGGACATGAACCTAATATAAATTGTGATGAAACTTTTGAAAACCGTATAAAATAACCACATAAGGACCATTAGGTGGTCATAAAAAAAAAATGTAAAATATTAGTATATAACTTAATAACTCAATGCTTAAAAATAATATTTGAAAATGTAATTGTGTGTATAAAGTTTAAAAATATATTCTAAAAGTTGAACCCACGAATAACATTTTTAAATTACAACAAAATAACTAAAATTATTATTCTTGGTGTTACTATGTTACTACTTTACTCAATATTACTATTATTTTAAAATTCTTAAAATTCAAAATTTTGAATTAAAATTTGGGTTCAAGTGACAAATTTCAAAAAAGTTGAAAAGTCGTTTTTAAATAAATTGCATGACGAATTCAAATATGTTTTCGGAATTTGTTTCCGATTACTAGAACAGTCAACACAGTTGGCAAAAGATAAGTATATTTTGGTAGAAATCACAACCGTGTGAAATCCCCTTAAAGAATAACTGTACAGAAAAACTTGATCAATATATAGTGAATTTTTATTATTCAACGTATTTTACTTTAAGATTCTAAGCGGAGCGACGAATGTATATTGATTTTACAATGATGTGTGTTTTTATATTTATTTATTTATTTATTTACTTACTTATTTTTGTGTCTGTCATTACGGTTTATTGCAGTAAAAGTGCTTCGATTTTCTTCAACAGCTACTTTTCTGGTAGGAAAGTGAATCTAGTTGGTGCATTTGGGAGGCCGAAATTTAAAATTCCTAATAATTTACAAAAGCAACAGGAAAAACAAACAAAAAAAAAAAGGGAAAACAGGAATTTTTAAGCTAAACCATTTATCGTGTAACTCTAACAAAAAGATACCTGCAATTTTCACTGAATATTCGTGTAAGCATTTTCTATGTAACATAAAATTTTCAAAATATTTTGATTTGTGTTGAACTATTTGTAGATATATTAAATTTTCAATAGTTATTAGTCTTTTTCAACTCAAGTCGATAAAAAAATGTTCGTTCTGTCAAAAAACTTGAAAATGTAATTCATGGTTCCCTGTAAGTTGTTAATGGAAATTAAAAAAAAGTTGAGCGTAAATCTACAATACACTTTTTATGCGCGTTTGAATTTAGAATTTCGACAAAATTCGTAAAAATCACGAACATTTATATTTAGTTAGAAATTCATAAAAACTTTTTTATTTATATCTATAAGATTTAAAAATTTAATACAAGATTCCTTACATGTTTTTCTACTTTTATCAGAAAAACAATTTCTCTCGGAAATTTAAATTAAATTGTTTATGTGTGTTTGAAGTTGAATGTTTACAACATTTTTATTCGCTTGATTTCTCTTGAAGCGATTTTCTTATTTTGTTGTAATTCAAAAACGAATTACTGTAAACACTTGAAATTTTCACCAAATGTTTAAATTTTTATTTCATTTTTTGATGTAATCAATTCATATACTAGCTAACATTTTCAAAATATTTTGATTCGTTTTAAGTTGTTCACGGACATTTTCAATTTTCATTTTTTTTTCTATAAATGTCAATAAAATGTTATTGGTTTTGTCAAAAAGCATGAAAATGTAATACAGGGCTCTCAATTGTTACAATAGCAATTGAAAAATATTAAAAACTCATATAGGCGTGATTTTTTTTTTATATACATTTAAAGTTCAAATGTTGACAATATTTATCAAATTGAATATTGAAAATGATTTTGTAGTTAAAAATGTTTAAATTTTTCAGTTTTTATAGCTAAGGATTGAAGATTTAAAACAAGATGCCACTTAAGCAGTTTTTTCGTAAATAAAAAAAATCTAAAAAATATATGAATACAGTTATGTTTTACACACATTTTAAATTCAAATTTGGACAAAATTGTATATTAACACAAAAAATAACGTTTATTTATTTTTTTTGTAATTTGTTGCCAAAACAGCCTAATTTTATTTTAGTATATTTAATATTTTTCCAGAATCACTGATAACTTAAGAATAATATTAATTGAACTTACTGACTACCATATAAATAATAAATAATAACGATATAAAATATTCTAGACTGACATACCATCTCCACTCAGAATCGTTTTTCGTATACAATGATATGATATCATTGAATTCAAATTTAATACCATCCATTACAGCTACCTCCTACACACCTAATGTATAACAGAGCGATATCTATACTTACCCCCTTTTTCCAAATGATCTATTAAAATACGTTTGTTATTAAACTGGCTTATTCACGATAGTATGCACTTAGCCGATATTTTGAGAAATTATTTTGGTGTTACAAACATATAGGTAATTCAAATAATTGTTACCTTAAGAGGACGTAACACTAGTATTTGTTGTCTCCGTCTTACCAATGCGTAATATAGCAAAATTACGCTCGGCAGAACACTTGTAGGCTGTAGCTCCTTTAGTTTAAAAATTAGAGTGAATCGACCTATTATGAAACTTGATGGTAAGAACATTATCTGTGTTTTTACGTTGGATTTTTGCGATAATTCAATTTTTAAGTGAGTTATGACCATTTTTAATTTAACGTATATTATATACATATAACTTGCTAAAAAATTGAATTATCGTAAAAAACCAACGTAGAAACACAGATGATGTTCTTACCATCGAGTTCCAAAATAGGTCAATTCACTCTAATTTTTAAACTAAAGGAGCTACAAGTATTCTGCTGAGCGTAAATTTGCTATATTACGCACTGGTATGACGGAGACAACAAATACCAGTATTACGTCCTCTTAACACTGCTCCGTGGAACACTATGCGACATGCTCCCCTACGAACAATGTTGTACAATAAAAAGCTACTTTTTGAAACTAGAAAATGTCAGACATAATAATTTCAAATAATACAACAATGTCCTGTTATTTTTATGAATTTATTAGAATAGCTAATAATATAATATATAGTATAGTATTTGTAGTTCACATAGCAGTGCAAGGGGAAAAAATATTATGGTTTATAGGCAGCCCCCCCCCCCTACATCAAATTATGGTCCCCTGTGCAAAATGTTTTTTCGGGCCCCATAAAAAATGATTTAACATAAAATAAGTATTCCTATCAAAGTTTCAAATTTCAAACATTACAAATTCATTTAAACGGACCACGTACTTCAAATCCAACAGCCCCTCCACCCTTGACAAAGGTATAGTTGTAGTTGCAACATTTAAAGTTTTTATAACTATTTTTTTGTAAAGGGTTATAAAATATTTTATGGGATATAAATAAAAAATTGTAGCTAAAGTATTATGGTTATCAGTAATAGTTACCATTTAATTTAGTTGAATCTGCTATTTTATAATGTGTCGAGCATATTCGTTGGTAGAAAAAAATCTATTGTAATTTACCAATCTACGTAATAGTAAAAATATTTTAATACTATATTGCTATACAATAAATGTACACTATTATAGACATATAAACATAGGTAACCTATAACCTAATAATACCCTTATCCCATTTAACCCCCCCCCCCCCCGTGCACGGCACTGGTATGGACTAATATAACTATTATTTTTTAAATATAACATCAGTGGTTTAGCGGAAAGTGGGTTTGCACAGGCCTATATTGTTTTGACACTTGAGTAGGTGGCCTGGTGGCTAATATATTTTGCAATACCTATTTGTTATTAATATTAATGAATTTCTTTAATTGTCAATGAATGTGCCATTTTCAAGCATATTAAACTGAACTCGAATTTCCAAATTAGTTAATTCTTCCTAAGTACTTAATATAGAAATAAATAACAGTTCATAAATTAAAACTCGTATGTTCATATAAGTTATTGACAATTGGAAAAAATAATAGTGGTGGGTGTTATGACGTATAGTAAATGTGGTTGATATACTATGGTACGAGGTAAGTACCTGCAGTTATTTTATTGAGCCTAAGAGTCAAGAGTGACATATTAACATAATATTTTAACTCGTTTTGATCTATACTTATAAATATTTTCAATTTTCTATTTTTATTAGTATTTTTTATGCAAATGTCGATCATTTGTTTATATCTAAGAATTTAAAATTTAATACAAGAGTTCTCATAATTAATTCATACTGTAACAAAAATATAAACACAGTTTGTTTGATTTATATTTTAATTTCAAATTTAGACGAAATTAGACATTTAAACGAAGAATAATGATTTTAGTAAATTTGTGTAATTCAAAAATATTATTCGTGGGTACTTAAAACTTTTTGAGTACCCATATTCTTATATTTTATACATAATTTTTCGGCAAAAATGAATTTAACCTACTTTAGAATTAATGCTAAAAACTGGCGACTAAAAGTTACGAACAATAATAATATAAAAATATGCTTCATAAAGATATGAATTCTATACTCACAGAATTGTAAATGGCAGCCCTGCAGGAGCCTTATTTTAAGGAATATTGGTCGATCGTATTACAAATTAATTACACCAATATCGGTTGATCACGTGTGTAATCTTAAACACACTCTGCGAGTTATATTCGAAGTAAATATTATTTTTTAGAGGAGTAAAAAATACTATTTTCTTGTGGAGAAATATTAAAAGAAGAATACTATTCTACAAAGTATAATTATGTTGTATGTAATAATAAACCATCATACAAATAATATGCTTAAATAAATTTAGTGTTCGATTTTAATTTAAGTAGCTCACTTGTTGGTATAAGTTGGTGACATCTAGCTGCTGAACGGTAGGTACCAAATATAAAACGCTCTTTCGTTAATCATTACATTTTAATCAGCCCGTGATCATTATTATCAGTTTTTCTGTTTTTCTACACGATTAGATTATTATTTAATTTTATGACGTCGGACGTACACGTAACAATAATTATAGACATCGATGACAATTATAGACAATCGTGGCTGTACTTCACGTAAAAACACTGTCAAATATATAGTTATTTTGTTCGTTATCGGCTTTTTTTTTGTAGTATATTTTAATGTTCAAAGTATAAAATGTATGTATTTATAAAGCTTTATAGAGCTGAATAATAGCTTATGGCCTATTCACGTGTGAGGCGACCGCGGACCCATAACCGTAATTTAATGATCAAGGTGAATTCGAATTGATATCAATCCATACCTTGTTAATGACCCGGTTTAAGTTATACTTAAAATACTTAAAGCCTGATTTCCACTGTACGGTGTATACATGAAAGATGTTCAGCTACGTCCACGATTAAAGGGAATATCTATATTCTCTAAGAAACTATCTGAAGTCGTCTAGCAACAGCAACACTGTAACTTGGTTAATCGTATGGATCAGGGCCGGCTTGCGGGTAAATATCGGGGCTATGTGCAAAATGTTTTTGCGGGAATTATATATTATAGTGGTTGTTCGTTTTTTATACCCGCTATTTATTTGTTTATCACTCTGAAAGATAGTTCGATTTTAAGTCTACTGATGAATCTGAATAAATTGTTCTAAAAATCAAATTTAAAAAACAGCTATTTTAAAAATGTTCTAAAAAATTTGAATTTAATTTTTAAATTTATATTTTAGTATCAAAAAATGAAAATAGTAGGTAAGTTGGATGTCGCTCTGCTAAACAGTACGTTGCAAGTGGATTTCTGTAATGGGTGGTGTACTGGTGTTAAATTTGAATTCAATTATATAAAATCATTGTAAGTATACGAATGTATTTCGAGCGAAGACGATTTTCTATTTATTTTAATAACGGGAATTAGTACTATGGAGTGGGTTACTTACTACTTCATTTTTGCTAAAAAAATTACATTTGAAAACTTTATTGTGTGTATAAAATACAATAATAATATAAAAATATTTAAAAAAATAAATCATTGTAAAATCAATATACATTCATCGCTCAACTTAGAATCTAAAATGAAAAAATGTACATTTTTAATTAGTTCAATTGTTTAACAAGATATAAAAAATTGTATTTTGAAATATTGATTATGTAATTAAAATTATTGCAATAGTTAGTTATTTCTCCTACACTATACTACAATTCAAAAATTGACTTCGTCGAAGTCTCCGCCCGCCACTGTTTATACAACTATATAATAATCTATACAGTAATAAAATAAACAAATCACAAACAATTATAATATGGAACTATGTAATCTGTAATAAATGGCCGATTAAAATGTTTGTCCTCGTCAAAATTCGTAATGAAAACCAGGTTTGGAGTTGAACGTCAACCGTGTTCACTGTTAATGTATTCACACAAACGTTATTTGTATTTTTCTTTCCACACCTTAATAAATAATTATTACATCGCAAAAATATACCAACTATAACAACATATTCATTAAGAGGGCGTCGCACTCGCACGTGTTGTCTCTGTTTTACGCACGTACGACACGGCAAATTTTCGTACGCTGGTTTCGATGGTGCCGTGCTGTCGGTATCTAATGAGGATAATATATAATTGATAAATCATCAAACTAAAACTCATTATATTAATAAATGAAATACCTGAATGATATCAAACTATTTACCGCGGGACGTCTCCTCCGTTCGGTTTCGGTACGAGTCCGACGTTGGTCGTCAGAAAAAAATCGATAAACGCATCGCATTGAAATAAAAAATACCCAATTGCCTGTATAGTGAAAGAACAACAACACTATTAATAAAAACGTTATTACGTGCTATTTCCGACGAATATTATATTATTATACCGAGCGCGGTACCAATGTAACATTATTGGAATAACCCACCGATTTGGCCATTGCTCCTACAATATTGTACACTGATAGTGTTATCGATCTGCCGTCGCGATGCGCGAAGTGTCGTATCCACGGGCGCGTTTGGCGTGCTTGCCGAGTTCAGTGTTCGCTACGAGCCCGAACTGTGCAAATTACCGCCGACTGATCATGTCGGGCCCGGCGCATGGTGAAAACTCGGGATCCGGGCACCGGAAGTAAGTATACGTAATGCAATAAATAAATAAAAATAAAAATAACATTATGACGATATTAACGATTGTTAGGGACAGGATTTTTATGTTTCTTACGACTGTTTTATTTTTACTATTGTGCACGCGCAGCAAAATATTCGGTCGAGGTTTCTCGACGTTTCGTGTCGGCGCACCGTTTGCTCTCTCTCTCTCTCTCTCTCTCTCTGCGCCACCCGCAAGACCATAATGACAAAATGTCAAAAGAAGTATTCACATGGGAAATGGGAATCCATTTATTTTTCTATTCGTTCTCGAGATTAAACTTAAGTAAAAATATCATCCATCACAATGGTATAGACTATAGAGAATAATGTTTTTGAGCGTATGACGTACCAATCGGTTTGTCTGAATTTTTACTCTAAACAATTTGAGACTCGTTTAAATAGGCACCTAATTATTTTACAAAAAATAGGTTTTTTTGGAAAGTGGTACCTATAGAAAGTCGAACGATAATAAAATATAAAATCGATGTGTCCATCCCACGAAAATAATACGCTCTAGGTATAACTATTTATTTGTAATACGAGTGGGTGATTTTACTTTAAGATTACTCAAAAATCATAAAAACCCGATTTTATGTGAATGCGTTTTATTTATGTTGTATCTGAGTCCGAAAGAGATATCATATATTGTGCCTCAACAACATCGTTTTTTGCATACTTAAACATTTAAGAATATTTTATACCTAATGACTAAAGACCGGATTTGTGTGCATTTATGAATCAAAACTTAGAAATATGCTCTTTAAATGATTAATTCGCAGCATTCGCAGCTACACAAATCGTCGAATTTTCTTACTCCCGTTAAACTGCATTAACTTTAGTTTTAATAATATGAACATGAACACAAATTTGGACTTAATTAATGACTGGTGTCTTAGGAATATTTTTATTATTTGAACAATAAATAACAAGGCACTTAAAAAAAAATAGTACCTATAGGTATAGGAAATGATTATTTTCATTACGTTTTAATACAATGCTGGTATTAGCCGTATTTATACTGTTATTTTGTAGTAATTTAAAAATATTATTCATGGGTACCTAGTACCTACCTACTTGAAACTTTTAGGGTATATTATTATATTTTATACACACGATGACATTTTTATCGATATAATTTTTTTCGACAACACCGAATTTAACCTATACTGTAGTACTAATCCACTATTGTATTATAAATTACTTTAATCACTATAATATCACAACATACAGGTACTATTGTTCATTAATATTATAGGTTGACGGACTGTACACAGTCCTGTTTCATATACAATGATTGTACCTATAACATCGAATTCAAATTGATCATATCCATTACAGTGAGTAACCTAAGACACCTCCTATGCACAGTAGAGCGTTACCCATTCATCCACTTTTTTTATTTTCAAATTATTTATTGCGATTTAAAGCGAAGCTGAACATTTTTGTGGTTGTGTAATGTGTGAGTTTAATATCCAAACTACTGACTCAAATTACCCAATTCTTAGTATTTAGTAAATATTTGTTCAATCAAGAATATACTTACTTAAGCTATTATACTGTATAATTTTGGAAAACTCGGCTGTGAAGTAGGACAGAAACACACCTGTGGCGCCATCTGTTATGTTTTTAACGTGACTTAAAAAAAATGTTAAAGAACGAATTTACCACTCGGGTGAAGTTGAGTAATCTATTAATGATATAATGCAGGATAAGAAGAATATAAAATGTGTAAGAGGCTATCATGATAATATTGGAATGAGATCCACACATAACTATATGTGGTATTAACGTAGCGCCAATTTATCATTATTATTTTTTCATTAACAATTCATTGTCGAAAATTAAAAGTAATCCATCAATGGACAATGACCATGGTTTAATTCTCACTAATCATAAATTCAAGTTCGGAAAAAAATAGATACTTAAAAAGACAATTAAGCTTTTAGTTATTTTTTGGTAATTAAAAAATATTATTTGTGGGCACCTAGGTACTTAAAACTTTTAAAGTATATAATTATAATTTATACACACAATGCAATGCTTTCTTCAAAAATTCATTAAACTAATATAAAACGAATTACTTTAATAACAATAATTTCATGAAATATACTTGGTAACATAGGCTGACAGTCCGTGTTTGCTCAGAATAATTTTTCGCATACAATGATTTTAAACTGAAATAAAAATTCAAAACAATTTCTGATTGAGTTGAAATCCAACACATCCATTGCAGTGACCCACACGACAATTAGTGTTCAGTAGAGCTCGCTTGCCACCTTTTTTATTTTATTTTTTTTATTGATTTTAGTGAAACACGTTTAGAACAATCCCCTGTTTCTAAACATTCTGAACTCATTTAAAAACACTAGGAAATTAATTCATTGTAGTATAAATAGTATAATTATTGACAATATTAGTCAAATTTAACTTAATGGTCAAGTCGGAATGCGTAATATCAATGTCAAAATAAATTACGAGTTAATATAATTTATTATACATTTAACATAAATTTGTTTATTTAAAAAAGTTTTACAGAAGTAGTTATGGGTAAGACACGTTAATTTTAGCTGTAGTTTCATTGTTGTAAATCTATAGGTACCTAGTAAAATTGACTGACAGAAAGCTAACAACTAACCAATCCATTAATAAAATTATTTGAAAAAATAAAGAATGTTAGTTTTATATGTAAAAAAATAATAACATTAAGTCCAGCTAACTGCCTATTTTTATTGTTATGGTAGAACTAACATTAAGATATATACCATTTAGGTGCAATATATTATATGAAAAATATTAACTGCCTAGGTGTATCTACAAACTTTTATAGATATACATTTTTTTTTCAGTCAAATTGTTGAAGAGACAGTATTTTGTAATACTAACAGCAATAAATCTGAAATGTTTTGTAATTCTGTTGGATTAATGAAGTTAGTAAATTTTAGTTGTAAATAAAATCAATTAAGTACTCAAATATTACATTTTTGATTCCAGCCATGTTCCTAAACAGTGTGAAAAAAATAATGACCATAAACAAAGTGTTAAATCTACTACTTCTGACCAAAGTTTACTGCAGTCTTCAGCAGGGTATGTAAACTTAATATAATGCAAAATGAGATACACATCTAGAGAGTATAATTTTTGTTTTCAGAGGAAATGTTTGCTTTAAGTCTATGGTCAGTATACAATTAAATCCTGTTGGTTCACTGCAAGAATTATGCATGGTCCGTCATTATCCATTTCCCTATTACACTTTTTCTGATGAAAACTTTAAGACACAAGAAGAAAGGTTTACGGCAATATGTTCCATATCTACTTACAGCTCCTCAGGTAGATATTATGTACAAAATTATATCTCAATTAAATATTAAAGAAAATTTTTTGAACAGGCAGAGGCATATCAAAGCAAGAAGCTAAAAAAGAAGCAGCTTACCTAATGTATAAGCAAATAGAAAAGTTGACATCAAAAGATTTTCATCATAATATTAATGACAACACATGTGAATATAATGATGAAAGTTGTAACATATTGACGTTCCATTTGTGTCATGAATCAGTGACTTCTTTGAAAACTTTTTTCGATTCAAAAGATGCACCAAAAACACCACATTTACAAAATATAAAGGTAATGTATTGAATATAGTTTATTCTATGCTACAGTATTACTAATAAATATTTAATTATTATTTTTATTGTTCTCATGTAGAAAAACTCAAATGAGTTCAAGTTGATGACAGCCACTGATACTTTAAAAACAATTTCAGAAAAAGAAGATTTTACTTATAAATGTGTTATGATTTCTCAGAATTGTGGTATGACATTTAATGAGATAGACATTTTTTTATACTTGTCTTAAGTTTCATGTCATTTTTTTTCAGATGAAGTAGAAGTTTTGATGCAGGTAAATACTAATCCAGTTATTGTGATATCAAAATCAGGAAAAAATAATTCTGATGCTGAAGAATCTGCCGCTCTTATTGTTCTGACATACTTCAAATTACGAAATAATATTTAGTGATATAACTTTAAAAATGTATTTACTTTTTATTATATTTTGCTTTACACTTTATGAACAATGATCATTATTTCTTTAAATGAATTATTGATTAATTCAATACATAATAACTGCTAATTTGATTTGACGACTTATTTTCCAGTTTAAATAAAGTAGGTAATTAGTAAAAGTAGTTTATTATAGTACTAATAATATTGTTTAGTAAATATAACCATTTTTTATCATCATTTGTTGAGTTATTTTATTTTACCCCTTCACTGCTCCAGACGTACCATTACGTTCCTTTAGTTTATAATATTTACTGATAACCACACAATGTAAGGAAACCCTGGATTTTTAGCTTAGATAAGATAATCTAAATTAAAAAATTTAACATTAACATTAATGATATTAATGTTTTAGAATTTAGATTGTAAGTGAAGCGATGAATGTACCTACTGATTGTACAATGATGTGTGTGTGTGTTTTTATTTGTGTCTGTTTACACGATAAGTAGACGAAATTATTTTAGAGATTTTCAACTTCAGTATATTTTTCGGTGTGAAAGTGAATCTTGGTGATACATTCAAGAGGTCATAATTTAAAATTCCCAGATATTTTCGAAAGCACCGGGAAAAAACATTAAAAAAAAAAGTTAGAACAGGAATTTTTAGCAAAAACCGATTTTTGAGAAAATCAATTTTGATTTTTGTTATAACTCTAAAAAAAATAACCGTAGATACATGAAACTTTTACTGAATTAGAATTTTCTATATACCATAGTGTTTACAAAATATTTGGACTCATGATGAGCATATTTATAAGCATATGAAATCTTCAATTATTATTATAATTTTTAAAATTAATATCCATAAAACATGTTTTAAAAAAAACTTGAGAGTGTAGTACAAGGTTTCTCGTACATTGTTGTTGGTGAAAATCAAAAAAAAATTGAACTTAATTCCACAATAATATTTTATAAGCTCCTAAATTTCATATTTGTACAAAATTCGTAAGAATCATAAAAATTTGCAAATTATTTTAGGTTAAAATTCATAAACATTTTTCTTTCTAAATTAAAGATTTGAAAATTTAATACAAGATTTCTCATAAGTTTGTCTACCTTTATTAAAACAAAATGACTACCAGAAAGTTAAATTAATTTTTTATTATTTAAAATGTTGACATCATTAGATATTTACTCGATTTGTCATGTAGGTAGCAATCATCTCATTTTGCTGTAATTAAAAAACGAATAACCTAGATATTTCAAATGTATAGAAAATATTTGTTTTATCATATTTTCCTAAACTTGAACATTTTTCTTATGAATTCAAAATTTACAAATTATTTTGTAGTTAAAAATGTATAAAACGTTCAACTTTTAAAGCTAAGGATTGAAAATTTAAAACAAAGGTGCTTATAAGTAGTTGATACTGCCGAAATAATGTATCATCACAGTTTTTTTTATTGTTATTTTAAGTTCAAATTCGGAAAGTATTACATATTTAAACCAAGAATAATGATTTTAGTTATTTTGTTGTAA
The DNA here is from genome assembly GCF_001856785.1 of Myzus persicae. Lineage (NCBI taxonomy): Eukaryota > Metazoa > Arthropoda > Insecta > Hemiptera > Aphididae > Myzus > Myzus persicae. The sequence goes on along the minus strand of NW_019102237.1, from coordinate 252,336 downwards.
TTTAAAAATATTATTAGTGGGCACTTGAAACTTTTAGAGTGCCTATATATTATTATATTTTATACACATAATAACTTTTCAAATGGAATTTTTTTGGCAAAAAATAATTTAACTTACAGCAGTACTATAATGCCAAATAGTAAAATAAAATATGACTTCAATCACAATAATATCATCAAATATACCAAGTAATATTATATAGGCCGACATACCGTGTTTGCTCTGCAAAAACGATGTTTGTAAACAACGATTTCATATCATTGGATTGAAATTTAATACCATCGACTACAATTATTTGACGATGACGACCCATTTGAAACCCACTGTACTGGCTTACAAAATAATTTTCATAGAACACATGTTAATGCGTGCCATTATGTTGATTGAACGGCCAACTTAGGCATTAATTCGAAGTGATTAATTATCTTCTGAGATTTATGTTTATAAAGATGCACGAATTGTTATACATACGCAGTACAGTTTTTCCCTATATTTATATTCACATTTTTAAGTTTGTTGTACTGACGTCGTGTGTTTATATTATACTGTATTAATGGTCACACCATAAATAAATAAATAAATAAATAAACAATAATACGATTAATGTTTACTTAGTAAACATGTGATGTTCATAAGGGTTCCAAATATATTTTTGAAAGTGTTTACCGAAGTCTGGTGGCCAGAGCAAGTAAACAGTATTCTACGAAAATGTTCAGATATAGGTACAACTAATTTTCTTTTAATCACCATTGTCTAAATACACTGCGGTGCAATCAGTAACGAATGGAGTTATTCCTTGGTATAAATCATTTAAATACTTTTGTTTATAACCGATACAATCATAGTTTATAGGTACAGAACATTTAAACATTTAAGGTACCTACTACCTATTAACATAGTCCTCTAGTGTCTGCCATTCTATACACTTCGACAATATATTTTTGCCATTCAAGCGAGTACTTGCGTTCATATGTGTTGTAGGTACCTGTGTATATTGAGCAGTCATTCGAACACCCAGTTATGATCATATGACTATTTAACTACTAGTGATGGGTATTATTCGAATAGTTTTACTGTAAATAATTCGAATATTCAAATATTATAGTACTATAACTTTTTCTAGTCGTTTTTCCATGATAAGTCTTATACATTCATTCAATTCTTTAACCAATTTTCGCTACCGCTAGCCATGTATTCCTTTTCCTTTGCCCTTTTAATAGATTAGGTTAGCCGTTAGGTATACCTACATAGGTATAATATTTAAACAAACGTTTTAAAAACAAAGTTTTGTACAATAACATATAATAATAACACATAATATAATATTAGGTATAACAGAAAAATAATAAATAATGACTGAAAAATAAATATACATTTATAAGTAGGTAATAGTTTTATGCTATAATTTGTTCAATAATAATTAATAAATACTTGTAAGTTAAATTTCATTGATAAATATCATCGAAAATAATATTATTATTATTAATATTGATTTTGTAGTCCCAAATACTGAAAATCGAATTATTCGAATTATTCGATTATTCGAATATACATTACGCCCCTATTATCTACTATTATTAACCAAACTAACTTGTTGATTGTTGATTATTCTTTTCTACAAAATCTACGACTATCCACCTTATTCCTTATTCGTTTTTAAAACTTAAAACATTGACACTGTAATCGAAGTATCGAGTATCTATTAGTTATCGTATACCTAATTAATGTTGGTATATTACATATTATAATGTTATTTTTTTTGTATTATAAGTATAGTTATTCTATAGGATTATTATTTAGATTTTAAGTATAATTTTTTATGTGCTCAATAATTAAGTTAGGTACACATTAGGTAATCGAGAGGTAATCAATATCTGAAAACGACTTATAGGTACATGGAAGTCACTATAGCCACAAATGTAGGAATTTGTAAATGCTCATATTACTTTATAAATAAATGGTAGCATTGGTATTTAGTAAATTAAATTACACTCGGGTGGCAATCAGAGTCTGAAAATTATTTATAATATAATATATTATGGTGGTCACAAATGTCGGAATATTAAAAATGATTGATTGTTAAATTCCTAAGTAGGTATCGTATATAGTAGGTGCCCACTATAGAAGTAAACTATAATCTATAATACGTTTATTATTATAAATACGATACTTAGGTACATCATAAGTATGTATACCTACTGTGAAACACTAAAATGTGAGTATAAAATATGTCGTATAAACTAACCAATAAACGGTGTTCGAATTATTTTAGTTGTATCAAAAAATACGTAGCAGAAAAATGCACCACAATATCTTGTTAGTTCAATAAGTAAAGCAGTGAAGGTGCATAAATTAATATAAATGGAATCAAATCATGTACAGTATATACATCTAATATATGTAGGTAGTTCAAATTTGAGGGGGGGGGGCACAAGATACGTCCGATACAGGGCGGAGTCCGCCTTCATTTAATTAAGCGAGGAACTCTAGGAGTAGTCGTCTCCCTCTGGAGATGTCTACTTTAAAATTATGTATTTGGATTTTGATTTCATTAATTTCAAGAAAAGTAATAATGGTTTTTTTTTCCCAGAAAACGGTTGTAGTCGACAACAGTCGATAAGGTACCAATAACTACTATAGCTATTAGTTACGTACATGTATACATAGTTATTGATTTGTCAAATATTTTATTTTCATAATTTTTTACTATTTACTTGGAAATGTTTATCATTCTATATTATCATTGACGATAGCAGCCCTCCCCACCCCAGTTTTATAATCATATTTTGGCTTAAAAAATTAATGATCAGTGTTTGTGCTGCTAATACAACTCTAGCTCCATCTCTCCAAAAATATCCCTAGCTGTGCCTATTATAATGCAGGTATAATTACTTATTTTGTTTTCATATAATTTTACTATTCGATGTAATCGTGGAACAAATTTCACATGGATTCATAGGCAACGCGCACCTCACGATATTAGTATACTACGAGGCACTAAACAATCAAATAAGTGTCTAAATATTAATATGTTGTTGTGTTAATTATTTACTTTACTATATGTGTAGGGGGCGAGGGCGAAGAAGTAAAATTTGGAACTGTGTGTTCTGAACTAAAATCAGCATACATCCTCGATTTTTGTTAGATTAGAGCACCGGAGTCATTTAGCCATGTATAGGCACAGGTACACATCTATTAGGTTAGTTAGTGACTTTGAGTATCGAACACGACTCCGTGGATAAGTACATATTATATACGAATAATCAACTTTTCATTAAATAATACCAATTACTAGGAAACTGAGTGATTTTTAAATGTATTCAAATAACGTTTATACAGTCAAAAATAAGAGGTCTACTACAGCCCCCCAACAAATAATAACAATTTAAATCAACATTTTAGTTTAATTTTTAGAACAATATGAATTTAAACATTTAAAAAAACTTAAGATGTCTATGTTTTTTGGTCTGCACCTCTCTTTTTGAGACATAATTTTGAAATAACTCAAGAGAGTTTACATATTAACTGAGGTAAATAAAATGTTATTCAGAACCAAAATTATATTACTCAAACTGCTAAATACATGTTCCATATGAATCAATATAGACGACCCTTCAAAAAAGACAATCAAAAATGAAGAACACCCAAAACATATGATATTTAGTGATTCCCAGAGTACCCTCAACAGTGTAGAAAACCAATTCAACCCCGGAGACATCGAAATAAAAATTCAGAACAAATTAAATGAAGCCTTAACTAAAAACAAACAAATCATTCTCATGTGGGTTCCCGGTCATACGGACGTCCAAGAAAGTGACTTAGCTGACCCACGAGCCAAAATTGTCATCACAAATGTGGTAACAACGCTAACTTATCTACTATGAGTCTTAAATAATCATATAAATAAATGGTTCAGTATATGGAAGCTTTAACCCGCAGTAAATTAATTACTGTTAAAAGATCTGCCAACAGGTGGATAAACTTAAAATGAAAGAAGAATCAATTCCAAATCGAATTAGAAGTGGACCCACGTTACTTACACACAGGTATCTACCCATAATGGCCAAGGAAGAAGTTTGTGTGGTCAATCTGATTGTAAACCGGAATGTCTCAAATACGACCAACAAACCAAATTTGGTTCTATAGCTGCACACATCTATAAGATACACATAAGTTCATTAGGTACATACAAAATATAATTAAGTAGTGAAATAATGTTACACTCCCCCTTCAGACTACCCAGTAACATAAAACCACTAATCAACTTCAAAATATGATACCAGAACGCATTAACATATGTTTGTACTATTGCATTCACTATTGCACACCTGTAGACCCGGCCACATAATAATGTATCAACTTATTACACGAACGACAAACTTTTAATAATTTTCTGCAAATACCAGCTACTGTGGTGGCATCTTCTTTTTAGAAGTACCAAATTCGGAAGCGCTGATCATCGACCTTTTTGTACGAATCGTGTTTTACGCGTATTTCTCTGCCATGACTATCTCAAAAAAAAAATCATAACCATAACTTTTTCCTATTTATTTTAATTTTGTCGTTTTATTCTACTACAGTATTATTTAAGTTAAAATGTGAATTTTCGTGTAAGTAGGTAGTACCTACAGAGCTATTTGTTTTCAAATCTTCAATTGTTGCTTTAAGCTGTTCAATATATATTTTTATGACATAATTTACTATCGAGTTGTTATTATATTATCTGCGGGAAACATCGTTAGGCACATTTTCTTACCCTATCGTAACTGTTGGTTTTTGAACATAAACATCGTCGTTTATTTTCTGTGTACCTCCATAAACAAACATTTTTATAAATAAATATATATATGCTTATTGCTTATACGCAGTGGATCATCATCGGTACCTCGAAGTCTCAAGGGACATGAAATACGATTCGACACACCTGTATATATATATTTGTAGGTATATATTGTATACATAAGAAACTAAGATTCAAAATATTCAGATTCAGAATTCGAAATAAAATTATGTTAAGTTTTTTCTTTATTTATAATACTTATACAATTTACGCATAAATGCATAATATTATGTAGGTAATTTATTATTGAATGCATATTATATGGATTTGTAATTTATAATATAGGTACACGTTATTTTCCATGGGTGTAGAAAATCTGTCATTTCTTAAACATAAATATGGTTTTGGGCCGGATACACGTTTTTTGTTTCTGACCGATTTTTTGTACATTTTTCGTTGTCATGGTTTTATTAACAAAAAAGTATTTATGATTTTTGCAGAAGAAAATTATTGAGTAATATGCTAGAAGTGCTTTCAAATTACACTTCAATATTATGTGCAGAAAAAACACTTGGACGCTGAACGTCAATTAGATACCTATAACGGCTATAACATAACGTTATTAACTATGTTATTGCAAATTTTTTATTTTCCCTGTCGTTTAGCTTAAACTTTATCGCCTGGACAAATGGACATTGTACCTATAAGCTTTATATGGATAGTAAATCTTGTAAACTTTCGAGTTAGTGACACTCGACACACTGAAATCAATTAATATTCAACGCGAAGTCCAATGTTGAATGATCGGAACTGAAAAAAAATTCGACACACAAAAAAATCAAGGCACCCAGCAAGCTTTTCCACTATCGCCCATCTAATTTGTGACTATATGTCCTATGCATTATAATATTATTTGTTTTAACGAAAGCAACAATGTATTTGTAAATAAGAAAAAAAACTAAATTTGTACAGACACAATTGTGAATTAAAATTATTTACCAGTGATATCATGATCACTGGGTATACCATAACTTTTTATATTAGAAAATAAAGTCGGAATATTTTTTCACGACTTTACACCGAATCTCTAAAAGTTTTTTCTTCCTAATTTTTTCAGCCCCCCGTTTTCGTTTTAAACGTAACATTTTTGTAGAAAATGCTCATGAATTGACAAATTAAAGTTAAAATTCATTCTTATACGTTACTACATACATGTTAAAAAAAATAATTCAGTTTATAAAATGTGAAACTCGTGAATTGTTCACGCGATGATCTCGGCAAACTTAATAATAATATGGCTGTAATTAGTGTAATTATTCGTTAATTACCTATAGTAATTATTAATTTCATGATTTATGAATCAGTGTTGGTATTAGCCAATAGGTACTATTGCAGACTGCAGATCCTACAGTAGATATAATAGATCAGATATAAAATTCTAAAAAAGTAGATGAATATTCAATTTTAGCATCTCATCCACAATATATAACAATGTTATTTATACTGTCCATGCACCTATAATTAATATATACTGGTAGTAAAGAACTATAGTGGTTCATTTAGTTGGAAAAACATTTTGTTGCTGTACTAGTGTTGTACCTATACTATTGTACTGTAAAATATTATGCGAAATTACATTAGTTCGAACAGTAGTGAAATGTAAATGAATAGGTCATTACAATATGAAAAAAAATATATAGTACCTAAATATATTTTGATAAATATTTTCAAAAAAAAAGAGTAAGTACAATTGAATGTACTTAACACAATTATTTTTGAAGATAAAAAATAAATTGCCATAAAAAAGTCGATGTCACCTGATGTACATTACGTGTTTAAAAGGTCGCTGCAATGGATGTTATTACATTTGAATTTAATGATGTGTATAATATAATAGTATACGAAAAACGCCTCTGAGCGGAGATGGTATGTCAGTCAAGTATATTATTTTATATTGTTATAACTTATTAGTTATTATTAATACGGTAGCCGGTAAGTTGAATTCGTATTATTCATAATATTGTTCTTAAATTATCAGTGATGCTGGAAAAATATGATGTTTACAGTATACTTATGTAAAATTGGACTGTTTTGTAAACCGAATTACAACAAAATGGCTAAAATCGTTATTCTCTGTGTCAATGTGTAATTTCGTCTAAATTTGAACTTGAAATGACTATAAAAAAGCTGAATTTATGTTTATTTTTAGATATTTTGGTTACAGAATTAACTACTTACGCAGAACCTTGTCTTAAATTTTCAATCCTTAGGTATAAAAGTTGAAAGTATAATAAATTTTTAACTACAAAATCATTTTTCAATTTTCAATTTCATAAATGTTGTCGAAATTTGAACTTTAAATGCTAATGAAAAAAAATCGTGAAATGTATTTTTAATATTTTTCAACTGCTATTGTAACAATATATTAAGAGTTTTGTATTAAATTGTCATGCTTTTTGACACAACCTATAAATTGTAGAGACATTTATAAAAAAAAAAACTGATAATGAAAATGTCAACAGCTCAAAACGAGTAAAAATATTTTGAAAATGTTATCAAATAAAGCAATTGATAAAATAAACATACTGTGTAAATGAGTATCTACAAATATTCGTTTTTGAATGACTACAAAATAAAAAAATCTCTACATGAAAAATCGAGTGAATATCCGATGTTGTAAAAATGTTAACTTCAAATGCTCAAAAAAATTTTATTTAATTTTCAGGTAAAAAGTTTTTTGTTGATAAAGGTAAACAAACTTATAAGGAATCTTTTATTAGAAAAAAAAGAAAACATTTTATGAATAAATAAATAATTTGCTAATTGTCGTGATTTTTACGAATTTTGTCAAAACTCTAAATTCAAACGCGCATAAAAATTTATTGTGGATTTACACTCAATTGGTTTTTTAATTTCCACTAACAACAACTTACAAGGAACCTTGTATTACATTTTCAAGTTTTTTGACTCTACGAAAATATTTTTATAGACTTGGGTTTAAAAAAAAACAAATAATATTTTCCTACAAATTGTATGGTGTATAGAAAATGATAACGCAGACATTTGGTGAAAATATCATGGAGCATCTACAGTCAATTATTTTAGAGTTACACATTAAAAACCAAAATCGATTTTTTTGGAAAAATGCCCGTTTTTCCTTAATTTTTTGTTCGTTTTTCCTGAAAAACGTTTGTTCTTCAGAAAACTATTGGGAATTTTAAGTTTTGACTTCCCAGTTGCATTAACTAGATTAACTTTCCTACCAGAAGAGTTGCTGTTGAAGAAAATTGTAGCACTTTTATATTTCTACTGCCCCAAATCGTCGATGACAGATATAAAAATAAAAAAATAAAAAAACACACATCATTGTAAAATCAATACATTCATCGCTCCGCTCGGAATCTTTAAGTATCTACTGTACTACAAAAACAAACACGCCTGCGGGTCACCACAACTCATAAGTATATTGTTGTAGTTTACCCATGATAGACCATGGTTGTAGTACCTTCGTAGACAGTAGCTTTACGAACATTTTATCCATGATATAAACAACAGTGTCTCAAAAGTCCAGATTCGGTTTAAGTCCACTCAACATGTCACTTGCTTAACCATATCATCATATGGTGGTTAAGTTATTATTACTGTATGCTATAGAGATTGAGTCCAAAAACCGCACACTTATTTTGATTTCGACCCCCAAAAAGTCGGTAGAAAAAACCTCACGCTATACTTATTTTAGTTCCAAGCTACCAAACGGATAAGATAATAAGATGCTGCGCAATAAATAATAATCATGTTCTAATAGTCTTTATAGTCATCAGTCATCACTCATCACTCAGACTTATTATTCACTCATTATATTTTTAATACAATATGATTTTTAATTAAATTTTATTGTGTTTATTTTTAGGAGCGCTCGTTTGAATGTTGGGAAGAATTTTTAAAGTACTGAGATCATTAATAATAGATGTTTTTAAAAAAACGTCGGCAAGCGACTGCAGCCGATAAATCTGAACATTTTTATGTTTTCACATTTTTAAATTGCTTCAAAAAAAATATCGTCATTTGTTGCACTCATAGTAGCGATTTTTAATTAAAAAATTAGATATTTTTACCTAACCTTAGATATTTGTTGTTTTGGATGTCGAGAAACTTGAATTCATTTAATGACAACTTATTGTAAAACAGTTGTATATGATTTGTTTTGATTTATTTAATGAAAACAAGTACACAGATATACTTTACTTTTATACTCTCCTCGTACCACGTAAATTTGTTGAAACATATTAGATGAACACTTGAATGCTTACCATCCATAAACCATGATACAGATTTTGTTAGAATATATTTATGGCAAAGTCAGAAGCAAGTGTCAAAATTCTTGAATCGGGTTGCTCATCACTGTCAAACATCACGAATGACCGAGGTTCAGCCCCCATTGTAGTTTTCCACTCTTCGGGGATGTTGAAATCAGAATTTATTTGTTCTCTAGGTATGGCGGTAATTTCGAATATTTCGTCTTAACGAAGAAAGATTTCCGACTGCAGGTACAGCTGCATCATCTGTACACATACAATCATGCAATTACATCGTAGTCACTCATCGTGGTTTCCCATCGATCGTCGGTGAAATAAAATTAAAAATAATCGTTGATATTTTATTCCTTTTTTTTCTCATAAAAGTCTATGAAACCTCGAATATTGCAGACCGTACCAGTATTCTGAGTTTATAAAGACCGTACCAGTATTCCGAGTTTAAAAAGACCGTACAAGTTTTCCGTTTACCACTTGCCTATGCCGAAGGATCTACGACCGCCAAAAAGTTCCGATCACGCCGTTTTTTTAATGATATTATCTATACGTGTAAATATTGAAAGTGTCCCTATGTGGTTAAACTATACTATAGTATAGTTCCAATAAATATTGATACATTATTCTACGAAAGAAATTATGAACATTAATGCAACTTCCAATAATAATAACCCACCGGAATTCTCTACGCATACAATATTATATTAATATTGTCCTCCAGGTTTCTCTATATTATTATATTTATTACATAACAATAACACAGTCAGTGTCGTGTTACAGACGAACGCCGCCGGAGGCACACATATTTGTCCGTCTCATGACAACACAATACCGATCATGAATAATCATAAAAAAAAAACGGGCAGTGAATAAAAACGCATCGCTCCTTAGCAAAAAAATTACACGGTGTTGGTCGGAGGTGTCTTGCCTTGCATTATTAACATGCATATTAATATTAAAAGTATGACAATAATGACCGATGATAATCAATCGTATAAGATATACCGACCGAAGACCGAACTACCAAAAATACGATGCCGTCAACATTTATATGGATTTTTATGCGACAAAAGTAGAAAACAATTGATAATTTCAAAAATACGTCCGGTGTGAAGTACTAATAATAATATAGTAAGGGCAATTTTTCGTCTCCAGAGAGTATGAATATGACACTTTTGCATATACATTTCACTGTCCAAAAATAGAGCCACTTACATAGGTACACAAAAAACACACATCAATACGTCATTGTAAGACCTGTAAGAGATCTATCGTTTGGACACCAAAATATTGTGTTTATTGTTTTAATAAGTAATAACAATTTTAAATTTACCGGTGTTGTGTGTTTATATTACGCATTTTTTTTTCGAGTAATTTAATAATTAGTATTGTATGAGTGTCTATACCAGGGGCGGCAAACCTTTTGAACACTGGGTGCCAAAAATCACTTTTTTTTTTCCGAGCATGCCATGAATATTTCGTTATATTCGATACTGCAGTGAAAAAAAAACTATCGTAATTCGATTGTACAATTAATGAATTAGTATAAAAAAGGTGAGTTTAAGTGCATACGATTATAATAATATTACTTTGTTTATTGTTTATTGTTTATTTTAACATTTTATTTTTAGTAAAAATATTTTAATTTTTCACGTGCCACCTCGGGCACGGGTGCCATGGATTTGCCATCCGATGGTCCACATATCCATTTGCACTTGGGAATTTCTTCCGACTTTAAGTGTTCGGCTTTTCTAATATTTTTATATTATGCGTCGTCACCTTATTACACAATTTTCAAAGAGATTTAAAAATTGAAAAAAAAAGACAAAGGAGTACCTAAATACTGAATAACTGTATACGTCTGTCGTCTGCGCGGTCTACATACTATATTAATGGTCAGGGTGCGGATTTGTATGCTTTAAAAATTTAAAAATATGTACATATATGTATATTTATTTAATTTTATCCAAATATGTAATTAAAAATACAATATATGTAAAAAAAAAAAATGTTTTTATTCTTGAAAAAAAATTATAAAATGAGTATACTAAATAAGTAGGTAAATATAAATTATACAACACTACATTTTATTACTATTTTACTAACATTAATTAGGAATACATTCAAATTAAGTATTTATTCACTGGAGTTGGAATGCTGGAACAACATCTATTTCAAGTTTGGAATTCACATTTTCAACAACACTAAAATTGTCGCAACAATATGCAGCAGCATGTAACCAATAGTACCCCAGCCAGTTATCACTGGCTCCGATTGAAGAGATGTTTGGGGGTAATTTTTTTAAAATAAATTTACACGACTGGGTGCTTGAAAGAAATTTTTTTTTTATAGTTGATACCAAAATATCAACTACGGAAAATTCTGATCTAATTTAACCTAGATAAGATAACACATAATATAAGACGGCGAAACATTATTAATTTTGTAAATAGCTCAATGTTTAACAAAAATATGTAACACAAGTAAAATATGTAAAAATATGTAATTAAGATTGAATATGTGAAAATATGTAATATCAACCATATTACTTAAAATAATCAGATAGTCCTGTAACATATATTTTTCATAAAGGAATCATTCGAATATTATCATTCGCGACAAATATGTAAATACGCATACAAATCCGCACCCTATAATAATGATATTGAGATATATATTGTCTTATGTGAATTATACTTTTTCTAATTTTTATTTTTTATTACCCAGTATTTTGTGTCAGTTGTGTATCATTAATATTGTAATATGCATTGACGTTTTCTTTAGATCTGCGTAATACTGTTGTCAATTAGGCAATTGTATATTGTAAAAACGGTGTATTCTAATAGACAATACTTTCAATCTCGCTGGCGTTCTTATCTTTCCTAACTGAAATCATAGGTACTAAGGTACGTATTCGTTTGAATTAAATAGTTATTGCACAGTTCTATACGTACAGTCTTCCGATATTTTTAGGGTATTTACAATAATCGAGATCCAAAGAGAGTCGATGAAATAATTGACTTTTAAGTTTAAGCACATGCCTAGACGTTTACCTAAGTAATTTAAACTCTGATGTTAGCAGTGCTGGGTAGTAACGCGTTACTATACAACGACGACCTTACACTTGATTCGTAACGCGTTATGTAAGTTCGTAAGATTTTTTCCATACGACGAAAATGAAATGGATTTTTCTTTTGATAAGTAACTCCTATACAGTATATAACGCGTCACCGTTTCAACTTGTTTCGAAAATTATTGCGAATTTAAAAATAATAATTTATATTATCGTCTATTGTCTTTAAAATTCGGGTATACGAATTAATATAAAAGTAATAGGTATTAAGTATTATAATATACGTACATAGTACCTATATTTCATTTTAAATCGTCACAGTTAATTTTCCAATGGTTTAAACTATACGCGGATATTATAATAGAAGCGAATTAAAATAATTATGTTTTAAATTAATTTTTCTCGAAGTACATAATATAGATCGTTTCCTGATCACTGCAGGTCGGGTTTTTATAATTACCTGTATATATATATATAGTATAACGTAAATATATTTTTAAAGTTCAGTGTTATTAATTGTTGTGCCTGTATGGCTATATATATACAATTTTTATAAATGTTACTGTTTATTATTTTTAAAAATTTGTTTGGATAATTTTTTTAAAATTATGTCTATGAAGAATTTCTACTAACGAATGACAATTGCTTGGGGCTTGCATACGTGACCTGTTTTTTTGCTTAAAAACATGTATTACAGGAAAAATTCTCAAGCCTTGTAGAACGTTCCGATTTCGAAAATTTTTTTTTTTTGAAAGAGAAACACTTCTTACAAGGCTCATTGGACTTGGATTTTCGAAATCATATTTTTAAACAATGTGATAGGATTTTAAATACGACCAATTTCCACAAGCTTTTGTTGTTTTTATTATGTTTGATTTAAGCTACACTAATGTCACGGGCGGCAGTAACGAAATTGTTTATTGCCTAAGTATTGCCCCTTAATAAAGATTCACGAGCAGGCAAAACACTCATAAACTGTTTTTTTATTGTTATGACTTGGAGATAACGTTGTTACTTTTTAGATAGAAAAGTAAAGTAATTTCATTACAATTTAATAATGACAAATCTAAAGAGCATACCACGTTAATCCCTTATTAAAGGGTAAAGTAACTTAATTAATTTTAGTAACTTATCCAACGGCCAACACTTAGCTGGATTATAATTACAGTCAGAATAATAATGGTGTAGTTAACATCGTGTGCAAATTTTCGAAAGTTTTTAGGGCATTTAAATCCTGCAGGCCCTACTTATAATTAGTCATTAATTATTACTTTTATATAGGTAACTCTACATATATCACTCGTAATAATTTATTATACATAAATAACATAATATTATACAGAGTGATTCAACCAAACATGTCAGTCTGTTTTTTTTTTGGATAATGAAGTTATTCAAAATCTGATTTTTGGAGTTTGTAATTTGCACCAAAATAAAGATATTTGATTTGCACCGATTCGAAAACAGTATTTATGATTTCGACCAAAATGAAATAATATATGTAGGTTTCCAAAAAAAATTCCAAAAATCGCCTGACAGCTAGACTGCATTGTTATGCCATATTTCTATTACGACAAAGCGATTAGTGATTATTACGAAGTATTATATTACGTTAGTCTTGCAGTGCAGTTACAATAGGGTTTTTTTATACATTGTATTGTTTCCATATGAAATATACCTACTAAATATTAGTACCTATAAACAATAATGTGTACAGTTAGATAAGTACTTGAATATGGTTTACCATTTTAAAAAGAAAAGTCACGGGTTTAGGGATACGACACCCAAATCCTCCTCGCGTAATTTCGCCAATGCTGCCACAGCTTTATATAGCTAAACCTAACCACTACAAAGTATGACGTCCGATCCGTCGTAATCGCGTTATTATACTGTACACTATACAGTATAATATGACATTTGTAAATTTTTGATAATAAAGTTGCGTATTTTATTTTGTTATTAATCATCATCATATCATTATAACGTGTGTTTTTCGTACTATTATTGTTATTAGATTGCTTTAACGTCAATACTGACGTACCGTTCTGCAGGTGTCGTCGTGTAGGCCTGAATAGGTTAATGGAATAAGAACTTTAATAGAATAATCTGTGTTATTAGTTATTACTATTAGGTACTCACATCTCAATTATTCAATATTCTAATTGTATACCTGAAATTGTGTAAATCACACATTATTATGTGGTATATTTTTTTGGTCAATTTTGGTGCAATATGAATTTCACTCCTAAAAATTTTTGATTTTGGTACATCAAGGTTTTGAAAAAAAAAAAAAAAACTATCCACTAATACATGATTTACAATGAAAAAGGGTCACAGAAGCTTGTATACCACATGAAATTTCTGGAGTAAGTAATAAAAAAATTCAAGAATTCAAAAAAATGGAGTGAGCAGTCTAACTAACCTATACCTATATTTATTTTAAAAATACCAAAAATCAGAATTTGAAATAAACTCATTAGAACTGTGAGGCGTGCATGCTTGGCGAATCACTCTGTATAGTGAATATTATACTAATAATTTTTGGAGGCTGAGTTTTGAATTTCTAACATATTTTGTTTTAGGTGACACCGTGCCGCCGAGAGTCGTTGACCCGTCGAAGACTGAATATTAATTATAAGAATATCAAAAGTTCATGAAAACAGCGGAGTAGGTATTTAAGTTTACCTACCTATGACCTTATAGTTTATTAACATTTTGGGTTCGATTTGACAAAAAATTACCATAATTGACATTGACTAAAAATTACCATATAACCAGTAAACATCATTCAATTACCAAAGAAGCATCTCCAGTACTGGTCTCCTGGTATTATAATATTTATTATTGTGTATAATGCAGTCTATACTTATCTGATATCGTCTATATCGTCCAAACCGACCAAACCTCGCTCTCACATTGACCAATTATTGAGCAATATCTATGCGATATGATGCCATACCATCGCGTTGTAGATGATTTTAACATAATGACATTATTGGGACCTAAAAAATGTTACACAATATTACCATGCCTGTCGTACCGTCGAGGAGCGCGTTGTTAAAATAATATAATGTGAACAGGTGGGTATGGTCGTGAAAATACCGCTGCTGTTTCTTATTTATATTATATTTATTCCTTACCTATACATCGCAATATATCTTATAGGACGTATATGTCATATATATATATATACAGGGTGATTCTTTTATCACCGAACACTCGTTATTTCAAAAAGTAAAAATGTTTTCAAAAATATTTTTTAAACTGCATCTACTCGTCAAAAAACATATATATTTTTTAAAATTTTTGAAGTTTTTCATTTTTTTGAATAACAACATGCAGTTTTGATTTCGTACTCCAAAGCGGAATGATTTTTTTAACTATTTAGATTTATAAAAATCGAATTTAGAGTGATTTACGAGTTTAAGCATTTAAAGTTTAAATGAGCAGAGTGCAGCGTGGTATGCGGTTACGCCTCAAAATGTTGCTTCACTACTCCGCTCATCTGAGCTTTAAATGCTTAAACTCATAAGTCACTCGTCCTAAATTCGATTTTTAAGTATATCGATGAAATACCCAGAAAAATATTTTGTTTTCGGAGATGAAATTAAAACTGCATTCAAAAAAGTAAAAAAGCTACAGTTAAAGCCGTTGTTCTGTAACGACTTGTAAAAATAATATTTACAAAAACATTAATTTTTTTTCGAGCAATGAGTGTCCTACGTTAAATGAATCACCCGGTACACATATTATATTGTTACCTCCGTACCGCTGGCGACGGACGCATTATATGCACGCAGTATAATATTATATTATTATTTCTGTTGTTGTGTGCTCACATGACGCAGGCACAGTTTTGAAAATGCCATCGGAGGTATAAGCTCCTTGAGATTTATGACACACGCGTACCCATCGGCTAACAATAAATACCTAAAATATAATACGCCATCACTGCAGTATTATAGGTCCATATGTAGGATACGAAACAGACGGCACCGACTGCAACACGCACGCGTTCAGAGAAAATAATAATAATAATAATAATAATATAAGGACCCCTGCACTGAGACACACGGAATCCTCCGACCACCGGGGTGGCGAGTATCTAGACTCTAGAGGGACAGATAGAGAGAGAAAGGCAGGGAGGGACAGAGGAGAGAGAGAGAGAGAGAGAGAGAGAGAGAGCTGCTGTTGTTGATCAGATTCTAAAATATTATGTTATACGTATTATGTATGTATACGTTTTAAGAGAGTACACAATATAAAGATACCCATCGAACCTGGGACCCCGTGATTCTTTTTTTTTGGCCGAAATTCTGAGAAATAAAAATGGTTATAATACATTATTGTTGTAAAATATTTCCACCTTTCGTTACACACACACACACACACGTGCGCGCGCGCGCGCACGCGCGCATCCACGACCTCACCAAAAATGTGCGTGAGCATATTATTATTATTATTTTAATCTCACACCCCTGTGGACGAGACAGTGCGTGTGTGTGTTTTTCGTCCGCGCGTGACTGAAGAGTTTCGGGGTCCGTTTTTATACAGGGTGATTTTTTGAGCATGCTCGAGCACTCATTCCATCCTTAAATATTGTAAATATTTTATTCAAATTCTGATAGTATATAGAATATTTTCCAAGTATACCTATACAAAGACCACGTTTTCAAATTCGAGATATTTGTTGTACTACTTGTCTACTTAAGGAGTGCCTTGTAGAGATACAGACTTCTATTTTTCAAACGAGAACTGCCCTTTTTTACTTTCAAATTATTTAGCCGATGGTTTTCTCAATAACGTTGATACATCTAAATCAAAATTCTAAGGAGTTGTTTCCAGGTTATTAGAAGTTTATACACTAAGGATAATAATCCTTAACGATATGGTCTCATAAAAATAAAAACCATATTATGTTACATTAGATATTATGTAGCATTTGGATTTTTACTCCTACTATTTTATTTTACTTGGATCATCTTTACAAATATTTTATATTGATAAGTCAATAGTCATGGCCTGCGAGTGAGTTTAAAAATTTCAAAATCAGAATATTTGAATACCTATACATGCATAATCCAAGGACAAAAATACGACGAACATGCCAAAAAATCACCCTGTACACGATGGTTGCAGCACACGGACAACATACGGCGACGGGCCGAATAAATACAAACACGAAAAAAAAATGTCCGTCTTGTCTTTGTTTATCTGTTTGACGGCTCCGAAAAATATGTGTCCTATGCGACCGCGCTGAGAGTTTTGGACATTTTGTGCTACCCAAAACAAACAACGAAATGGGTTTTTCATGTAAGAGTGTCCATGAGCCGCTGTCTGTATATACGCGTGGGCGTCCCGCGATCAAAAACTATTAGTTTTATAAAATGTCAACTCGCAGACTGAAAATACGTGACCGATACAATCGCCGATAATATTATATGTTATAGTTTATCTACCCCGACATAATTATTACTGCGTGTTAAAAGTGTTATACTCGAAAATGGCGCCATCAAACAAGCGTATCAATACATACCTCCCGAACGTGCCTTTTTTTTTTTAGAAAATCCTTACAATCTGTGATCAATTGTTTTGTAGAACAAGTAAAATCGATTACCATATACATAGACGTATACACGACAGAAAAAATAAGACACAGCGAGAGCATATTTCGTATCCTGCGAAGGAATCCGCCGGAAAAATGTTTACATGAGGACTCGAAAGTGGTCATTTAAAGTATCAAAATATTCCTTACGAAGGTACATTTTTTTTTTTTAAATTGTACATTAACATTATACACCTACTGTTTATTATGTGTATGTGAAATTAACTTAATGTGACAATAAAATCAATTAACTCATAACTCATAAGTCAGGTACCTACCGCATAATACATGGACATAAATGTAACTCGTTATGTAACTATTAGTTAAAAGTAACTTAAATTTACTCACTTTAAACAATAAAAAATATTATTTTTCCTCTAGGTACACTGATATTATACCGTCCGAAATGTAATAATGACTGATCATTTTTTTTTTTTAGTACATTTTGCTATATTAAGTTATGAAAATTTCAAGTACCTATCTACAAATGGTTTTGAACTTTTGAAGGACGATACTAAAATTAACGCAGCTTTACAAATTGTTCAAGATATTGCTAAAGAAATCGTTAGCTATAAAAATATAAATATTTTTTGCATTCGGTTTTTAGAACGTAATATTGTAAAAACCTGACTTTTTTTCCAATAAACATACCTTCATATTTTGAGTAAAAAAAATACGCTCCTGCACAAGAATGTAGGAATTTATAGTCGCTAGAATAGTGGTTTGATTTTAAAAAAAGTAAAGAAAATTCAATTTATTGATAAGTCGGCCGATCAGAGTGTGTTAAATTTTGAGATGATTTTTTTTTTTAATATTTGATTTTGAGTGGAGCGAGTAATGCCAATTGTATAAACTATTGGTTTACGTCAAAAAGCTTGAAACTATAGTATTAGATCTAGATCTAATCTCTCGTAGATTTTTCTTTCGCCAATTAAAAAATTTAGAAAATATTAAATACATTATCTGCGCCATTTTTTATAAGCGACTGCAAAAGATTTAATGTCGACATAAATATTTCAATTTTAATACCTATTTGAAGATTGAATCTTTGATACAAGGTTCATAAGTTAATTAATAATTGTTTATTCTTGAATTGATAAAAAAATGTATTTACAAAAATTTTGTATGAGAGTTTAAAAATAAAATAATGTTGTTAAAATCGAATATCCAAACGAAATATCAGAAAATTGAAGTTATAGCATTGATGGGTAATTACAAATACCTATATCGATATCTGAGATTCGACATTTTTCACCATTATATTTATCTTAATTTTTCTATATTATACAATTTTCAGAATGCATACTTAGAACTTAGATTAATTTTAATCAGCTTTTAATTTACCCAGATACGTATTTTAAATACTTTAGAAAAAAGTAGTCGGACAAAGTATTTAAAATACTTTCTCAAAATATCTGTAACTACTTAAAATCAAACAGGTATACTAATTTTCAAATTTTCATTTTCTTAGTTAAATATACTTATTTAAAAATATATATTTATATGTACATTTTATTTAAATACCTATATTTTCAATTTTAATTTTAATCACACAAAATTAAGAATTGATAATAATGTATTTTTTAATTTATTATTCTCGACCTAAATTTCAAATACTATAATTATAAGTGTTTTATTTATTTTTATTATTTTATAACTAAGTACATCAAATTGTGGGAAATGCTCTATCCAAGTAACGGTTAACTTAATCGGATCAGTGGGTACCTATACTAGATTTATAAGGTAATACAAATATTCATAGAAAATTGAATGTATCCAAAAATACTTTTTTTAACGAGTATTCAATTAGGTACCTATTTTAAATGCTTTTCAAAATAAGTATCTGCGTATCTGTACTCGAATACTTTTAAAAAGTGTCTCTAAGACTTCTTTGAATTGTCCGTTCAAAATTTTGAATTTGATAGTTTTTTAAGCGTCCAATAGTTGCAGAGCGACAACTAACTTTTTTTTCAAAAGGAAGTACTGTAACTGGTCCACTACTTAGATTTATTTATGCGATATATGAACGCGATGTTTCCTGTACACATACTCATCGTAGTATGAGCTCTAAGTTCTGAACATTTCACATAATTAACAAAATAGACTCTGTCAAATCGTTTCATTCACATTTTTCCATATGAAAAAAAAAAAAAAATTAACATTTAAAAAAAAAACTTCTAGACATGTGTGATACGTCAAGTTCAAATATTATTCATCATTTTTTAAACGTCTTATTGTATTTGTAATAAAGCATTTACATTAAAATTAGAAGCACCAATACGCAGAACGCCTGCTGGAACGCCTTAGCCAGACAGAATTATTTCATAAACGAAATAAAAATATACAATGAAGGAGTAAAACCAGGTTTGATGTTGTACATACATTAGATTTAAAAAAAAATTGTCTTTGGCTTATTAGTAATCTATAAAGGTAATACAGACGAACGGCTGTGCGTTGGTCACATAATCAGCATCGATCAAAAGCGTCTTGCCTGATTTGGCTAAATTATTTTTTCATTTCGTAATATTCCAAATGAGATTTATATAACCGTGTTAATATAGCGAGAAAGTTTGCCTGGAAAATGCTGGAAAAACTGGAAGGTCTTTTTTCAATGAGATTTTCGTATAGGTGTATATGGTTGCTATATTGATTACTTTACATTACAATATATAGTAATAGTAGCAAATTAGTAGAAATTAGAATTTTTTTAAATGGTTGCCACGGGTTGCACACAATATACTCGATAGCATGTAATAATTGCAATTCATATAATTTTGATGTCTGGTCGGTGTATTTTTGACCCGCTTTGGTTTATCCGAAGTTAATAGACTCAAAAACTACGCTGGACCGTTTTTAATAAAAAATGTACATCAATACAGTTCCCTGAGATTTAAAGGGTGTTTATAGTTTATTTGTTTAGCCACTACACATACTTGCAGGGTTACTAAGACGGAGCTCGTACTTGAATTTATTTTTACGTCACGAAATATTTTTTTGTTCATTTATAAGGGTGACGATTATTTGGTTACAAATTATATTATTATTGTAACAACAAATAAGTACATACATATCGTATAAATTACACATTTTTTTACAAACATATTTATTAAAAAAAAAAACAAATATTTGGCCCGGACGGGACTGCTGCTAGTATATTATAAAATTATTATAACTTATAATTGACGTATAAATTATTGTATATGCGTATTTCCATTTCATTTGATAATTCTGTAATTTTATTGAATTAATGATTATTAATATCCATAATATGACTTATATAAAATTGAATTTTTTTTAGTTTTAAGTTATTTTAATTGATTTATAAAATATATGTACCCCGACTATTGCAGATACCATTATTTGAATATTTCAAATTTTTTTTTTTTTGTATGTGGCTCAACAGCTGCGTGATAAATTATAAAATATACAATTATTTTTCAAGTGTATATGAAGCAGGTGGATAAAATGTGACCCATTGCCGACCGCCCATTTATGTTTTGATTTATTTTTGAAAGCGTTTTTAATTATATAATAAGTTATTTTTTATGTGAGGCTTGAAAATGCAATACGATTGGTACCTTTTATAGGTATTTGATTATTATGGTCCAGCAGAGACGTATTGACGTCACGGGTTAAGTTATATTGCCGCCCCTACATACCCCCCCCCCCCCAACAAAAAGAGTTATGTTAAGCAAATAAATAAATCTATTGACAATCTGACCACAAACATTTTATACACATAATAGTCTAGGGCCCGGAACTTGATGATCTACAAATCTTTAAAAAAATGCACAAAAAAAATGTTAAAACGACTTATAAACATCAAAAAATGATCACAAAAATGTCAAAAACGACTTGATAATGACTTAATGGCCAAATAATTTAAAGGGATCTATCGAATATTTTTGAGATATTGTACCATGATTTACCTTTCCCTGGACTTCTGTATTTATTAGGAAGTGTTCCCCGGGGCCATTCAACTCGTAAGTTCCCACAACAACGTTCGCTACACAGCGCCCCCTTCAGTGTCAGTATACTTCCATCTAAAGTCACCCACATTTTCTTATTTTCTTCGTAAGATCTGATTTTATCAATAGTGTCAGTATGTAGAGCTGAAAACATGCCCTTTCCTCCAAACGGGCTCATCGGGAATTATTTTATTCGTATATTTCTAAAAAACATTTGTAAACTTCAAGTTCTTTGATTGTTTGCATTGCAATGCATATACGGATAATAATGCATCACACAGATCATGACTGAAATACGATTTTTTAGATTGTTCCGTAGGTAAACGTTGAATCCTTCTCGTACATCGTTGTACCTATATTTTAAGCCGACTCTATTGACGTGTTTGTTTCGGGAAATGTGTGCTGCTCGACGGTTAATTTGTTGTCGTCGGCCGTCACTTTTACCTCTCGAATTTATCAAATCGACACGGCGTCGTCGGTGGAAAAAACTTCTCTGCCAAAACGGCTTACAAACGAATTCAATCGAGTGTTATCCGACACATCGTATATCACTTTTATAAGCATTTTTATACAAACAATAAATAAATATCACTGTCAAAAACATCGATGGACGCACAGAGCGAAGAGTCGACGACGGTCCGACAAAAATAAACACGTCCGTCATTCGCATTCACGACGACACGGCGCCATAAAACGTCAATCACACCGATGCGTTTATCGTACTTCTGGTACGTATCGGTAAAATTATCGCAGTTCATTACGATAACACAGGGGACACGGCCCTTCGAAATAACGCACGTGTGCGTAGTAATGATGTGTTATATCTGCCTACAGTTTGTTATAAATAATCGTAGAGCCCGGCGACAAGCGATAAAGACAACGAACCTCGATGATCGACAAGCTACTGCAGCAGGAAGCTGAATATGTTACGACAAAGTGACAACTTTCGGGGTGAATGGGTCACTGCAATGGATCGTGTTCAATTTGAATTCAGCGATATGAGATCGTTGTAAACGAAAGTCGATTCTGAGCGGAGACCGCGGTCTGTAAGCCCATGATATTAGGAGGTACTCATCGGTATATAGTTTAGTAGTATGTTCGATGATATAATATTGCGATTAAAGTGATTTATTTTACAATATTAAGCGTTGGCGTACGGCAGAGCAGATTTAATTAATTTTTGAAAAAAAAAAAATACATTTGAAAAGTCATCGTGCGAACGAAATATAATACCGTATTCTCATCTGAAAGAGTCAAATACCCAAGCACAATATTTTTAAATCACAATGAAATAACTTAAACCATTATATTCTTATTGGTTAATTAATACGTCAATTCGTCCATATATTTTATACACTATAAAAAAAAACTGTGTTTGAATATTTTTTAATTTTTTGGTTACAGAATAACGTATTTATGTGGAACTCTGTTTTAAATTTTCAACCTTGAGCTGTAAAAGTTGAAAATTTAAAACATTTTTAACTATGAAATTATTTGTATATTTTTTAAAAATTCGAACTTTAAATGCTTATAAAAAAAAAAGTACGTATGTATTTTTAGTATTTCTGTACTTCCATTGTAACAATAAATCAGGAGCCTTGTATTAAATGTTCAAGCTTTTTGGCCCAGTAAATACAATTTTATTGACATTTATAAAAAAAACTTTGAAAATGGAAAATTGAAAATAACCGTAAACAGCCCAAAACGAGTCGAAATATTTTGAAAATTTGTATTGCGTTTATATGAATTGATAAAATAAATATATGGTGTAAATTTCAAGTATCTACAGTCATACATTTTGAATTACAATAAAATAAGAAAATCGTTACATTAGAAATCGAGTGAATATTTCTATGTCGCAAAAATTTCAACTTCAAACGATCATAAAATTTTAATTTGACTTTCTGGAAGACATATTTTTTTTCAATGAAGGTAGACAAACTTATAAAGAATCTTGTATTCAATTTTCAAGCTTTTGGACCCAACGAACATTTTATTGACTTTTATAGAAAAAAAAACAAAAATAAAAAACAGTCTAAACATTTTGAAAACTTTATGGTGTTTAGAAAAATGCTAATTTAAACATTCAGTTATAATTTCATGTACCTATCTATGGTCATTTGTTTTAGAGTTGAGTTAAAAACAATATTTTTTCGAAAACTGGTTTTGCGTAATAATATGAGTTTTTCCTTAATTTTTTGTTTGTTTTTCCTACCGCTTTTGAAAACGATTGGGAATTTTTTGCTCTTGGCCCCCTAAAGTACCAATTAGATTCACTTTTACAGAGGAAAAGATGCTGTTGAAGAAAATCGAAGTATTTTTACTGGCCCAAAAGGTGATAATAGACACAATACAAAATTAAATAAAATAAAAAAAAAACACATATGATATCATAATATTGTGAAATCAGCACATTAATCGTTCCGCTCAGTAAATAAAATCAGTAAAATGCACCAAAAATACTAAAAAATGACAGTAAATCATAAAATTATCTAAAAATGCAAAATAAAAATCGTACCATTACATTCTATACTCCACGAGCCAAATTTCTGTAAAGTCAGCATCAGAAAAAAAGATGGAAGTGCATCAAGTTCCGGGCCTTAAACATAACATAACATTATAATTTACGCTTAGATTTCTTCTCGCCTAAGTCTTTTGTAATTGTTCACATGGAACGTACTTCGGCGATTTCATAATTGTAAGCAATTAAAAACCAAGACAACAATGTTTGAAGACTTATTTGACTACACTTGTTTAAGGCCCGAAAAAATTGAGCACACCACAAGCGGCCATAAGCACTAATTATTTCTTACGACATTGAAGAGGTAAGCATTATTTTACGGTTCAATTATAACACTATATAACTATAGTGTGTATGTTGACCGCCCTAAGTCCAATAGAGAGATTATTTGTTCCATCAGATATGGGTACCGAAAGTCGTATCATTAATGGAAAATATTGAGCCGTTTTAAAATCAATCGTCGCAATATTACAACAGTCGTATGACCTGCATTGTTCGATATCCGATAGTCAGATGACACTGCAAGATTCTGTGCGGTATAATAATACTGGTATAATACGGTATTATTTACATCAAATAAAAATGCAGTGTTTTTAACATCTCAAGGGGGGCACACGCCGTTATATATTATATACAGTGACGTATACATTTTATATCGATTCTATTACTCCTCACAGTGTACCTATAACAAAAATGATAAAGCCCAATAATAAGCCATAATAATTAATAGGTAGCTATATATAAAACAATAGGATTTTTTCTCTTATCGAAATATATGACGTGATGTACCAGCTAAGGCATATTAAAAATAAAAGTGAAATTTAAAAATCGTTCCTATAAACGTACCTATTACCTATACTATATACGTCTATGCACTTAACAGCCACGCATGATAATATTATGTTCATTGAAATGTGTAATTGCATAGTTCGTACAAAGCCACTGCAACAGTAGGTACAAAATATTATTTTTTCGATTTCGTATTCTTATTTTACTGGTTTTTTTCTTTCGTCGCTTCCCGCGAGGTACCAACATTTGACATTTCATCGACATTCACTTACGCATCGGTCGTAGTTACTAATTAAATAACTGATTACCCACTGTAGTGTACAGCGGTTAATTATCGTCGTATATTACTCAGACGACTCCTATATAGCGAACTACCTATATTCAATTAAATGTAACTATAAATATCAGAGGCAAATTGTTTTAAGCTTGTGGTAATAAATGTCTGCTCATTGAATCAAATGCAGCACCTTTTCCAAGTCTAAGCGTAAAATTTAATCGGTTTTTTTTGTTTTTACCATCCCTTTCAAGACACAAAAAGTAAGTGCGATTAGGTCGAGCCGGGCATCCTCTGCTCCCCTATACATTTCGTCCAAATCATTATCGTTGGATACGTTTTATTTTCAACGAAATGCTTATCGCGTCTGTAAAACAATGATAATACCGAATGTGACTAGGATTCGTTTTCTAATGCGAGAACGCATCGTGACTGATGTTTCGATAAATTACATCGATATATTACACCGTCAATATTATTGATTACGATGACGGATTTTGTTACCGATTCCTGGTTGATAAGCAATAACGAGAGAGTTCGTTTATCGACATCGTGAACAATAATAACTCGATGACCTCTATAGCTATTCTATACCTATATCGAAGGCGGCGTGCTAATTATTGCTAAAAAAATACGCATGTAATATACATGCTATTGTATAATGTAGTGAAACGAGTGTTCAGTCGTTAGATAAAAATTAAAATATTACGTTTAATCACTTTCTGACGATGTAAATGGACTAGGCCTGCGGAGGAAATCGCGTTAAAAAAAACTCGCTCTGATGCGGCTTCTGTACCTCGATGGTGGTGTACTGGTGTGGAAACTATTGGATTATTATTACCGTTATGTGCTCGTAATTGTCTTATTGGTAAACATACTGCAAGTGCAATAACATGATATGCGCATAAAACAATCTACGAGATAATCACCTCCTCTTTAATTTTTGTTCGAAACTTTTTATCGTACAACCGACCACAAGCAGAGTATCCAAAAAAAATGCAGCTATTCTCGCGACCACTGACGTTTTCGATATCGAATTTTTACACATTGTTTATGTTGACGTTGTCAAGTCGTACGCCAAAATTTGTATTTACGATTGTTATTTATTTCATTATTATAGTTGTTAACCCCCGAAAAAAATACACGGATTTATAGCTTCCTGGATTTTTTGGGACGCAATTCGTGTATGCTTTTTTAACGGGAAACAACCCGTGTGCTCCCTACTACAGAGTGTTCCGGGGGAATCGTAGTCAAAAATAGTGTATTGTACTTAAGTCTATATATTTTTGGCCTATCCTGTGCATATATATTATTTATTATTTATTTATTAATTTATATAAAATCAACGGGCCAAAGCCCTTTAACAAAGAAAGAAAAACATTATATATGAATTGGCACAATATGAAAACAATATAGACAAGTGATAATAATAAAAGTAAAAATAGTAAGAAATACAAAGACAAAATTTTAGTATATAAAACATAACTATAAAATAAATATTTAGGTACCATGATTTAAAAATAACAAAGTTTTAGATTTAAATATTTGACGATTCAAAACGAAAAAATCCAAGACTGTGGAGATTCTATTGGCGTTAATAATGGCTCTTGAAAAAAATGAATTTTTTCCACCATATTATGCATTATACATATGTATATAATATAATTACAAGGGGTACAATAATCACACCAAATATTATTCTATTAGTAGAATACCTAAGACCTGCAATTCCTACTCGTCCTACACAAATCCGCGATCTACGAGTATCGAGTAGGTGAACACTATATGACCGGAGTCACCGAAATAACCGCGAAACCAAAATAACGAACGTTAAACTTCTATACCGACGATAAAACCACATTGAGTACGCTGCTGTGGCTAAGACCAGAGAAATGGTAGGAACTGTGTGCGTTTCGATCGCCCTCGAGTTCAACCGGGATCATGTGTTCTACCGAGTTTAGGGAAAAAAAGCAAGTGAAAAAAAGCAAGTGAAAAAAAAGCGAATTGAAAAAAAAGCGAATGAAAAAAAAACATATTGGAAAAAAAGCGAAAACTAATAATATAGGTATAAATTATTACAAATAGTTTGTTAAAAAAAATCAAATAAAAATAATTCATTAATTAAATGTATTATGTATGTTGTAATATAATAATAAGTCATAAGCGGAGGGAATTACATGATAGTGCTATCTGAATCTGTCTCTAATCTAATTTTTTTAATCAGTGTCCAAATAGAGGGATGATTATAGCTAACGAGTTTAGAAAATCGATGATTAAATCCTTCTGTTTGATTATTAGTACGCTCTGCATTTTTAATAGTTGTTTCGTGTACATTCCACGTAGCAGGTGGGAAGATTGGGTGAATATTTCGAAATTTAGTTTTTTTACTTGGCCGTGAAATTCCAATTGGTCTATTTATTCCCGAAATATAAGTTTGATCAAAATAATTCGCTAGTATGCTATAGCATAGGTTATAATCCTAAAATTAATACTTTAGTAGTAATTTTTGTTATTATGTAAAATTTATACCTATAATAATAATAATTAGTTTTCGCTTTTTTTTCCAATATGTTTTTTTTTCATTCGCTTTTTTTTCAATTTGCTTTTTTTCCATATGCTTTTTTTTCACTTGCTTTTTTTCACTTGCTTTTTTTTCCTTTGCTTTTTTTCACTTGCTTTTTTTTTCCTAACCCCGTTCTACCTGCAGATACCACTATCAACGTAAAAACATACCAGAACGAATATTCTGCTCCAAAACTTGGAGTCGGACACAAAAAAAAAAAATAATAATACACCATCGATCGTTGCATATAGACCTGCAGTAAGTTCTGCCCTCCTCTGCAGAATATGAAATACTGCCACAGCATTAGCACGACAAACTAAAAAACAGGGGATCCTAATCAAATCACTCACCCTATATATGTTATATCAGTGTACCTCAAACTGTACTCAACTCTTTGCAGACCCTCTCACCATATTATGTGAGCGTATTTTCACGATAGGTATTCACTATACACGATGCACTTTTTGAAGTTTTTAGGCTGTAATTATTTATTATTATTTATTGATTATTTGTGTTCATTATTGGCGAGACGACAAACATTGAACACGGAAACTATTAGGTACATTGTTATACATATGCAAATGTAATTTTTCAAATACCCCAAAAACTGTAAAAATAAGCCACTTGAAACGAATCACCATCATGCGACGTATTATTATGGTGACCAGATATAAAAATGTAAAAAAAAAATACATTTTAAAACCTCTGTCATAAAAGACACTGTGCATCATTCAAATGCATATTTCAACTTCTACGGTTATAATTTTGAAAATCGGACTTGACTAGATCTGAAAAATGTTCTCTTCCATCAAATAAAAAATCCGACTATTCTGCACTTTTAAATGTTTATGTATTAAAAAACGCACCGGCTCCGAAGTCCTTAAGGTAATACCAAGGTAGATATTTGAGGTACCTACGTACCTAACCTAACAAAGTCCAAATGTCATCATTATTAATGTACCTACATCTCCAAAATTGTTAAAACAAAACTGTAGTGTATTGATTATTAGTTCAAATTGATGTCTTAACTATTATACGCGTTTATGGGTACCGACTTCTTGGACCAATGAAATAACTTAAGCAAGTAAATCGAAAATATCTAGCTATACAAAATCGACGCGACATGTTGCGTTTAACAAAACATATATCATATAAAAAACGTATTGCGAAAACCAGGGCAAAGGCGAGCTGGGCAAATAATAATAGTACCTAATCAGAAAAAAAAACATGAAATGTTGACGACGATTAGTAGTTATATATGTCGCATTCACATAGTGAAACTACTCATTTCATGAACTGGATATCCAGATAGTGAAATTCGTCCAGATAGTGAATTTTGACGAAAATACATTTTATGGACATCCATTTCATGAAATGGACAATACCTATATCGTGTACTTTGTGTAATTATTATTTTATTATATAATGGTTCATAAACTATCATTATACATTTATACGTATATTATGTAATATTTAATTTTTCACGATTGATTAATATATAGGTAATTTTTTTAATTGTTCTATTCACAAAAATATAGCAATATTATAGTCAATAAATTATATCATATTACATTATATTTTTATTTTATTTTTCATAAACCATACGTATATTATATTTTATAAACAACAGTGTTACCTATGTCCTATATTAAGTGTTATAAAATATTCATGAAATTAACTATAATTATAATATTTAACTACCTATATTTCTCTATTGTTTTATTACCTAACAAAATAATTAATTGATTAACTTAAACATACCTTCAACGGCTTAAATTTTACATACATTTTTTTCTTATTATTTATTTTTACATGACGATTGATCATGACATCGACTGTTCCATTGCATATTATTTTTAAAACAAGTACACCTACTTGATTGGCAAGGATTTTTTGCCTTACACGAACAAGACAAAAATCCTTGCCCTCCTGAAATTTTTTTAATCATTTCTCTCACCTAAAATTCAACATTTTTATCAACTTGATCAGTAGTGAGAAATTGAGTTGTTGATTTTTTCAAACATTCACTACTGAACCATCCTTTGAGTAAACCATATTTTGTTCAAAGTTTATGTAATCCTTTTTTTTTTGTTTCGTGATCACGCAAATTATGTTTGGGGGATCTGTAGGTTAGGTTATAATTATAGTTAATTTCATGAATATTTTAAAACACTTAATATAGGACATAGGTAACACTGTTGCTTATAAAATATAATATACATATGGTTTATGAAAAATAAAATAAAAATATAATGTAATATGATATAATTTATTGACTATAATATTGCTATATTTTTGTGTATATAGAACAATTAAAAAAATTACCCATGTATTAATCAATCGTGAAAAATTAAATATAATATACGTATAAATGTATAATGATAGTTTATGAACCATTATATAATAAAATAATAATTACACAAAGTACACGATATAGGTATTGTCCATTTCATGAAATGGATGTCCATAATTCCATATAATGTATTTTCGTCAAAATTCACTATCTGGACGAATTTCACAATCTGAATATCCAGTTCATGAAATGAGTAGTTTCACCATGTGGATGCGACATATACATAATATCGAAGAAGTTACATATGAAATGCAGAAGGAAACTAGGATTTTTAGCGCCTAGATAAAGGCCAATCATAGGGCGGAGAGACTGAAATACCCTTTCAACGATTATTTTCTAATAATAATCATAATTAATCAGCACAATTAAAATATGTATTTATTCAAACATTTAGTGATCATTGTCGAATATATTGGTTACAACATAAAATGAAATATTTTCGATTTCGTATCAACTACTATATGGGTATAAGTTTTAAAAATTTAAATTCCAATTATATTAAGACGCCGTGTGTGGTTTTATTTTAAAGTGAGACTATCGCCTTTTTAACATTTTTGTAAACATCACGAGTACTTAAATAGCAAAAAAAAAAACAGTTGAATTTCTAAGTAATTATGTGTGCATATAATATTATATGTTTAGACGTTGATTGATACTTTAATCGAATGTCAATACGTCATAAAAGTTACTGTGAATCAGAAATGTTGACGAAAACACAGCCTGCTTTTGCTTGCAACATCAACAATAATATCAAAGTGTGTCTTTATGTGAGTTTATGCACACACGTTAAACGACTAAGCAGGCGCACGTGGCCCGCGGTGTCAACTGACACGGCGTAGTCTGTCTCTTATTTCTAGGGCTGTGAATTTAATGCACTAAAGAACCTTAACAAATGCATTCAAAATGTCGAGAAAATGCAATAAAATATGCACTTAAAATGCAAAAAAATGCCAAAAATTATAGCACACAAATCATTTAAAATGGTTTTTAATTTAATTGTTATATTAATATTGATATTAGGTATAGGATATTATACATAAGTACATAACACGCATAAAAAAGTGTTTATTTAATAAAAAAAAAAATAAAAATAAAAATGTTGATTGAATTTCAATTGTCTATACTTAATGCTATTCACCTGACACATTTTTTAAGAACTTTAGAAATAAATAACTTACAAATAACTTATGTAGTTATCTAGCAATAAATTGCCTTATTTTATCGACGTATGTACAGCCTGTGTATAAAAACAATTTTTTTTTCAAAAATTGTTCAGTCAATTGACGGAATTTGATTAAAAATACTGGAAAATGAACTAAAAAAGAAAAGATGACCTATATATTAGCACAAAAATGACCTAAACAATAAAAAATGTCAACAAATGCGAAATAAAAGTTGCATTAATGGATTCGTAGGTACATAATTCAAATTATGTACTTACAGAGCTACGTTTTACAATTACCAAAAAAAAAATGAGCTTTCCTACATATTCACAGCCCTACTTATTACGAATTTATGAAGGCGTTAAAGGCGGTTAATGCCCGTACTCATTTGATATTTTTGTCGGCCATTCTGCAGTAACGTTATGTTTATTACGTGGCGTAGTTGGTATTTATTTTTCGTGATTTTTATAATATTTTATTTACAATTTGATACTCGATTCACAATTTATTTATCACAGGGCACAAACGACATACGTCGTACAAAGTAAATGACAAAAGACAAAAGATTACATTCATGATTTATCATTGTGGTATAGTTTGTACTATTTTCGCTACGCTGTGTACTAGTTAATGATGACGATTATTATTTCATGCTGTACTTATATGATGAATATGTTTCTTTTTCTTTCCTTCGAATTATGTGAAGTAAAAAAAGTATTCTATAACTTCTAACACTAAACACGATAAAGACTAACCATGGTTTTTAATAGAAACAGATATTAATGTAAAATAGAAATAAGAAAAATTATTAATTAATTATAGACTTCCTAATCTCACCACAAGCATCGCTCATAGAGATTAGGTATCAATACAAATTGTATCATACCGAAAATTGTTGTAATTTTATTATTATTGTTGTTGATAAAATAAATAAATAAATAAATAAATGGTTCAAATACCAAATGTTAAAATATTGTGTTTGCAAGTATTATTGGAGCCGTCGATATTGTATCAAAATATTATTTGGTTAGGGGGCACCATCATCATAAATTATTTAACTATTACACAAACTTATTCAGCCCACAGAAAGTTATTAAATATGTATGTTCCTTTGAATATTATTCTCCCCTTATTTCCAACGTGTAGCGACCACTGAACTAAGTAATAGTGTTGGTTCAACCAGGCCCAACCAGGAGAAAAAAAATGTATTGGTCAATATAAATATTCTGACCAAAATATCCATTAATTTTAGTTTTTCTTAAATTTAATTTACTCCGACATGGACACCCACCCACTTCAAAATCTCTTTAAAGGCATAGCGATCGCTACTCTTGGTATATAGGCTGAGCCGCTGGACTACTTTACCTATACATATATAAAATAATAAATATTTTTTATAACTATATAAAGGTACTTATCTGGATTTTCAGACTACTATATACTTGGAAAAGTTGCATGGAATTTTAAAAACTAAGAGTACTCGGTAGTAATAGTCAATAAGATCTCAAAAAGGTATCTTCGTATCGACAATTAAAATGAACATTCTGAATCGTATAGTTCTACCAACATACGACGTTGGTGGCGGAGCCGGATGTGAAGGCTCCACCCCAAATCTCGTAATTTTTAAAATAATAATTAAATATCTTGGACTCGTACCACTATCATAGATCAAGATAGACTATCGGACTTATCAATTATCCACATTGAAAGATATATGCGTATAGTAAGTTAGTCCTTAATATTGAAACTGTTAAAAATAAATAGACCATTGATTATTCGAAATGTGTGTTGTAGTATATAATACAATATTTTATATTACGCAGTTACGCAACCGTCTTCCAATTTTTGGGAAGAGAATTCTGTATAATTATTTTTTGTTTATTTTTAGTTGTTGTTCGCCTTTATTTCTACAAGCTAGCCAAGCATTCGTTGTCTCCGTACGCCGTAGTCTTACACTATAGTATATACGACATGGCAAATTCTCGTTCACCATTTTAAAAAGTGTGCTGTTAGTTGTCATGTACCCGAGTGAATTGACCTATTATACAATTTAAATGTAAGATTATTATCTAGGGCCCCACTTAGACATTTATCGATATTATTATTTTGAAGTCAGCCAGCATGATAATTTTAAAATGTGCAGTTTCAAAAATGGTGACGTCTTCTTGCCGTACTAGGTTGTCATTGTGACCAGAAAGCGAAGAATGCGAAAAATGATTCTATTTTTATACCTTCTTTAACACTCTTGTATAATGAAACCATAAGAATCTAATATATTTTACTATAGTAAGACTAAAACATTGTTACTATAAATAACGATTTAGGCATACTATTTAGGTTAATAGCTGCGATACTTAAATAAAAATAATCAAGCAAATTAATTAACCACGGCTTAGTTGAATAGGTTGGCAAAAAAAAAATGGTTTTGGATATGCATTTATCTGTCTGATATTTAACTATTGCATCAAATATATATTATATTTAAGCTACAAAATAAAAAAAATGAAACACAGAAACTTAACTTTCAAAGAATAAAACAAAACTGGCCTGCATCATTTTTCAAATGCATAGGTACCTACACAATAATTAATAAATAGATAGATTAATTTTTCGGCATTTTTCTTTACAGGATAACACTAATAATTCATTCATACACAACATTTTAAATGGGTATGCCCTAAAAAACACTAGTGGTACTTCTTAATATTATCATTGCTCGACTATTGAATGTTAACACAATATTCGGCAGTCGACAACTATCAGGCCGAGTTCGATTTTACTATTTCAATTCCCAACAAAATTTAATAATATTCATTCAAGTAGTCATACTTCTGTCGCGTGTACTGACACACACACGTATTTTTTAGGTAGGTATAGGTATCTAAACGACGAAATAACAAAACCATATTAAGTATATAATAAGCATTTATAATATTATATAGTGGTGAATTAATTATTAAAATACAGCTTCGAAACGACGGTATAAGTACACACAAATTGTTACATTAAAATCGTGTTCAATAAGAGTAATTATAACCGTTATGTTATTATAAAAATAAGCGTTAAGCAATCGATACAGGTTTCCTGAAATAATTATTATCGAGATTGACCGTGAGACGGATAAAACATATAAAAATATGAATTTGATGCACAAAATAATAATTCACACACATTTAGTGTCAACATTAAAATATTTAATATGCTTTTACAGTGTAAACGAGTACAATATTATGAGCTTTCGAAGAGCTCGCGATTTTATGTAGTTTTAAAGCTAATACGCCACCCTCGGACGTAATAATATCATAATAATAAAAAAAAAAGACGCCACACGCCCATTCGGCCGAGAATCGTTTGCAAAAACCGTTGTGACACTGAAGACGATATTTTCTTCGTGCCAGTTTTTTTGTCGTCCGTTTTTTTCGTCCACTCGGTCACGAAAAAAGTTGTTTACAAGTTAAAAAAAAAATACATACAAACACTTAGATATTTTTTGTAAAATAGTTACAACTCTTTTCGTACGCACATGGAAAAAAGCGGCGTTTTTCAAAAATTATTTAAAATTTGGATACTACTCTCTAGTGCTGACCTACTTCTGCTTGAAGTAGATTGAAAAGTCGAATGGTTTTTTTTTTCGCGTAATCGCTACGACTTGCGGATTTGGCGGCTGATTATGTAACGGGTTTTGTATACCTACCAATATGTTCTATAGGTATTACATAGTACCTAGGTATAATAAGCTGAGATTTAGTTTCTCGACTGTTTTTGACGAACAAACGCATTAACTGTATGGACGTGTGGCGCTAACGAAACGTTAAAGTATAAGTCATTTAGAAAATATAATGAAAAAATAATAAAAGTATAATTACTAAAAAAAAATGTGAAATATCGACGACCGTCAGTTATATATGATATTGACAAAGCTTTATAAAACGTTAAAATATTGTTTGCGATTATTGGAGGGGTCGTCGATAAAAACATTATCAGCATCATTCGGATGTTGTGCAATCCATCATCATGTCATCGTCAACACCGCCGCAGTTGCCGATGTTGACCATCAAGTGCTGCTCCGACAGTTTGGCCACCTTGCGCGGCATCCGCTGTTCGTCCATTTCCTCGTCGCCGATGTCGGCGAATATACGGCGGCGGAAGGCCCCGGGAACGGGTTGGCGCAAGAGTTCATTGGCGGCGACAGATTCAGGGCTGGTGGCGGAGTCAGTGTCGGAGTTGGAGGCGGGCGGGGAGCTGAGGTTTAATGCGGGTAAAGCGTGAGAAGTGGACGCTACACAGTATAGACATGTATTGGTGGCGTCGCGGACCGGTGAGGAGGAGTAGGTGGCGGTGTTGGTGGAGGCGGAGGCGTATGTGGCGGAGTAGGAGGGGTCCCGTCCAGTGGAAAGTATAGGGGCCACGCGGGGGGTTGCGGGCGCGGTTCCGGCTGAATTTGCGGTGCTGAAGAAGTTGGCGGCGGTAGTTGCGGCTGCAGCGCTGGAGAACTTGTCGGCGGTGGGGTTGGGGAGTTGGAAGGAAGAGATGTTGACCGCGCGGTTTCCGGGCATGTTGACGTTTTCGAACGGGAATCCGATGGCCGGTAGAGAGACTGAAGGCTGGGCCGCGATGGTGGGGGCGATTCTGGCGATTGGCGGGTTGTTTGGCAGTGGTTCATCACCTCGTTGAGCGGCGAAATAACCCTCGAGCGCGTCCAATCTATCCTGTAGTGTCGCCAGTGGCGCGTAGGGTATAATTGGTGGAGCACCTTCGGTCGATGGATTGCGAGGATCGGGCGTGCTTGCCGATTCCGCCTTTTCTTCGGGCAACTGATCGTTCCTCATGTACGAAACGAGACGGGGCAGCTGTCAAACTGCAACACAAACGACAAAGCAGATCGTTATAACTTATAATATATGGATAGTTAGGTTGGTACCAGAGCTGAAGTGGATTAAGAAACCTGGGTGGGGGGGGGGGGGGGGGGTTCTTTCAAGGCTCCCATTGTTTTTGACCACTCGTCATTAACTTTATCAGGTCTCAGGTAACTGCAGTTAGTCGAGTAGTCCCAAATTTATGGAACCCCGTAAAAATGTAGGGCCCGGGGGGAGTTTCCTCATCCCTCTCGGTAGGACAGACGACAGGTATTGTAATTATTAGGCAAAACTATACAAAGGGTATGGTGGTACGTGCGGCCAAGACTACCCTTTTCGACCGAAATCGTCGAAACCGGCTTTCAACCCTTTCGACCCAACCTAAAAATTTGATATTTACTTTATAATGCTATGTTATGCATACGGAACATGGAAAGTATATTATATCAAGGGTATTGCAAACGGTCTGTGTGGACATTTCAACCGAAATGTTAATAAATATTCTGTATATAGATTAGTAATACGATTATGACATTGAAAAGTTATTTGAATTTAGTAATTTACGTGTATGTCTAAACTAATAGCTGATAAGCTAACTTTTTTGAATTTCTGTTTCTCAACACTCACACGTTTTGAACGAATATTGAAAATTATGAGTATTCGAAATTAAAATTAAATATCTTAAAATGCGGTCTAGTCGACCTCAAGTAGGCAATATTATTAACTAATTTAAATCAGCTTTCGGAAGTCTTATTGCGTTATCAGTCCCATCGATGTACGATTGACAAAAAGTATACATATTACATTGTTCACCGTTCACCGTTCACGCTCTCAACGCCGAGGTGGTGACTTTTAAGTGCGAGACGCGATGTCTTGAGCTAAAATGGTTTTTAAAATTTTGATTCCAATATCAGATATTTATTTAATCGAAAATGCCGGCTTTCGCTTATTATCGAAAATACCATACTTGTTTAAATACCGAATACACAGTAGGTACCTCGGTATTTTGTATTTTCACTGAATTAACAAGTGTTACAACCCAGGAAAATTATACATCTGTTTTAATAATTATGTTGCTATTTATCGTACACGGAACTGTCTTCAGAAACAAAAAAAAATCATTGTAAACATAATTTAAAATCTATAAATTTTTCGCTACGTTTGGAATCTAAAATGTTTGTATTTCATGTCGAATATGATTTTTATTTTATTAGGTTGGCAATTAAAATTGTTATGTTAAAGTGTATATAGACATCGTCGTAATTTGCATATGGAATACTATATTGCATTTAAATTTAAATATGGTATCATAATAATTTTTTCTATGTACCTAATCATATTTAATTAGCTGGCCACTTATTAAAAAAAAAGTTAGCGATGTTTTTAAATGTATACTTTAATATTATAATTTATAGTAATGCCATTAATACAAAAACCAGTTAGGTCAAAATATAATAATATTATAATATATTTAACGCGGCCGAGATCATTAGTATACCTGAAAAATAAAATAATTATAGAAGATAAGAGAGAACATTTCATAGGTACCACATAATATAATTATATTTTATTGAACACGAGTACTAAAGCTTGTAATTTCGAAACAATATAAGCAAAACTGAGTATTATTGATCAATTACAACCGTATTTTCGATGAATATTATTATACGAATTATCGGCCAGGATAAAATTTTTATACGAATTGTCTGTTTTGACGAACTGCCTGGATGTCGTAGTCGCGTACTACTAACCAAACACCAGTAAAATTATTATAATTTATATCAAACGACAAACCGTCGACGCGTCTGTCGAAATCATTTTATTATATTTATAAATTATAATATTCTGTAGGTTACAACAAACGAGAACAATCAATAATAATAATCAGACAATATAATATTAATAGTACATAGACAAAAGCAGGATAATAATATCATTATATAAGTGATAACAATAAACGTTGATGAGCTCTGACATCACGTCACATTATTACGCTGTCAAATTATATTATCTATCATATGTTTATGTGTCATATTTACAATAAGCTCTTCCAATAATCTCCCGCGGTTTGGCTACCATCATAAACCGTTTAAATTAAATATTATACTTTATAACTGTTTACAGCCACCGACACAATGACCGAATGGTCGACGCCGAATGTGTGTAAAGAGTTGCCTATAAAATGTTTCTTATAATCTATAATGTTTTAGTCACGACGAGGCCCCATAAGTAGGAATTGTTTAATAATTTTATTATCCAATAAATGGTTCGGTAATAATAAAGTATTAAACACTTTTAAACGAGTGTTCTTTTCCCTTTTGGACAGGAATGGCCACACATAGGCAAAACTAAACATTCATTACCAAGCGTACTGTAGCAGGGGAGGTTCTATTTATATAATACATATTAAATAGATCAAAGTTTAACCAAAATGGAGGAAGGAGATTAAAACATTTTATCAAGACTCTCAGTACGAAGTTGATGTTTTATATTAATAATATCCATTATTTATTTTATTTAATGATAATTTTACAATTCTATGGTAGATATACTTAGGTAAGAAGTAGGTACAATTATTAATTAATACATAGACAAATGACAAAAATACTTGGTCAAAATACCAAGGTATGGGGGGAGGGGATCATCAATCAATCGCCTCCCCGCTCCCCAGTTTGGGTTGTGGCCAAAAGCGCAAAAAAAATTCATCTTTTTCGAAATATAACTAGAACTATAATTTTCATAAATCACATTTCATGTAAGTTAATACTGTTTATGCTGTACTATAAAGTTATTTAAAATGATTATGAACTTATAAATAATAAATATGAACCGAACTCGATCGCTATTGTTTTTGAAAAAGAAAAATACACTATATTGAAGTAATAAATATTATTATAATGACGGTATATTTTTAAACTAAAACAAAATAAACGATTTGTGTTGATGGGGATCACCGTTTATACGTCCTGTCGTATGATGACTATAATTTTATAGAAGTCCAATGGTTTGTGGCTACAAAACTAGCAAATTCAATTCCGGTTGGCTACAGGTAGCAGTGATCTCATTAATACCAACAATCTCATTAGCAGACACGTGACCCATCATGTGTTTCGGTAGAAGAACCTAATCAATATAATACAATAAAGCCATATATAGGTACTGTTGTATGAGTGAAAAACGACCAATTTGTTCAGTACATGTAGGTTCTTATACTTTTGTGATGTTAATTTTATTTGCATCGTACAAAATTGTGAACAAAATACATTTTAACCTTGCACGTATAAATATATTTTTTTTAATAAGGTAACCCACCGCCGCCCGTTGAGAATTCCACAGAGCTGCATTATTATAAAGTCATTATATTTACCACTCATTAGTATTTAGTACTATCGTTAGTATCATTATTTCTACGCGTTATAACTTCTATGCGTTACACACAGATGACAGCAGATGTAACGCTGCAGACATGTATTTAGGTATGTATACCATCAGAGGCGTGTTAAGTATATTGGTAAATGGGAAGGGGGTAGGATGTATCGAATAAAGGCTAAAGAATACACGAAAAATAGGAGTTTAAAGAAAAGTATTATTAATTACCAATATATGTTTATACCGACGTCTCGAATTTACGATTAGTGTTTTTAAATATAACTAAGCGAAAAAAGGCCGAAAGTAAAATAGATTAGACTAAAGCCGATGTTATTCATACTCGCGTTCGTATTTAACCTTGGCGTACATTCAATTCCCAGAGTGATAAAATCAGGAATTGTTTGAAAAGCGATAACATCGATGGATCATTAAAATATGTAGGTATAGGTAAGCAATTATAATATATATCGGGGAAACAGGGAAATGACCACCGAGGACAAACTTCACCTCACAAACTGCTTAGGCATAAAATATGTACAGTCGTATAGATATATTTAAAATTTAAATGAAGATAGCGACGAGAACGAATAGTGAAGGAGAGCGGGGTCTGTGGCCCGTCGTAAGGTTGTAGAAATGTAGTAATTTGTTATATGGTGGCCAATCGGCCGTTTGGTTTTGTCATTGGTAGAAAATATATTATAAATAATTCAATAATATAATGTATACTTGGACTCTATATAGAGAAGATGCTATAATTTTATTCAAAAATACAGGTTTTGATTAATGCACTAAGAAATGTGAACCCAAAAACATTTCCCATGCACTCGCTCAATGCACTGTAGTTAGTTGGGATTAATATATAATAATATGTAAATGTTAATTCCGTTTGCGTTTATATTAAGCTAGTATATATTTTGTACACGAACTACGATCGGTAACACATTTTTGACATTATAAACGTTATATTTTACATTATTCATTTATTTTATATACAAGGTCCCAATATATATATTTTTTGTTTTATAATTAATAATAATATATGATAAATTATGTTTTTTTAATCCATTCTACAGCTTATTTCGAACAGTAAGATAAACAACAATAATGATATAATAAGTTGGTAAGAAATTTCTGAGCCTCGTGTAGGTAATTAAAGCTGTGTTTAAAGAAAATAATCTTGCCTTATGCAATTCAAAATATAACAAAACAATATAATTTATCGTAGTTTTTTTTTCGACATCATGTTTTATCACAACAAACATTCGGTATACGAATGATTTAATTGGTGTCATTATATTATAAACTACGATTAAAATTTAATAAAATATAATGCCATCATTTCAATATCCATATCATACTATGATTGATGACATTGATTACATATTATTGAATTATAAAAACCAGTTGGCCAATGAATAAATATTAAAATAGTTTTATACTTGATTACAAAATAATTTATAAATGACACGTGCCAAAGCAAGTGGTGTCATATAATCCCGAACCCTCCCCGCCCTTTGTAAACGCCACTCACAAGATCGGCAAGAAACCCAGACCGTTATGCAAAAGACTCAAATTAAAATAAATTAATTACATAAATAATATAATAACTTTATCCTCTGTCCAATGTTACTCGATACTTCAACAGCATACGTCATCTCCTCAATACGATCAAACAACATCATCGGAGGTGAGCCTCTCTTAAAATAGGTATTTAAGTTTTTTTAAAGACCCCGATAGAAAAAAAAAATTCTATTTAAGCCCCGTTAACAATATTATGTGTTAATGTTTGATAAAACTGTATGGCTAACGCATGTACCTCCAAAACGTAATAATAACAATAATAATAATAAAAGTAATAATAATGATAATAGTTATAAGAAAAAAATCCCTTATTGCCTTATACATTATTTTAAACGGATAATATCGAATTCATTCGTACACGTAGTAATATAATCTATTATCGTTCTATAATCAAACAGTGACATTATTATAATATTGTTTCGCGTCAAAATACTTACTAATGCCAATGGCTGCCGGACGGCGCGAAACGAAAATCTGTTGCAATGGTTGGCAACAGCGGTGACGTCGACAGAGTGTTTCAGGTGCCGGTGATCGCTGGTCGTCGCCGGAGCAAGTAAGGACAGGTCCCTTCGTCGCACCGTCGAAGACTGAAGAGCCTCGGCGCGGAATGCTCCTGAAATGCCAAATGCCGATGCACGCGGTGCACGCGTCGGGTTTCTGAAACTCGGCGCGTACTTGCGTCTGTGCGCGCGCATCTCAGGCGTACGCACAACCGTCGTGCGTGTGGGTGCGTGTGGGTACGGACTCGCGTGCGCTGGCGCGTGTGCGTGCGCGCGCGCGCGCCGGTTGCGCTGGTTCGGTCCGGGACGACGCACGCCGCCGGGAAGAACGACCGTCGAACAGCCATTATAGATAATATTGTTATTGCTTACGAGGATGAGACGTACGGTCGACCGTATTCCGGTGCGGTCGAAGAGCGCAATAATGATATCATAATAGCTACCAAAGTGGTTACCTACGCCTGCCCATTAAGGTGTGGTATCACCGCGGACCGCGAGTCGTAACCACGGTATACGGACACGGTAATATTATTTCATACACCATATTTTTTGCTTGTACATTTCGATAATAATTTTGAAACACCGACAAAACAGTGCGTAATTACAATATCAGCCAATATCACTGGCATAGGTGTTATGTCTGTGTGGTATACTATACACTATTATTATCTATCTCAGTGGTCGATAATATTGGTATAAAAATGGACCATCATGTATTGAAATTATTAGTTATTCGGCTCAAGATTCGACTGATATCGGAATGACAAAAAATTGTTTTTGTCGCATGACCCGTCTGTAACCGTTAAGGTGACCAGAGGAATTTTATTTCTACAGAGGAAAACGTTTTTCCAACGTTCGAAACGTTTGTAAGATTATTGAAATTCGCAAGCACTTGCAGGCGCGGTATGTAAATAAATTATCCTTGGTATACAAAAAGTCATAAAATATAATTATATGCCATTGGAAAAAATAGCATAGACGAACTCGACCACGGTATAGGCCATTGGAATTGAATTCGACAAGACTGGCGTTTACCGCTATAGCATTTCCCCCTGGCAGACTTTTCGATCACAGAATATACCATGTAGGTATATCAGGTATATGGTTGGCCGTAACCAGATTTCGTCGCGACGTCGTTTCAAAGGAATAATAATAATAATTGTAATCGCCGTTCGTCAATATTGCGCTGATTTTTCTATAGATTTCCTGCAGATGTTCAATTTCGCCAGGAAAATAATTACGAAACT
Organism: Myzus persicae; assembly: GCF_001856785.1. Classification (NCBI taxonomy): domain Eukaryota; kingdom Metazoa; phylum Arthropoda; class Insecta; order Hemiptera; family Aphididae; genus Myzus; species Myzus persicae. The sequence continues at coordinate 209,384 of NW_019102237.1, read as the reverse complement.
ATAAAAATATATCTTTCTATAGTGTTTTTAGATATTTTATTTCTATCGAATATACACAAAACGTGTTTAAGTCAAAAGTCAACTAAATTGTAAAATAGAATTAAAATTATAAATTACTTTTTTTGACATTTTTCCCACACGATATAACACTATAACAGTATGTCATGTTCATGTGTAGGTATAAATGCGTTCTAAATTGTCTTATAACGAAAAATTGGCAATAATAAGTGTTGAAAACATCGAATCCAAAATCTATAAGATATACCTCGTGATGAATTACGTAAAGTTAGGGTTCGTTATTAAATTGTTTCATTTTTTGTAGTGGTCACGTCTTACTAACATCACAAATTCGAACGTACATTGCTGCAGATGACGCCGTTTTTATTGCTCGAAATAAGAGAATATTAACTTCAGCTTTTGTTTTGTGTTTTTATGCTTAAAATGTTGTATGTTGTTTTTGTTTTTAATAATATTAATATTTTAATATATGTTTGCGAGTTTAGAGAAGTATCAAGATTTAAAAAAAAAAAAATAGTTTTTTATTAATTATAATCATTTATGAAAATAAATTTTTCAGCTTATTTTTTCTAGTTTTTGTTTTTGTGTTAGTTTAAGTACTATTTGTGGTTCTTATATTGTGTATTTTGCGTAATTACTTGAAAAAATATTAGAATTCAAATAAGTTTAAAAACACGCTGATGTAAGTGTCACAAATTTAGTGTACGATTGGTGTAGAAACATGGGCGACGGGCGTGTCTAAAAGTTATTCGCAGATTTGGCTAACAACATTTCATAGAGTCAGCCCCCATAAAAAAAACCTAAAATATTTTTTTAGATTGTTGTCTACACAACGCGTACAAGTGTCATATCTCCGTGAAAAAATGCTTTAGGTTCATGCTGATTCCTGAACTCTTTTTAAGATGTCATTATATAGTACATTTTTGGCCAATTACCTATAAGCGTTGACATTAATAGATTTTTAGTATCCTGAAACGGAGGCACACAATATCCAAAAACTTTATCATTCATTACAGCCATATTTTAACAGAAAAATGGCAGAAAAATATAGTGTCGTAACACGGAAAAAATATTTAAAAAAACTATACGGCGTATTTAATTCGAAAACCAATACATCAGAACAGCATATTAAAATATTACATCCTAAACGTATTTTCTAACAATTTTTTTTTCAGCTTTATCGTTTTCGGGAGTTTAATTTATAATAATACATCATCAGAATCGCGTATTTGGTCCAAATAATTATATTATGATACTAAATAGTAAATAGTAAATACTATTAATAAAATGGTCAATATCATCACAACAAAAAGTAGTTCATGATAGGTACTAATAGTTTAATTTAAGCTGACGGACAGAATCAGTTCAGCCTTAACTTGGAATCGTTTTTCGTAGTTTCGGACACTCCGATTATTTTGACGTACACAATAAACGAACAAGTAATATTATATAAGCACATTTAATGAACACCGTTGTCTATGGTGGTAATCGAGTGACACGATCACCAACCACTGACTCCACATTTGTCTATAGGATACTATGATTTATATATTATTATAGCTTAACCTAGTTTTTGTTTTTTTGCATCTGCTAAAACGTATTGTCTAAGACTCAACACTAAATATTGTTACATACATGTTTACTTAAACTATAGTTAATATTTTTAATATTGATAATTTGTGTATTTATTGCACAATGCAACAATAAATATGCATTGTAGGGTTTTTTCACATTGAATTCAAAACTCAAATTTATCTATTTAAGACTTGGCGATTGGAAATAACGCGTTCCTCGGTTTCATTCATGTTTAGAGAGCTTCAATCATTTCTTATATATTATATTTTCTAGACTTTAGAGCGAGAACGTGAACGAAATTTCATACTGTTATAAATGTTGAACTTTTTACAGGCCGTTATTTTATTTTATAATTTATTTTTTATTTTTTATTCTATCCAATTAATTTAACATAATGTAAATCTTGTATCTGCAGACAAATTAAAAATTTAAAAAAAATCATATGATACTTTTTTATCGTGTTGTTTTTCATAATTTGTTGTATTTATTTTATTGACTATAGTACACTGAGTGCTGTGTCTCTCATTTCTATGCATAGTAATTCACTTTAAACAAATAATTAAATTAACGACACAATGAACCCGGATGTGTTCCTTAAAAAAGATAATCACCGAGGACGAAAATTATGTTAAAATTATAAAAACATATCTAAATAATGAACGATCAATATTCAATTTCAGTGGTTTCTTAAACACGTTTATCTTTATACCGATAAAAATGCATACGATAGATAATATTATATCCCACCAACAGCATTTGTCCTATAGATATAACTAAATATGTAATTTGAATAATAAAACTTATCTATTAATAAAACGATGATTGTAAGCAATTATAAGTGCTTTTTGTCTGTCACTTATGCCCTAAATGTCGCATTGTGGCAACGTATGCTTGGACGATAATATACGGTATATCACATTATTATAATCGTAATCGACGTATTGTCCATTTACGGGCAATTTTTGAGCACAGTTGTAATAAAGCATTTGCGTGACGAATAAAATAATTTTTTTTTGGTTGAAATCATCAAATCAATCATCATTGTAAAAACACATTTCAAAAACTATTCTCGTAGATGGTTTCTTAATATTTTTTAAAAAGAACCAACCCTAATCATCAAAATACATTTTTTGGATATTTGTGTACTTATAAATATGTAATTTCCATTTCAAGATAATTATTATACAACACACATTTAATTTTGTTTTTTATATTGCCATACTATTTAGTTAGGTAACTTATACATAAATACAAGTACATGCATGATCTTAATTTTTAATTAATTCACCATCAGTATTAAAATAAAATGGCTTTCGTGTACCTACTATATAAAATGTATTTAAAAACAATTATACATCACGTTTACTTTGTTATTTGAAGCTTCCCAGTTTTTATTTCATTTTTATGATCACCCTATGGCATAGGTGAGTAGGTGATATAAACTAGCTCTGAACCACCAAGTAAAACCATCTCATTAATCAAAATTAAATATTTTTGTCGTTTTTTTGTAACTTTTAAATAAACAACGTTGTTCAAATATATCACGTTTATTATTTTTTTTTTCAATGGTAGTTTGAGTTTTTTTTAAACTCAGCTACCGTCCTCTCCTTTTTTTCTTATAGGGGTGTGGCAGTCTTAAAAATATTGAGAACTACTGCCCTATGCTTTATAATAGTATTGTTCAAATATGAAATATTCACTGTCGTCATAAATCGCAACAATACTGTTAATCCTCCGAAGTTTAGGTACTCGTTCATATTTTGAATATAATTATTCATGAATATTTAAAAAAAAAAGGTTGGCGAGAATTACCAGGTAAGTAGGTATTAAAGTCATTCGTTTTCGATTTATTACAAAATTAATAAAATCAATTTTGAAATCGAATACTGATGATATAATATTTTACTGCAGTTTTTCTCGATTATTCTGATTTTTAAAATCGAATTCGAATATAACGTATAACCTATAACTTATATAATACACAAACTAAATTAAACTGGTTACCTAAATGTATTTGAATACTTCCTATCAAATTGTCTTGAGACAATATTTAGACTGAACAATACCCTCAAAAATATTGCTATCTACAATTGTTGTAATGAGTAATTTGACTTAAGTCCGACCAATACCGATAGACCAAATATAAAGAATTTAATAAGTGATAATATCTAATAACAATAATCAGGGCCCGAATTCGTATGCAAAATTATTGTTAAGTATGCACATATTTATGCACTCCAAAATTAAAAAATATGCAAAAAAAAATATTAAAAAATATAGTATTAAGGGGAAAAAAATACAATTTAAATATCAGTATTTAAAATATGTATGTAGTATAATAATGTCAATTAATTATTGAAGAGTACTAACACGATGTAACAAAATGTGCTTTTGAATTATCAAATAGAAAACTTCTAAGGTTGTCACTTAGCATCATCTTGTATTTCGAAAATCTTCTTTCCACGTCTGCTGACACAATGGGTATGTGTTTATAAAACAAGAAATAATTTCTGGCACCAACTCTGCAAGGTATTCATAATCGTTTCTTATTTCTCCTCTTATAGTTCCCGGGTTTTTTTTTATTTGTGATAATTTCCGAGACTTTTTGATAATACGTCCGATAGTTTGACTTTAGCAAATTCAATACCTCATCCTCTTTCATTCAATTTATTTTCAACATTTTGAAACAATTCTAGACTTTTCCAAGATTAACACCCGATTTTTCTAGTCACGCGATGGTGTCTGTTATGCACTTATGCGTTGGAAGTTTGATAGAATTATCGAAAGTTCATTTTTGACCGTGTTACTATCAATAACTGTAGTGCATTTTGAAGAGACTCTGCATCATCTGAGTTGAATGTGTCAACAACTTAAAATATTTTGTTTTATTCAGTAGAGTTATATTTTTCAGAAATGTCAGCAATCGCCATGCATATCAAATTTTAAGTAAAATTTAAAATATTTTATTAAGTATTCATTAAATATGCACATTTTATGTAATTAATAATTATCCATAAATATGCAACTATTATGCATTTTGATGCATAAATAGAAAAATTAAAATTAACAGCAGAATCTACTTCTTACGAAACGACAAGATATTTAATCAGAATTATTATAAGTCAAATGTTGAAGAATACCTATGGATTTGCACAAAAATCCGTGCCCCAATAATAAGTAATAACAATAATGAGATAGTGAAAGAAACTTAAGAAACAGTGTAAGATTGATTTCTATTAACACTAATAATTAGTCGTAAGTCCTAACACTAAACATTAAAAAAACACGGTACGTAAGTTTGAATAAATAATTGTTGGAGTAACATACGTAACAAGTGGCAAGTAAAGTGTTGATTAATAAACACAGCAAATTATAATTTACAGAGAACAGACATGTATGAGTAAAGTAATCATATATTATTAAATTAGTTTTGATTTTGACCTAAGAGATTTCAATTCCGATAGTTCCAAGGATTTGATGAAAATATTGGCAACCTGTTTATCGGTTGAAATGTAGGAAATCGAGATTTTTCGGAATTTATATTCATATTATGTAGAAAGGAATATTTGAAGTCCAGATGTTTCGTACTTTTATGTTGTCTTATTAGTTTATAGGCGGTTTCTTATACATGATTGGTTGAATTTCAATCGTACAGTTATTGTCATCAAGTTCTATCATTAGTCCAAGTAACCATATGGCTTCAGTTACTGCACTAGCCATTGAGATTAATTTGGATTCTGTTGATGACAAAGAGACAATAGATTGATTTTGAGCATCCATACTACGAGGCAAACATGTATCTAGCCTGTTCAAGTACAGATACAGATACTTATTCTGAAAAGTATTTAAAATACGTACTTATTTTAATACACAATAAAAAAAGTATTTGAGTATGAATGTTAATACTGAAAATAATAATTATAAATACTTTTAAGTGCCTATTTTATGTTTTTTCATTATTATTATTATTTTTTTTACCTTATAAATTTACAGAACCATTTTTCGTGTTTTATGTTAATTGTATAGGATATTTTACACAGTGATATTAAAATAAAACTAAAAACTAAAATAGAAAATATATAAACAAAAGGAAAATTATTTGAAAATTAGACTGCTGTTACTTGATTTAAAAGTGGCCATCATCCGCACTAGTGTTTTCCAATTTAATCGATTCAATCTTTCATGATTCCCTTTTAGAAATTTCATCTGGTAAAAGTCTCATCCGATGATATTGATATAGATATAGTTAATAATATGTTACAAATTTGAAGCAAGGACTTAAATGCATTACAAAAATCATCATAAAATAAGCAATAGTACAAATATACACTTGTGTAGTGAAAAAATTCAAAAAATGCAATGAAAATAAATAAATAAAATTAATTTTACTACTGAGTAATAATTATTATCCCATTACCTGCACGTACCATTCTATTAAATAGAAATAGACGGAATGAACGATTAGATCAGTTTTGTGTCGCACTGTATCTTATATTTTAACTATTTTAAGCTAGGTACCCTTTATGTGTCCATAAACAATTTAATAATTTATGTTTAGATACCTAGTATAGAAGTCATTCGTACATTTTAGTGACATGCAATAATATAAATTTCATTGTTCAATTTAAGTTTAAATATTAGTGTTAAATATCATAAATACAATAACAATAAACATTGGATTTATTATATTATTTGGTGTATTAGTAGGTACTATAAAACAAATTGCTATGTGTACTTACATTTTGTAAGATATGCAAAACGCGTGACATTCATTTTTGGATTTGAGTTGTATATGTATATAATACATATATATATATATATATTATAAAGCTATTATTACAGGCGTAAAATCAGAGTTTGAATATGTAACTTCTTAAAAAATATGGAAATGCAAGGAGTTCAGACCCTAGATAATTATCATTATTATTAGGAGCCGGAAGTTATATCATTTTGCATAGTTTTTTTGAGCCTATGCAGTCAGACGGGGGTTTGAAATCTTCACAAATCATGAAATCCGTTAATTAATGGCAAACGTTTTTTTTTTTGCATATATGAGAATATATCAAGATAAAAGAATATTTCGTATGATAAAGCATATTAGAGAATAAATCGATTAATTTTTATACATATTCGATATTTTTTGTTGCAGTGGCGTAAATTATACGTCTGATAATAGTGATAAACTGATATGATATTATTGAATATTGATATTGATATATTGTATATTTATAAACGTAATATAACCATCGTATTTTGTATGATCAATATGCCCTAATTAGTAATGTACTATAATAAAGGAATAAGTAAGTAAAAAGAAGCAAGGAGTAAAAATCTCCCAGTCAGTCCGTACTTAATGTTTACACTAACAATACTAATGTATATTTTTTGCATATTTCATTATGATTTTTTAAGAATATTGGAAGAATATTTTCAACTTTTTAAGAGAATATTAGCATCTTATTTTGGCTATTTTAAAAGAATATAAATCCGGCCCCTAATTATTATAAAGACATAGCTATAATAATGTGGTGTAGTTAAAAATGTGTTATACATATCCAGAAAGAATGTCTATGCACTAAACAAATCATTAAATTTGGATTAAAAAAAAAAAAAATACATTTGTGCGTCAAAAAATTTCAAATATGTTGTTAAATATGCGTTAGAAACCTATAAAACTAATTAATTATTGTAATTAGATATTAAGAATTTAGACTTATAATAGCATGTACAGATATGCTGACACATTTAATAATTTAATGAAAAAAAACTGTTTCACCGATCGTGATATTAAACAAAAAATTGACGTCATAACCGATTTGATGACCTTTGAGACAATAACTTTGTTTAGCTTCACAAAACTCAATTTAAACACTTATCTAGTATATATATTTAACTAACGACAAAATAATAAAATCGATTTTGAAACAAATTTTTCAAAGGACTTTCTTGAGTTAAAAATGTATCAAAAATTGGTTAAAAAAATAAAACTAAGTCATTGTTTGAAACATCACAGCAAGTACCATCTGCAGTATTAATCAACAATTTATTTTACGTCATCAGCGATTTTATAAACTTTGTTTTGCATTTTTATATTATTTTTCCTACCTAATGAAACTACACATACTTTAACCACTGATATCAAAATCAGTATTACAAGGCAAATTCACAGTTTAATTAAATAAATATAGTTATAGTTGTGGCTTGTTGGTCTTAACTTTTGAAATCATCGATTTACGATAAACGATAAACACAATCATTATAATATGCTCAAACGGGTGTCGTGAGTGTTTGTTTGCCAGGGAACACAGAAGAGAAAAAAATAATGGCGATGACGATTAATATATATTATTTTATTATTAAATTAAGACATTGAACTTCAGTTTTTACTTATAGTTATTTTTAAATGTGTTGTCTTGATATAATCAAGCCTTAGCATAAATGAATTAAAAGTTTCAGTTGAATTAGTTTTGACTTTATAAAATTCAATTTTCATTAACTTCATTTTTAACTTCACCGATTTTTATTGATATAAAATTAATAGACTACCTAAATAACGAGTTACTTTTATTCAAATTCAAGTAACATTAATTTATAAGTAATTATATTATATAGATAATAAAATTATAATTGATGATGCTTAAACATGAAAACATTTACTTTTTATTATTTTAAACCATATATTGGGTATAATACTAAGTATATGGTTTAGCCCCACTAACTTTTGATTTTGATATTTGATATACAAAAAAACATAATAATAACTATTAACTTAAGCTTATAAGTTAATTTTAGGTTTCCAATGTTTCCATATAATTTTTAACTTAAGTTGACCTAGGTTAAAAAAATAAGGTAACTAGTACTTAATTACTAACTTTAAACTTTTTAAAATGTTTTCTTCAACTAAATTAAAAATCAACATTAATTTGCCCACAATTAGATATAATTGATTTTATTTATAAATTTATAATATATTAGTTTCGAATTTAAATTCCCTTTCAAAAAATGCATTTATGACACTAAAAATTCAAAATTGACCTAATAGTAAGGAAATATATCGTTTTAAATAATTCGCACCACCAATGTTATCACACGATATAGATGAGCCGTGATCTATATAATTTTTCATCATCGAATAATTGGGAAGTGTGGTATTAAGTTAAATTTGCAAATCGTTTTATTTAAGAACCAGATTAGGTACCTAATGCTGTTTTAGTGCAATTTACTAGTAATAGGTTTAAAATAATTACCGAAACTAATCAACAATGCTATACAAAAATTAAAAATGCACTTAAATGCCAATAACCTAAAAAATAGCAAGACAATGCCCCAAAAAAGTTCGTTTATAGCATAGTATGTGTACTATTGAAACACATTTATACCTTAAAAAGGACCAAGTCAAACATTTAAAAAAAAAATGCAAATGTACCGAAATCTGGACCCTAATAGTGTATATAATGCTATAAATAATGAAACATTACACCATTTAAACCATATTAAACTCTGAGTGGAGAGATTAATGAATTGATTTTACAATGATGTGTGTTTATTTATTTATTGTTTTGTGTCTGTCATCACGTTTTAGGGCAGTAAAAGTGTTTTGATATTCTTCAACAGCATCTCTTCTAGTAGGAAAATATCAAAATATTTTGACTCGTGTTGAACTATTTATTTATAGGCACATGACATTTTTGATTATTATTATTTTTTTTAAACTAATGTTGATAAAAAAATTTGAAAGTGAAAATGCAATACGAGTTTCTTTGTAAGTTGCTTTTGGTAAAATTAAAAAAAAAAAGTTAGGAGTTAATCCAAAATATATTTTTATGAGTTTTTGAATATAGAATTTAGACGAAAATTGTAAATATCTAGAAAATTCGCAAGTTATTTTGAGTTATAAATTCATACAACATTTTCTTTTTATATCTTAGATTTTAAATTTAATACAAGATTCCTTATAAGTTTGTCTACATTTCTCAAAAAAAAAAAAATTCTAAGGAAAAGTCAAATTAAATTTTTATGATTGTTTGAAGTTCATAAATTTAACAACATTGAATATTCACTCGATTTTACGTATGGCGATTTTCTTATTTTATTGTAATTCAAAAATAAATTAGGTAAGTACTTGAAATTCACACCATATGTCTATTTTATCAATACTTAAAAGTTAAAACATATTAAAAATATTTTGACTCGCTTTTTGCTGTTTAAGGACATTTCCAATACAATTTTTTTTTTGTTTTTTTCCTATAAATGTCAATAAAATGTTATTCAGAAGCTTGAACATTTAATACAAGGCGCCTGATACAATATTACAATTGAAAAATATTAAAAATACATAAGCACGATTTTGTATTATGAGCATTTAAAGTTCAATATTTATAAAATGTTCAAATTTTATAGCTAAAGATCAAAATTTTAAAACAAAATGGCACACGAGTAGTTAATTCTGTAGCTAAAAAATCTAAAAATATACATAAACACAGTTTTTTTTTATTGTTATTTTATGATACAATTTGGACAAAACTATAGTTTATTATTAATTAACCAAGAATAATGATTGCAGTTATTTTATTGTAATTTAAAAATATAATTTGTGGGTACTCAAAACTTTTATAACCGTAGATATATACAATTTTTGTTGAATGATTATATGTTAGTATAATTTCCTTTACACCACGATTTTAGTTATTTTGTTAAAATTAAAAATATTATTGGTCAGTACTTCTACATACTTCTATAGTAAGTAGTTATATTATTATATTATGTATGTGTACACACAATGACTTTTCAAATGTAATTTGTTTGGAAAAAATGAGTTTAACCTACTGTAGTTTGCAAACTGCTAATAATTTATTAAAATAAATTACTTAAATCACAATACCATAATTAAATATACTAAATTGCTAAGTAATATTAAAGGCTGACGGTCTGTCTTCGCACAAAATCGTTTTTCGTATAAACGATGACTTTATAATATTGAATTCAATTTTAACACAATCTATTACGATGACCCACTTGTAAACTACTGTACAGCAGAGCGACATCCACGTAACTGCTTTTTTTCTTTTTGTGTAGTAATTAATAATTTGAGAGCCACTAAAACGTTGTGAAGAGACACGGAATGAAAAAGTTTGAATATCTCTGGCCTACATGGTAATTATAATACGACCTTTGAACCCAAAACCGTTGAATTATGCAAAAATATGCACTAAAAATGTTGAATGCCTATTTGATCACGAACGTCGTGAATTGTACTCGTATTTTGTACTTATTACTCGTACACAAGCGTACGATTTAATTAACCAGAAAAAAATATGTAAATGCAAGAAAGTCTTTGCTCGGTAGTCATGATGTTATGCACTTGTAGGTAGGCACCGCAGTACAGAAAGTTATAATATGCATTTATAATTTTATAATTGGCATTTAATCAGGTGCGGACTGAGTTAGAGAAGGTCCACTGTCCAAGGGTTATAGGAACTACGCCAGGAAAATAAAACAGGTAACATTGTGTTCGTGTGGATTAATGCAAAAAATTAGGTAATAACTTAAAATTAAAATATTTTATTATGAAAAAAAACCATTTTTTTTTTAAAATAGTAATGGTAAACATTAATAATAAAAATAAAATATGGTAATGCGTAATATGCCAAAAAGTATAAATATCTTAACACTAAAAAGTGGTTAAAAACACAAAATTACTTTTTACCTACCTATATACTTATTATTATTTAAAAAGTAAAAACGATTGTGACGTGCAATTCTATTTGACGGGTACATTTCAAAAACAATTAATCATAGGCTGCATGCTGCCTGTACAATTATTACGTCATCAACTCCGCAGTTATCAGGGTGAAGCCCTAAGAGTGACCATAGCCTCTGCCAGCCACCATGTTTAACAATAATTTTATATAGGAAACACCACAGCACCACCCTCGTTCCTTTTCCCCGGTTAGACGGTCGTCCATAACGGACAGTCGCGGAAATATTTATATTTTTTGCCTAGTGTGCAACTTCAGTCCGAGTCTTAAGTCGTTCGGTTTTTTCAGCCCTAACTTAAAACATTAAAATTATCTCTAGTTTCAGCAATGCCTGTAGTACATTTTTTCCCTCTTTTCTCTCTCCTCGATAGCAAATCCACGATGCTCCGACTTGAGCAGGCCTCGGCTCGTGGTCGGCGACCTTACCAGAAGTTCCACTCGGTCTTCGGGCGCTAAACAACAGCGTAGTGTCTCATGATATACAATATAATTGTACGGACAAATGAAACAAATTGCAATTTTTGTCAAACTTGTTAACGCTCAAATAAGTGTACATACATTATTCAAATTATCAATGTTTTAACAAAATAATTGATAAAATTAATAATTCAGCTCTTTTACAAATAACATGTGACATACTGTAATCTGTTACGGTTTTCAGTGGGATGGCAGGTGAAAGTGCTGTAAAATGTTTAGGAAGTGCTAAATAATGCCTCTCACTGGTCCCTTGAGATATCATAACGCGAACACTTTGTACTATAATATACCTATATAAAGTATAGTTATTGTTGCATCCACTTTGTGAAATGTATCCATTTAGCGAAAATGACGTTTTATTGCACTACCTATATAAACATTTTTCTGATCTTTTCTAGACAAGTGGATGAAATTAATTTTTTCTGCATTGTGTGTAATTATTATTACACACGAATGTCTTTGAAATTTGGTAATTGTACGGTTGGCATTACGTTCTTATAAAATTATCTTAGTGCCCATCAGAAATTGTGTGTTAAATACATATTTAAGTAAATTGATATAGTTTGTAACTTGTATATTGTACAACTATCAACCATGCCCAAATAAATTATAAAATATAAAATACAGTTGTAAGAAAATGTATAGTATATTAATTTGATTTTTAAACTTCAATATTTAACCAAAAAAGATTATTATTATATTATATCAAGGAACTATCGTGTATAATATAATAATATTACACAATGTGGAAAAAATTAATTACATCCACTTCATGAAAAGATCAAACAATTGTCCATATAGTGGAAGTAAGACGTAATTTTCACTAAATGGATGCGACATTACATACATAATAAGATCAAGTGTGACCAATTATATAAAAAAATGTTATCAAGTTTATATGCCATTTGGTGTTAGATAATTTGGTAATACAATATTGTAATTTGTAAAATATATTATACGAAGCTACATTAGCACCAAGTCATGTTTGGTCGTCACCTAACCTGCACATTTCAAAAACTGCAGATTATTTTGACTTGTTTATTTACTATTTATAACATTTGAATTAACTACCATTTAATCTAAAATGGTGTTTAAATATCAACAAACTTCATAACATTACATGATTTATACTTATATTTACATGTGTACCTGTTATAGCGTATGTATATCTAGATTAATTACCAAGTCTCCGATTCTGAAATTTTAAACAATGGACCGTACAACCCATTTATCATTTGGTGAATTACCGTATACCCTGAACAATTTGACAAACGCATTGCACGTGCACGCTTAAATTCATATTCAAATATTTAAAAATCAAACAATAAACCGTATACCTACCGCATTATTATATTTTATATAATGTTATTTATTTTAATTCACCTAAACTTGATATTTTTTGACGCCTGAAGTTAATATTTATACAAAATCCTATATTCAAACAAATAATTTAGTTTTTTGTTGTAATACAAAAAGAAATGTTACTATAATAGCGTAGTCAAATCATTAATTGAACTCGCGATAACTCGAGTAAGGTATTATATACTATTATACCCATATTATATTTATTTACTTAATTACTAATTTCAAGACCAAATGACTAATGAGCTACCAAGTAGGGATCTCATTCGCTCTGTATTTTACGAGATTATTCAATACTTAAATCAGTGGTTCTCAACGGGGGCAATATCGCCCCCCAGTGGGCGGTAAAATGTCACCGAGGGGCAATGAACTAGTTTTGGGTGGTAGGGGGGCGGTGAACTAATTTTGGGTGGTAGATTACCATAATACTAGAACTATAAATAAAAAATATATCAAATATAAAAAATAAATAAAAACATGAGTTATTAGATAATTTCAATTTTTTCTTTTAAATTTTCCAAATACCCTTAACCTAACCCTTATTATAGAATTCTCACATTGTAGGGGCCGTTAAAAAATTTTTTGACACTCAAGGGGGCGGTAACTTAAAAAAGGTTGAGAAACACTGACTTAAATGAATCGTCTCTATAAAAGGTCCAAATTAACATTTTTGTCCCAAATTAAATCTTAGTGACCAAAATATGTTTACTAAAAATGTTTATAAGAAATATCACATAATACATAACAGGTCCTATAGTATAGGATATTTTTTCAAGTACAAAACAATCTGGTGACTACTTGAAATGTAAAATATATTTTTTAATAAACGCATTATAACTTTTGAATTTTTTAGGGACACTGGTCTCACTCCTCCCCTTAATTAACATCTATGTAAGTTAAAAGTATAGGTAGATATGGTTTAAATGTCTTTAAAAAAAATCTGGAACCCCCACAGTCTACTCGGGTAAATTTCGGGCCATTGAGGCAAACGAATGACGCCCCTTCTATTGTACCCACAGCAGAGCGCGGTTATACGTCTATCCCGATTAAACAATATTATAAAATCTTAGCTGAACATATTTTGGTTAAAATGTAAACAAATAATAATAATATAAAAACTAAAAAACCAAACTAGCGTAGGCTAGTGCAATTATAGTTGCATAGAACGCATTAACATTTTACTTTGATCTACAATAAGCTTAATAATATTTATCATCATTGTATATGGTGATATTTTTCCACCAAAAAGTAATTGGTTAACAGTATACGATAAAAAGTGGGCGTGAGTTGTTTGGTATTGAGTCGAACAACCATCGTTATTAAGCAAATTAGTCACCTTATTAAATATAAATACCTATAATAATAACAGGTTATCAAATAATTATTGTAACGATATCATATATTATAGACGTCAAATTATTACTCGAACAAATGCGTAGTTACATGGTAGAAATAATTTCTTACCAGCGGCTATAAAAGCCGTTAGGTGCCTGTATTGAAACAAAATCGTACAACATCTAATAAATAAAAATCTCGTGTCAAAATATGAAAAATGTTTGTTACCCAAGTCCTCCGAAACGACTGGACCGATTTTGACGAAATTTTGGGTGTGTTGGTCTCAGAGAATGATGTAAACTATTTTTTTACACCCCTAGGGTGTAAAGGGTGGCTCGCACAAAATATTTTTTAATATTTAACGTGTAAACCGTATAATAATAGTAATAATAATAGTAATACGCACCGAATGGTTACCGAATATTATTATCAATACAACTTTTAAACGACAAAATACATACAAGTGACCAGGCCCTATCTGATAATTTACTACGTTCCGTATCACCGTCAAGTCTATTATATAGAGATGGCATTTTTAACGGTCTATGATGTGTACGAGATCAGCTAGTTATATTATAAAAACACAAAAAACACAACATAACATTCGTGTGAAATTTATAAAAACTGTTTGACCTACAAATTATTGTTGTAGAAATTACAAACTATACATAGTATATTTTCTTTTCGACCATATTTTCTTGAGTAATGATCAAACGAGACACGAGTTAATACATTTTAACGGTGTGGGTTTTTATTTTCTTATAATTTTGTTGTTCTAGTACCTATATTCGTTTTTTAATTATAATGAAAAGTTCACATAAAAGAAAATCAAAGCCCAGTGGCCAGTGGGCGAAGGGAAGTTTTTACATTGGCATTATTACGTTGTGGAAATCAAAAGTAAGTACTAATTTTATCAACATAAAATGGTTTTTCAACAACCACGGAATAGATTAAATTCTAAAATGTGAGTACTCTCTAATCACAACACACAATTTTTCTTATCGGCTTCGGAAACTCTGAGGTTCTAAGATCTAGGCTTGGTACCTGGTTTTCGACAGTACAATACTGGTACACAATTATTTAGTTACTTTTGGTTAAGTATGTACTTTCAATTTACGCGTATGTATATCTATCCTACAATATTATGTCATTTATCAGAATTATTTAGATGGGGAAGATCCACGATAGGTATGGGTTTTCAAAAATTAAGTACTATTAAATACGCCGTGAGCATGAACAGGAAGAAAAAGATTAATTCGGTGAAGTCGAATGAGTTCATGAACTCAAAGTTTAATTGTTTTCTTGTGAACCTGCAGTTTAAACGATGAAATTTCTTAGTTCTGATTTTATGACTAATCATTGGTTACCTACTGCAGGACCCGGAAGTTAATGCATTAAAAACTAACGAAATACCCATTTCATTTTTGGTGTTTCGAGTTTCAAAAGTTAGTAGAAATATTCTTTGAAAATAGGGGGTAAAGATGCCCAATTAAATTATTATAAAATACGAGTACGCATACATTCTATTTACCTTAGAAATTACGATTTAGATTTAGTGATTTTGACAGGTTTTCAAATACAAACAAACGGCATCGGTTAGTCAGCTGGTAGCAACATATTCGAGTAAAAAGAAAAGCTTCGTTCCACGTCAACAGCTCAAAACGTGCACGAAACTAATTTGAATCTTCATTAATTCGAACATCTTCTGGGACGGCCGTCTAATGGTTGTCTCTCATCCTGACGCGATTTTCGAAATTTTTGGACAGTGCCTCAGAACCCTCGGTTGTTCATTAATGATTTGTTTTTTGAAATGTATTGCGTAATTTTGAAGTGGGAAAATATAAAATTATTCATTAAACCGTATTATCATCATAACGAATGATTGCAGGAATTAACGTATGCTACCAGAAATAAACATAATATTTGTTAACGGGTTCATTTGGTTGTATTCACGAACTCATAACACTTATCGTTTGTACATATTTTTTCAATTCTGTGAATCTGAACCAGTTCAAACGTTTTAAATGCACTTCCCGCGGCGTGATTGTATGCTGCAAATATTAGTATTAAATCTTTATATTGTTTACAAACGGGCCGGTTGTTGGTTTTGTCGGCCGTTTAAAAACGTTTTTCGTGTCCCCGCCACAGAGTCAATGACGATAATACGTAATATTACGATGTGCCGTTACGAGGAAAGCAAACAAATAAAAGAAAGTAAAGTATAAGTAGGCACTCGAGAGTAGGTATATAGTGTTATCTCGAGGAGAAAAATATTCCCAGTCATATTTGTTGTGGTACGCGGAAAGCAACGATAGTAACGATTGTAAAAAATATGAATCAAATTCTGTGGGGCCTCCCCGAGTGCATAATATTGTTTTCGGGGAAAATGTCTCGTGCACTCATGTGCCTAACACGGAGTGGTGTGCTTGTTTAAAAATGTATAACATTAAGACTCGGCTGTTTTCAAACGAAATGTGTCGCAGTTCTAGACCAACTATACACCTGCATAATACGAACGGACCGAACGGTGCACGATGAACTGGAACGGGTTAGAGGGGACGGAGTAAACCCCTTCTGTTCCTGAGCAATATTTTAGAGCACCTATATTCTATAAGTAGGTATAACGCGATCAATAAACAATTATTGAAGTATTCGGGTACACGATTTTTTTTTCATTTTTTCATCTGCCTTCTTTTTTTTTAAAAATATTTTTTCTTATTATTTCTTAAAATAATTCGGGACTATAATTCGGATATTATACTCTTCGCAAATAACTCGGGAACCAACTCGGATGCAAAGTATGTAAACGATGATTAAATTATCACCGAAGTTATTCTTGTTGTCAGCTACTATTTACTACTAATGTTATTATCATTATTATTTAAAAGTATACTAGAACAAAATTGTATTCTATATTGCATACAATTTTTTTTTTATACAAGAGTTATTTAAAAGGTTGTGTTATAATATTAATTTTAAAATTAAAACATTTTAATATTTTATCAATACTAAGCGCAATGAATAATAATAATATTATTAATTTGAATGTTAAATATTTCTCAAAAGTCGTATCTCCGGTCATATATTTTGGAATTTTAAGAAGTCCTTTTAAATGTCAATTTTGAAAAAATAAATAATTTTAAAATTGTTAATACATAACAAAAACATAATTATTTAATGTAATAGGTATAAGTCATATTTCATAACGTATTTTTCTTCTCCTATATAAAATTTACTATTTTGGAGATAAGTCCTTTGAAAATTAGCCCGACGATATACGTAACTCATCTGCGCGATGACGTCGTAGACAATGGTACACATTACACTGGTACACTGGTACGTAGCCCGCTGGAGATACAAGTTATATAGATATTTAGATATAAGCTCAATTTTCATCTCGTATTTCAGGGAGACAAACTCAGACTGTTTATGTTTCATACTTTTTGTTAATTGTTATGACGAATAATTTTAATACAAAATATGTTTCACAGTTATTACGTCTCAACTGCCAAGCAATATCAAGTCAATAAAATTATATAATCTATTACATTACATCATGTCGGTAATAAATAAATATATTCGTTTTTGAAAATATTCTCTTAGGTACAAACAATAATTTTGAACAAAATCATATTTTTTACTATTTTCACTATTTTCACCAAATTAGCATCTAACGATCTAATACTGACCATAAGTAAGGAATTCGGACAATTTCAGAAACTAACTTACATTCTAACTTAGTTTGTTTTTTATATTTAAGTAACTTAACTCTAACCAGCAGAAAAAACTTATCAACCTGCCCAGCTTCGCCCTCCTCAGGTATTCATGAAAAAATTATATTATTGTTAATAATAGTTCTATATGAGTGTAACGCTCAAGGACCAACTCAAACATAGTTTAAAAAAGGTGGTAGATATTAATTGTAACATATTATACAATTTTGGAATCTCGTACTGCATATATGCATATGTAGGTAATTGTTTTATTTTCAGTTAAGTTACTATATACGATGGAAAAAAAATAAAAATAACATTAAATTCTATGGAATCTACATGTTAATAACAACATAATATGATAATGATATTATCGATCGCTCACCGTTTTTGTAATTGCCAAAGGTATAAGTCGAAAGTAACTACCTATATTATAGGTATACAGTTCTATATTGCATTATCTGACCACAATAGGTACCTATATTATGTTATTATGTTTTCACCGTTCATATAGATGTTTGAAGTTGTGCATTTTATGTAAAACGTTCTGATGATAAATAGGTGGTTCCAGTAATATCGTAATATTTTGTATAGTCTCGTGTCGTACATATTGTAATTGTTTTATTTTTAGCCACGTTATTACAACGAGGGAAAAAAAATAGAATTTCTATGGGACCTACACAATGCAGTAATATGATAATGATATCATTATCCATCACTCGTCGATTTGAATAAATATTTAAATATCACATACGCGCGTGTTTGCATACACGCCGGTGCCGACTAGTGAACTTTCGGCGGCGAGAGGGGAGAGGGGTTAACCGGTTCAAACCCCTCGTACACGGTTTATAACACGTTGTACAGACTGTACATTCGTGTGTTCCGACGATTTCGAAATACATATTATACAAAAAAAATTATGTTTAAACGCGCTGTGCTGGTTACGTTCTATGCCCAGGTCTTCAGGTGCAGGTATGGAGGATTATACCTACGGGCTACAATGATGTCTGTATTTGAATAACTTAACTCCAAAAAAGTCTAAAAATAATATCCATCAGACCGGCAAGTGACAACATATTATGCCGAGTCGTCGCTGTAAATACTCGTATATAATGAAATAATAATAACACATTTGTCCCGCCATCTTGGGTTGTACACGGTTACGCGCGCGGTATATATTTAAAAACGAGTTGTATTGCACTATTGCGTTATTTACCTGGTCACAACGCAATGGTCAACAATAAATAATAATAATAATTTACACGAGTATAATGTAGCCAAAAAAAGGCAAAACGTGATCGAAAAAAAAATTGAAAAAAATAAAATAAAAAATGCATACTGCACTTGTTGCGCAAATATGACTATTGACTATTTTTGAAAAAAAAGTTTAAATATTGGTAAGAACAAATATACGCTATTTCATTTGTAAAGTCATTCTGTTGCACCTCTATGATATGTAACAAGCAGGGTTCGAAACTTCATGAATGTGCATATTTCTTAGGAACCTGCGTATTATTCAAAACAATATATGATTCGATACCAAATCGTTTCGTGATACATAAAATCGAAACACAAAAATGTTTATTGAATGTATTTGCATATTTTACTAAATTTATATATGATTTCGCGTATTTATAGATTTCAAGCAGAATTAATGAAAATCCAGGCAGTCGGCAACAGTAGGATGATCAGTATGTTGAGTATTAAAAAAATTGTTTTCGCGAACAAACGGATTGTTTCAAGACCGTAGTCATACGACTCCTATGTAAATGTATTCTAAATATTTGACGATTTATATTTTTTTAAATTGCGGTGGGGGGGGGGAGATACATACGTGTATTCAAAACGTTTGGCAATTAGCCATATGAAAAAAAAAAAATATACTCTTACTATAATAATTAACAGTAATAAGTTACCAATAAAATTACTTTAATATAGTGCTTACACGTTATGTTAATAAGGTACAGTAGTGAGGTACACATTTTTGTCGATTTAAGTATTTCTCGGTCATTAAGTGCCTAATATTCTAGTAAATTGACATGTTAGCTTTATTTATATAGACTATGTTTAAATAGAATTAGGCGACAAAAATGATTACTTGAAAAAATAATACACACTGCTGCTCGTTAACAGAAGTCTAGCAGTTTTCGGTCGTGGGATCCGGTACAGAGAGGTTCCTGCAGTCGCTGCAGATGAGCGATGCTCGTGCTAAAGGCCGGGAGGCGGCTACATCAAAGGCTTTTGCTCTTCCTGACACTACCTACACATATCAGCATATCTTTTCAGCAGCAAAGACCTTTTACGGCCATCTCTTTTATCAGGCGGCATACCTATATAGAACAAAGTCACACGCGCCTGCTTTTACACCATAGCGCCATAAATAGACGTTTTGATTTCTTAATCTGTGAACGTATTATGATCTTCCCTTTTGTCGGCGAAAAGGGTTTTACTGGGGGTGCCTATTGAACACTCACTACAACCTGACCTCGCCCTATAATAGCATGCGGCATTTAGTTCAAGTCCACGCTTTACTGTAGCATAGAGATGTAAGTTTTAACAATTTTTTTTTTCCATTGAAATTGTCTTTGAAAATTAAATTTCTAATCTATTTTTTTGAACACAATTAATTTTCGAGGTTCTGCGGTCGGCGTGTTAGGAAAATGTTTATTATTTAATTAAGAATTATTATACGACTGTGAATATGAACTAAAATTAAAATATTTAGGTAAGTACTTGCGTCATGTTAAACAAAAGGTTGCAGGCATCTCCACAGGACACTCCTCGGGTGGCACCAAGTCTCGAGATTATTAAAATACGGTTTTTAAGTATATTTAAATATTCGAAAAATCAGATTTTGAGTAACCGTATTATTGATCAAAAAAAAAGGGTGAGCATGTTTGGTGAATCACAATGTGTGTGCATCGTTGTATTGTACATGACGTGAACAATTTATATTTGATTACACAATGATAACGATATAATATTTACTTACAACAATAACGGCGAGAAGCGGCCTTATCAAAGGTTTTTGGGTTCCCAAGCACTATAATATAGTTTGATTTTCAGCTGCAAAGACCTTTTTTTATGGCCAGGCAGCAAAATATAAGAAACCCATACGTGCCTTGCGTGTTACCGTTACAACTTATTCCTACGTGTTTTAATATTTCTGAATCCGTTATCGTCCCTTTTGTCGGTGTTTTTGAAGAATTATGGTTTTATTGGGGGTGTTCGTTTTCTACGAGTGACAACCTGGCTGCGTCATTTATTAATATGAACATTTCGTTTATACTTTCAAGCACCCTTCAAGTGTTCGCTGCACTTTATGTCTCCACTGGAATCGATATAATAATAAGGATTGCGCAATGTTCTGTCGCATAAATGTTGCAGAGGAGTTTTAAATTAACCAGGTGCTGTAATATTGCGTTGATTGTTACTTATTTTACGTTGCACTGTTTTAGGTAGGCTTTGTTTTGGGATATAGTATTTTGGCCGACTGCTCTATCAAAGATTTCAATTCGTTTCCAAGCACTATATAGAGTTCTCTTTTCCGCGATAATGACCTTTTTTGGGGGCCTTCCCTTTCCTCTGGCTACAAACAAAAGCAGCCACACGTGCTTGGATTTATCAAAGGAGCAAGCAACACTAAAAAAAAAAAATCTTCAAATTAAATACCAAATCATTGTAATCGGAACGACTGAAAACGATTTCGTCAAAATCCAATCTAAAACAAAAAAAATAATACTTAAGGATCCAATATATCATATAAAATTGGGATATTATCTAGAACAGCCAAGTGAGTACGCGACATTCATAGCTATCTCACCGGGCGATTGAAAGTTCCTACGCAAGACCTAGCTGCGGGTAAAAAATACGTATGTACCTATTAGATTTTATACGTATATAAAAGTTAAATATGCAAGTTGCTACAGGACGGAAAAATAGTATAAAAATATGTAAGTTCAAAAGTCGGTAAGTGTAATTACTTACTCTATAATTTTATATGGACTATGTGCTATATTTATTAAACTTAAAAAAAAAAAAAAATAACAATGGCATAATATACCTAATACATTTCATATAAGTAAATAGATGATGAAAATGTTTTTAGAAAAAAAAATAATAATCGCATGGTACATTTCATAAATAGATGGATAATAATAATTACCGTTATAATAATGTCTTTTGAAAAAGAATCAAAATCATATGATACATTTCATAAGTAAATAGCTAGATAATGATAGAAACTGCATAATTTATTTTAAAAATAAATGGACGGAGCATCATTTATAGACCATAAAGAGTATAGACACTACTCACATTTTGTTTGCCCTATAAGAATTTACGTACACAATTTTTTCCACCGTGTAGAAACTGCCATACGAACCTTTTTTTATTACCGTGTAGAAACTTACTCAACACGTGAAATTTACTTAACTTTGACTTTTAACGAGTTTACGCCAACGCTTTTTATTTTATACGACTGATACCTATGTATATTATACAATATACATATATTATTATTATTATATTTAAGGAACAATATAGTTATTTTGTTAAATTTGGTATTCGAAGTAAAAGTGAAATTAAAAATGTGTTATGGCATATTATTATAATTATGATTCATAATTAAGGGATGCGGTGGTGAAGCCACAGGTGTGAAGCTTTATAGTTGCGTGTCTAATGCGTGTTATCTATTTATTAAGCAATTAATTGTTTATTATTATTTTAGTTTGACTAGATTTAGAGTTAATTGGTCATTATTTTCGTTCATAGAAAAATTAAAAAAATTATTGAAATATTAAATTACAATTATTTTAAATATAATTATTTTCAAATTTAATCATTTTTGAACCTGACGTAGGTGTACTCGAATTATTTTTAATTACCGTCGACGAACCTTCTGGTCGTGTTATACGCACACCGCCCTACCTGTTATACTGAGTGATCCAACAAGTATGCTCACCACCCCTTTTTACTTAAATAATGAAGTTTTTCAAAATCTGATTTTTGAAATCTTTAAATATACTCAAAGACCATATATTCTTGAGATTTTTTGTACCACTTAATTAGTGTCCTGTGGCAAAAACTTTTGTTTTTCAAATAGGAACCCCACTTTTTTACTTTAAATTATTTAGTGGATAATTTTTTTGAGAATTTTGATGCATTGAAATCAAAACTCTAACGAGTAGTTTTCTTGTTATTACACATTTTGTGCTAAGGATAGTATTGTTCATAATAGGGAAGAAGGATATGCTTACACAGTATACGTTGTCATCTATAGTCTACACTCTACACACATAATATAAAATAATATCTCATTTTATATTTATTTAGTCAAACACTTAGGTAAATAGCAAGTAAAATTCTTCTTGATTTATTTAGTTATTTTACTTATTTCATGTGTACAACTGTACAAGCATCCCTATTATGGACTATTATCCTTAGTACAAATCGTCCAATAACTTGGAAACCACTCGTTCGAATTTTGATTTCGATACATCAAAATTCTTAATAAATAAATAATCTACTAAATAATTTACAGTGAAAAAGTGGGGTTCCCATTTGAAAAACAAAAGTTCGTATCGCCATTCGCCACAGGGCACTCCTTAAGTGGCACAAAAAATCTCAAGAATATGAAAATATTATGGTTTTTGAGTATATTTAAAGATTCAAAAAATCGGATTTTGAAAAACTTCATTATTAGAGAAAAAAGAGGGGTCAGCACACTTGTTGGATCGCCCTGTATACCGTTACTGTATTCCAGATCGCCGTCCCGGGTGACGATGTGATCATGCTGTAGACGGCACTAACAGTTAAACGGCTACAATTTGGTCGTATCAGTTGCCACGGTAGTCGGACGCACTTGGAGTATAATATTATCGCAGGTACCTTCAATCTTTTATTGTATTATATTTTGGTCGTGAAATGTCCATTAAAACCGAACACTGCATAGACGGTTCGTTTTCAAAACGTGGCTGTATCGAATTTCGAAGACATCGTTAATCATATCGTCGTTAGACGTCCACAAACACACACACACACACACCTATGTACATAACGCCCAAAATTATAGTTGACACGTTGGATCCTGTTTTTTTTTCAAACACATTTATATCTGAGGCACAATAAGTCTATATTATTGTACTCGTATCCTTGCAGACCATGCAGCAATACGTGCCTTTATCGGGTGCAGTCCAAATATATTGTACTGTACTGCCAGTCGTGTCATTTTGTAAGAAACCCAAATAATATGGGTACTCTACATGGATACTCTTTGTATCCATTTTATCCGTTTTATCAGTAAAGGCTACTCCCTGCGATGCGCGGCGACTAACCGACAATACGCTTTCACATCGGCGCTCGAGCCGTTCACTTCATTGTGTAAACATTTCCGAGATTTAATGTTAATCCGCGCCAACTGCCAATAATAGGGTCTGGAACGATAATGTTCCATATCGTTTTCGTACAATTTTCCAGTAGAGTATTCTTAAGGTTTGAGCTCAGATATAATTTTACTGTTTGAACGTAATTTTCTTATGTACTCGGACTTCGGAGTTCTGAAGCATACAGCTTACTCGCAGTATATAACAAGGTATTATATATAATTTTTATTAGAAAATTGTATGTGCGTATTCAATAGACTATAAATAGAAATAAATGCAATTGCTAATTGAAATCGCCGCAATGTTTGGTTCAAATTTTTACAATATAATAACTTATTTATATCCACCTACCTACCTGCCTTTAATTTTCTTTCACTCGACCGTTTTATTATAATTAAAAAGCACACATAAGTATTTGAATTAATTATAAGAAAAAACCCACAGAGTTAAAATTGAAAGGTTTGTGTAACTCGTTGGTCACTCTATGTGCAGCATTATGTTTTTTGGTCTTACGAAACTTTGAAACCTCATAATCAGGGCTCGAGACTTCGAGCATTTACTTATTTTTATGTATTGACTAAAAATGTAGAGCACTGCTGTGGAAGTGTATGTCATGATACAGCAATTTAATTATAAAATTTGAAAATGTTTTTTTTTTTTGCTTTTTTCATTGATTTTTCAAGAAAATGATTATTTCCAGTTTTTCTAATTATTTTTGATCTTTTGACCAGTTTTCCTGATTTGTTATGGTTTTCTTTTGCAAAGTTGTTTTTGATAGAGTTAAAATTAAAAATAATTCTTACCTTATCTACGTTTTCGAGTATATTTAATTAATTAATTAACTTTTTTCAACTATTTGTAAATATCGTTTACAATTTATTTTTCAAAAAATCCATAAAATCGTTTAAGTCTCGAAAGTGAAGGTTAATCTTTTTTGTAATATAAAGATAAAGATATATTTTTTCTTGAGTAAATATTTTTGCTTAAATTTAAGTTTTTTAAATGATTGTCTGAGTGCTTATAATGATGTTTTTAATGATTTTAAGTGCTACAAGTCCCGAGCCCTGCTCATAATTAATATTATCTATAGCTGTTACACCAACTATTTCTATTGCGTGGTATATTTCTAATTCTATTTCTATATAACATATTATATTAGATTAACCACGAAATTTTATTTGTATAATTTACATAATGTCGTATTGGGTCAATATCTATTGGTAACTAGTTGGCTAGTCTTCGTGCTAGTCTTGTAAGATAATTGAGCAAAAATATTGAAATGTGTTCTAAACACTCAAACACGTATTTTTAATACTTTTGAATTGGTATATTAAATATTTTCTCAAAGTATTTGTATTCAAAATCAAATACATATCCATATGAGATTGTTTATTTTTTACTTTAACTGTAATCACGTAATATGAAAAAAATAATGATGGTAATATATTTTTTTACCGTAAATTATACACTACCAGAAATGTAAATACTGTAACACAAAAAATAGATGAGTATTTCATAGTCACACTTATCGATACGGTGTAAAATGCTCTGTACAATCAACGTATACCGCACATGAAAACCTGATCAATTAATTAATGAGGCGAAAAAATGTATTAACGAAACATAAGTACTTATCTAAAAAAATCGCTTTAAAAAATTATGTTTTACAACACTGGGACTCTGTCTGATATAATATTTTGTAGTTTCATGATTTTATATTACGTCATATTATTCATAGCTCGTTGCGGTATATAGTTAAATCAACAGTTTCTATTTCTATACATTTCTGCAATATTTTTATCCATACATAATATTCCTTAGATTGATCATGAATGATGTATTTTGTAAAATGTACACTTCAACAGTACCTGTACTAGTTATGTAACAAATAATATGACTCTGATTCAATGAAAAAAGCAAACGAAATAAGGAACATATTATATTGTTTTTGAAAAAAGTGTACGTGCATATTTAATAAATTAAATATATATCAATGCAATTGAATGATGAAATCACTACGGTTTTTAGTTTACATTTTTACAATGCCTACACTAACTCACCACCCACCCGGACACCCGCTGGCCTTTAATTTTCTTTTTCGCAAACGTTTTATTAAGTATAATCAAACAGCATACAAGCATTTGAACAAATTAAATGTAAAAAACCCGCGGTGTTAAAATTTAACCTCGGTTGACCTGCGTGACTCGTCGGCTGATCTCTGTATGACGTAATATTTTGTAGTTAAATGAATCTCCCGAGACTTCGTATTATTCCTAGCTGGTATAGTGAAATCAACAATTTCTGTGTTATGATATAGGTATATTTCTACATATTTCTACTAGGTAGGTATAATATTTACCCATAACTATTATTCGATTAATCACGAATGATAGTTATAAAATGCGCACAATTTCTTTGAGTCAACATACTCAATATCCATGGTCAACCCGTTGGCTAACCTCTGTTTTAATTATATGGGTACATAATATTTTGTAGGTATATGAAACGTCGAAACCTCATGGTGTAAAATATGTCTATCGTGATACATATATATATATATATATATATATATATATATATGACGTATATGTTTCTACCTACTATATTTATATTTATACATCATAATATCTACATCTATTAGATTGATCGATTATGATGGTTGAAAAATGTACACAGTTTCTTATTATTTTGTGTACTTTTATGAAACGACGAAACGTCATATTAATATGCACACAGCTGGTGTGTAGTCGAATAAATGATTTAAGTTATGTTATATTATTATTTTTGCACTTGTTGTTACACATAGTCGAACAGTTATTATAATTTTCGATTCAATAAAACATATCATCAAGTATAATATTATACTCAACGCTGTGCATTCGGAAATCAACGTACGCGCTCAAAAGTCAAACAGAAAAACACTTTTAATCGCGGACACGGAGGTTACACGGCAGAGGTCGAAATCCATTTCGATAATCGGAGAATAAGAAGGAGCACAACATATTGTAATGAGTAATAAGTAATAACCGTGAATTCCGATAAGCCGCAACAGCAGTACTATAGATTTAACAATAATGCTGTACATATACAACGTATGTACGCACATACGTAATACTATTTATTACTCTTTGACTATGTAGTTTAATATGATGCTTCGACTGTCAGCTCGCCAGCAATTTTCATCAGAGATATTGTTTTTATACCATAAAATATAACTAATATAATCGGCTATGTAACAATTCTCAAGCGTACGTGTTACAATCGCGATAAGACGTGAGACGTGACGGACGAAAAGCGATTTTCGAATAGAAATAATAATAATAATAATATGCACAGCAAATCGAGCCTGAGAAGAAAAATAAATCATCATTAAAATAAAATATTTTTAGCAGTCAATATTATATTTGACCGCCGGTATGGACGACGCTCACCACCCAGTGGCGTCACGAACATGCGTATTTATGGTAATTATAATAAAAATTCAAGTGACAAACGCCAGTCTCTCCCGTTTCCGCCAAAAACAGTTTGGTAATTATTGATTTTTAACTCTGTTTACCTACAAAATGTATTAATGTGATCAAAATGATGGACAATAACAGTGCTTTGCAATATGTAAGTAATCGCGAACACTGAAGTAGTATATAGTAATTATAGACCACCAGGGGTACCCAAACAGTCGATCGCGATCGGTGGGACAAATTTAGATGATTTTCAAGTCGAGCGTCCTTTGTTAGAAAATATTATTAAACATTTCTTCTTTTTAAGTGATAACACATTTTTTTGGGAATGCGTGAAGTTAGAACTAATAATATAGGTAGGTATTTTGTTTTGCTATAGCTAGGCCTCGTGTAGTCTCTTGTACGTATTTACGGTTATAGATACCTACATTTTATACCAACCATTGGCGTAAGCAAGGGGGGGGGGTCAAAGGACTGGAGCCACTCCTCCCCCACCACATTGCAATATTATTAATATTATATTTTTATAATCATCAAATTTCAACTGTATAGTAAACCAGTAAGCAAGAACGTAAGAATGTAGTCTCATATTTATTACGTAATTCATTTGAGTCTAAACGGATTAGCTGTATCCAATATGAGCAAAAAAATGGGGACAGTGGGTACCACTCTGTTGTACCATAGGTGTCAAGTGGGTCCACTGCAGGGACGGATCCAGGGAGTGTGCCTTGGGGGCCCAGCTCCCGCTGCAAGACATATTATTTCCCAAATTTTTTTTATAATTTTACAGACCCCGATATTACTATATTTCAAATTATATTTATGTCTGATAATATAATATATTATTATACGTAACATTCTGGGGTGCCTAAACCAAGATAGTTCTATCTTAGTTCGTGTTGGACAGTGATTCCAATATTTTAATTTTATATTTCAAAAAAATTGTGCCCTCCCCCCCCCTAGATTTTTGTTCTAGATCAGTGCCTGGTAAACTGTAATGGACCTGTTAAATTCGAATTCAATGATACCTATGTATTCCTATATGTATCTAAAACGAATGTGAGCGAAGACGGTGTATCGGCCTAGGATATTTTATATTATATTAATATTACTTTAAGTAACAATACAGATAGGTCGAATTAATTTAAAAAAAAAAAAATTGTATTTTCATAGGTACCCACACCTATTACCTAAATATTCTTATGAATGCATATTTTTCATTTTTATTTTCTAGATAGGTATTTAACTAAATTTTAAAATGTTTAAATTATGATGTACGTACTAATAATTAACGAGTATCTTTAATTAGCTAAACAAACATAAGCATATGGTACCTTTTTTGAACAGGAATTTAAAACAAAAATACGAATACCTATATCACACGTTTGAAACAAAACTCTGCAATAGAAAAAAATATTTTGAAAAAAAAGTAATCGAACGTTCGATGCAACTAATTTACTAATAATTTTAAAAGAGTGAGTATTTTTATTTGTCTTCTGATTTCAAATCTAAATAAAAACTCTAATCACCGGAGACTTATTGAAAAAAACAGCCATGACTGTTTGAACTCCGCTCGCGGTTCAAAGGTTATATTATAATAAGACGAACCGTTTAATGTATACAACGCTTATTGCTACGGTATAGTGCCGCGATGATAATAAAACATCTATTTATCATTATTATTATTAGATTAGAAGTATGAATATTAATTCACAATAATACGCCAGCAACCGTCGTGAGTTTCCATACAGAAAAACGCTGTTTGTTTTCGAACTGAGTCACGAGCAAGCTTTTGGTATGCTATTGAAATAAACGTGTACAGGGTGTAACAGAGAGACCTGACGAAAAAAAAACGAAAAAAATGAATACTGTCTGTAGTTACGAGCACAATATGAAAAAAATGATGACAATTTTATGGGTGGTAAATAGTTCAAGAAATATATACACTATTAGGTCAGAAAAAATGAGGCACATTTTACAGCTACCGATAACGATACATTTTGAGTGGTGTGTAGGCTCAAACCTACTCACATACGTTTCAAGCATTCGTGTGGGTAGGTATTCTATACGTCACGTTGAAAATTAATTTTACAAAACAATTACGAACAATAGTTTTTCACGCATATATTTTTATTTACCTAAGGAATAAAAATATATTTTTTTACGATTACTTACATATTATTTACGGTCAATTGACAATCTTGAATATTTTTAAAAAGGCAATCATCAATTATTAATACTATACTGAGAATTGTAATCGTGTTTGATATCTTCGGTGTTCATGCTTCATAATATTTGATTACCTAGGTATAATTTTAAATAGGTACTTAATATAAACACAATAGTTTTGGCGAAAATAATTGTATTGTGTAATTTATATCTTTGGCAATCATCGCATATTTATTATATACTTAATCGCCGCTGTATCGTACTTTGAATTCCAATCACCGGATATCCATTTGACATGAAATTGTTTGACACAAAACAAACAGCCGATGAGTCACACGCGAGATAAAATGAAATCGAGGATTACAATAATGTATACCCAGTAATAAGTACAGAGATCAACAGACAACGATTAAATAATAAAGAAATATTTTCAAAAATAACAAAAACGTTGATTGCTTATCCAAAACCCCCAAACTTAGGATCGAAAAACTTGGTTAGACAAAAACAACACATTTATGTTGGACTTCGTACCCGCCTTACCTAGTCCACTCCGTATTTTTCTATTTTAAGTGCGATCGGGCCAAGTCCGTACGTAATTTTGTATACACAGCTCAAAAGTAGACAATAGAATAAACTGCTCGACTTAAATCATCGACTTTACTATTAAAATATGTCTTAAAAATTAACTATAAATTAGCTGTTTCGATTTTTTCCAAAAGAATTAATTAAATTTTAAATTTTCGGTACAAATAAAAAAACTCAAGGGAAGCAAGGTATTACGCTACTCGATATTTTCTACTCTTGTGTACGAAACATCAATATGTTTTTGGGTCGGTTTTTACTAAAAATTGTATATGTTTGTTTCTAATTAGATTCTATTTACATTATTTTTTTTGAGGGTATAGTAGCAATACTGCTTCTATACCCTCTTATAATACCGCGTAAACATGAAATATTATATCATTATCTCTGCATTTATGAATGTGTTGAAAATCAATATATTATATTTAAATTAATACAATTTGCGCAGTGTATTTTTAATGTTTGAAATATACTTTAAAATACATTGAAATCATTGCAATGAATATTTCTAATTTTTACACATTTTAGTACTTTTATTAAAAATAAAATCAGATTTTTTAATTTCAAAAATATAAAGAAATGTCTTCTTAGAAATTTTACACTCATAATTTCTGAAATGTATCTACTTTTAAGTATACAACCCGAAATAAAGATACACATATGATAAAACGCAACCATGGCAACGAAATTTTTATGAAAATCGATCAGAAATAATATATTGTATCCAGAAAATTAACTTATTTTTGTTGAAAAGAAAAAAGCTCAACTGTACTTGTAACTCTAGCGTCTATATGAATTATTTATTTATAAAAATTTTCAAATATAGATTAGAACAAAAGTAAGCTCATTTGGAAGGTTACACTCTGTGTCATACGATGTACTTTGTACACTTCGTGTCTGTCATTTTTAGCATTTCGAAAACACGATTTGCGACGAGGGATTACGCGTGGCTATTCACAAAATATGAAAATAAAAATTATGACTCTAAAACAATAGAACTCACACATTTCTACCCTAAATTAAACATACTTCAATCAACAATATTACAGTGGCATAACATCCTACAATAATAATATGAAAACGGTATGGACCTCAACAGGTGAGATCCCTTGGTTTGAAATGAGCAACTTGAACGGGCGGTCGGTAATTGGGCCACATTATATTTTATCTATACCTGCTTCGTATATAATAATTGTTTACATTTTACTACCTGGAGATTGGGCCACAAATTAAATCTACAAATCTAAAGTGTACCCGGAGATCGGGCCATAAATATACAGCATAAAAATATAAAAATATTTAACGTTTATTAACTAATAATTATTTTTATAATGCATGAAATACAATAATTTTTTTTTCAATAATGTCATAAGCAGATCTCACAAATTTAATATAATATATAAGGTCAATAAAATTAGTCAAATAATAGTAATTATAAATATTTTTTCTATAATATACACTAATCTTTTAAAATAATAACACACGCAGATTTCACAAATTTACCATTACAATAATTAGTCAAATAATAATATAAATATATAATAATAATATTTTTTTTATAACTACATAAAAATACAATTATTTTTTTAAATAATGTGATACCGATTTTACAAATTCAAATCTATTCTTTTTCCCTTCTTCATAATTTTGAATTTCATTAAAAATATTTTTTTTTCGGATCAAAGTTCGTTTTCTTGCTTTTATCGTTCCTATATGCTTCTCATTTTAATGTATATTTCGGATTGACCCCCCAATAAAACATTTACAAAATTATGAATATTTGGATGTGACATATAAAAATTGTTTTTGAAATGTGAATGAAAGGACTTTTGTAATTCGAGTTACAGATTCAGAACTTAACGCCCATATATGCAGAGGGAAAATAGCATCGTCACTAATATAAGTGTCAAGATAAGACACACGGTGGCTTCGATTAAAGTTTCGTATGCACGTAATATTTATATAGGTATGACATATTAGTTTAACAGTGGCCCAATTACCGGATCCAATAATAAAAAAATAGTTGAAAATAATGGCCCTATCACCGGATCTACCTGTTAAAAATGTAAAAGTGTAGTGGCCCAATTACCGTATACCTTTTTGAAAAAAGGTTAATTGTGGCTCAATTCCCGGGCGCCCACTTGAACACGTCACATATAAGAGGGCAATCATATCGAACACAATGACGTCACCCAAGGGCCATTCAATGAATCCCTAAAATTTCCATTAATAATATAAATTTATTTTAACATTGAATCTTGACCAAATAGTTATTAATATAGTTCTAATTACAATAATTTTGTATGTATAATAATAATGTGAAAACGTTTATTTTGTCTTGTGATATTTGTTGACACCTGAGGACAGTACACACAGACAGTAATTTTTGTTTTCAAAAGTAGACTGGAGCCTATTTGGACCACTATTATGAAAAAAATCGTCCCTATACTAAAACCTACCTAGTACCTACCTTTATTTTTGGAACTTAATTTTAATTTTTGGTTGTCATCACCATAATAAATAGGTGGTTAATTGTTAAATATTGTTTTTTAAAATTAAAATTTGTTCGAGTTGTATTAATTGGTTGTTATTTCCATTGATTGAAATAAAAACAATATTTACGCTTTTCTTTGAAATGCAAAACAAAAAGTGAATTTTTAATGTTAACACGAATACTTTAGACTTCGAACAAACCGGAAAACATATTAGTCTTGTAGATAATGCTCAATTGTGTGTTTACAATCCAAAACGTATCGTTTTTAGTATTTTACATTAATACCACTTGTATAGTTCATTTGGTTAATGTAAAGTAGACAAATTAATATGTAGTTAAAATTTTTTTAAAAAAAATTGAAAATTTAAAGTTATTTACTCAAACCTAGCTTCAATCTAGTAAATAAGTAAATAATACTTTATTTGCAAAACAACATGTGATACATTATATTAATACATAAATTAGTTAGTTGCAGCACCCCCTAAAAGCAAAAAGCTTGTGCTGGGGGAGCGGTTCTTATAATTGTATTAACTTAAAAATTAATACATAAAATAATAAATTTGTAATAGCGTATATTAAGAAGTAGCAAAGTAAAGTTATGCAATATTATAAACAGAGTCAAAGATAAAAGTATGAAGAACAAAAATATATTATAATTAAAAACGTAGCATTAAAGTTAATAAATGAATTATATAATAGACAGATCAAGACTTTTTACATAATTTTTGAATGACTTCAAATTACTAAAATGGCTAATATTGATATTTAAGGTTTGACATAGCTTTAGACCGTTATATAAAACACTCATTTGACCAAAGACTTTATTATAATGAGGTAGGCATATGTTTATATTATAATTATATCCTGTATAATGATCATGGTCAAAAGGAATAATTAAATGTTAATTTTTATAAAGTTCAACTAGTGTATTAAAATTAAAAATATGTCTAAAATTATTAACTTTTAGTTCCTTATAAATTAACGTGGTACTTGTTTGAAATGATAGATTTGGAAGATATTTAATTATGCAGTTTATAGTTGTTAATAATCTAGATAAATGATTGTTGTAAGATTTTCCCCAAATTGATATACCATAAGTAAAAACTGATTGAACCAAGGATAAATAAATAATTCTTTTGTATGAGTTATTAAAAATATATTTGACTTCTTTAAAAATGAAAAAGAATTTACGTAAAATATTGTTTAAATAATCGATATGACTATCCCATTTTAATTTATAATCTAAGATTAGGCCAAGGTATTTTAATTCCTTAACATTTTCAAGAATAACACATTGTGATTTACATGTATTGTTAAAAGCTGAGACACATTTTAATGAATGAACTATTAAGTTGTTTGTATTTAAAGTATTATAATTTTGTGGATTAAAACAAATGTATTTAGATTTCAACAAGTTAAGTTTTAATTTATTCTTGCAAAACCAGGTATAAATATTATTTAGGGTTCTATTTGCTTCATAATACAAAGTATCAGTAGTTCGTTCAGATAGTAAAATCGCAGTATCATCAGCATAGCTTTAAATTTCAGTATTTGAATTGGTATTGATTTTTAGGAGATCATTTATAAAAATTATAAATAATAAGGGACCTAGGACTGTGCCTTGTGGTACACCACAAGATACTTCTAGAATATCACTATATTTATCATTTAGTTTAACTCTTTGAGTTCTACCACTTAAGAAGGATTTAAGTAAATTATTAGGTATACCACGAATACCTGCGTTTTCTAATTTAAACATTAATAGTTTATGATTCACACAATCAAAAGCTTTCTGCACATCTAAAAAAATACCCATTACCTTATTATTATTGTCAATATTATTCCTAACAAAGTTGTCTACCTTAAAAAGTGCATCAGTAGTAGATAATCCTGGTCTGAAGCCAAATTGACATTTTGAAAAGAAACATTTTTTATTTAAAAAATCAAGTATTCTGTTTTTTATACATTTTTCAAAATGTTTTGATAAAGTTAGAGATTTGGATATCGGTCTAAAATTACCACACTCTAGTTTGTTACCTGCTTTAAATAATGGGATTACAATAGATTTTTTGAAATATGATGGATATTTACCTGTTGATAGAGATTTATTGAAAATAATTGACAATGGTAATGAAATAGCTTCAGATGTTTTTTTTAGTATGTAATTAAACAAATTATTTTCATAAAAATAATTATAGTCTTTTATTTTATTTAAGAGCGAAATTATTTCATCAGTATTTATTGGTTTAAAAAATAAACTATAGTTTATAATTTCATGGTCATCAGGTACATGGTTTATGTGTTCTATTTCTAAATTATTCCCAACATTAATAAAATAGTCATTTAATGTATTACAAATTCCTGTTTTTGATTCAGTAATACAACCATTTTTCATTGTTATCTTATTAATATCACATTTTTTATTTTTGTTTGATTTTCATATTACCTCATTAATAATATTCCATACTTGTTTACCATCATACTAAGCTTTTAATAATTTACTTTGATAAAATAATTGTTTAGATTTTCGTATTAATACATTTTATATATTTCTATACTTTTTATAAAATTGTTTAAAGTGTGTATCAAAAGGCCTCAATTTCAATTTAGCAAACAATTTTTCCCTATTTCTAATTGAAGTTATTATACCGGTTGAAATCCATTCTTTTAATTTTGACATCTTTTTAGATTTCAATTTAGTTACTGAAATGGTTGAATGATTAATAAATTCATTTATTTTAGAATTAAAAACCTCGATCATAGAATCAACATCATCAAAAGACACAAACCAATTTTCTAATAAAATTAATTTATTTAAAATCCCAAAGTTTATCTTTTTTATATTTATATTTCTACAATTATTACGAATGCAATGAACACGAACGTCTTTATCAGCTATCTACTATGCAATCATCGCGCGACTGGTGTGTCTTTACGTGAACGAACAATTATTGGTCATCAACGATGACTCATCATTATTGCAGTTATACGTCGCGCGATAACGTTTATTTCGAGCAGATAGGTACATACCTAAAAACACCTTTTACCATTTAATTTTTTTTTTTAGCTGCGATTATGCTATTGACAAGTGTGAAAAATGCTAAGAGCTGAACCGTCGTTTTCCTATTATTTGCGAGCTTGCGAGTAAAAAAAAATTGGGTCAATTTTTAAAGGCATTACCTCGTCGAAAATAATGCACTTTAGGTTAATTTTTAAAGCAATTTTCAAATATTTTTAAAATCCCTAATCATTAACGAAATGGCGTATCGACACTTGTCTATATAACAGTAGTATACGTCACAGAGGATGTCATGTGTGTATTATCGATCGGTCGGGTACCACTAAATATTTATCAAAATTAAAAATATTCAATACATCATCACATTTTAACGATTATATAATTTAGGTACATTGAACAGTACGTTTGGCTTGCCCGCATCATCCGCGCAAAACACGTCATAATAACATGAGAGCCGTTGGGCTGAACGAGAAAGGAAGTATGGCACCCCACCCGCCACCCACCCGTAGCCAGAACGACATCCTAACCTAACCTAACCTAACCGCCCGTCTGTACAATAATATTGTACCGTGGTGTAAAAATCGTCGTTGAAATTCGACGATTCCGCCGAAACGGCGGTGCACGTGCAACGTTACATTATTATTATTTCTATCGGACGAGCTGTGAATGTCGGCGCTGGGCCTTTTACACATAAACCGACCAACACCTCCACCGCCTCCACCACCGCGCAGGCGGCTATCCTAGCGCTACCATGGTCGCCGGGCAAAGGCAACCACCCCACCAGCCTGGTTCTTGTTGTTCACCTGTAGATCCGCACGCACCGCGAACAGCTACGGCGGATATTAATCGTTATTCGTCTCCAGAGCCAACGCACGGACGCACGTCGCTGATCTTCCGAAGTTCCACCGCCACCGCCACCACCTCCACCACCACCTGCACCACCATCACCACCACAACCGCGCCGCCGCAATCGGCCACCAAGACCGGCAGGGACCCCAGTGCCAGGAAACATTCCACGAGCGAACCCCGTACGGACCGATCATATCCTGCACGACGTAGTACCAGCAAACCACCGCCCAAATCCCGCATCCTTGTAGCAGTCCAGAATATCGTGAAGACTTTCCAGCAAACAATACCAAGCAATCATGACGTCTGAGGGTGAGTTGTTGTTTTATTACATAAGTATTGTTATACTCGTTTATTCTTTTTAAATTTAAAAAATCGCAATGATTAATTGTATAATAATACTTAGAATTTTTGCGCCGAACTACAATATTTATTATTCGACACCGAATTTGATGCGCTGATATCACATTTATTTATTTATTTATTTATTTATTTATTTATTTATTATGATTAAAAGTGGGAGCCCTAACCATAGTTATGTGGAAACATTAAATAAAAATATACAGGATATGTGATGTCATGTAAGGTACAATTTAGATTTAAGTCATTAAATTACTAAGATATAGATCAGGGATGGCAAATCCATGGCACGCGAAAATTTTTACTATTATATAATATATAATATTATAGTACCTACCTTTTTTTTTTTCAGTTTTGAACCGACGGCGCCGCGGGAATTGCTTTCGCATTGCTGCCGCGAATATTATAGTACCTATAATAACCTAAAGTTTAGGTCCTAAACTAACCTTTATAAACCAATACATTAATTATACAATCAAATTATAATATAACCAAATATAATATTTTTAATATTTTTTTCATGGCAAGCTCTAAAAAAAAAAAAATGTTATTACTAATTTTGGGCACGCAGTGTTCAAAAGGTTTGCCATCCCTGATAAAGATTAAAAAAACAAACAGAATAAGTAAAAGATGTATCTATATTAAAATTAAAATGTTTGGTTCTACTTCTAATTTAAGGAGAGTCTTTACCATTTAAGTATAATGCAGGTACAAACGTGTCATCACCTAACCTCAGTGGAGTGGTTTTACATTATATTTTTTCAATATGGTAGTAGTTATATAGTAGTATACACAATATACCTTACTACGGACACTGGACACACGTCGTTCAAAACCTTTCAAAATAAAAAATCTTTATTATTGTGATTATTGCGGGAATATTATATTAATATGAATACGCAGTTATAGTAAAACATACATTTAAACATAAGAAATATTATTTTAACATATTATTTAAACAATATTCACTGCTAAAATTGTTCTAATTAAAAAAATCTGGTCCGGACCCCTCATCTTCTCCTAATAGTTACATTCTTGCTTGTCGATATTACTCGGAAAAACCAAACACAATATTTTTAAAGACACGAATGTCCATTATCGATTTCGATGCTTTTGGTCTACGTACGGAATGAGAATAGCTTTAGCTCACCGGGGTGTCGGTATTTTGGATATTTGGGTTAAATATGAGGAAACAGCCCTCAAAAATGTGGTATCTATGAAAAATTAAATAAAGGTACATTTCGGTAAGAACTAGTTTTATTATTTATACATACATAAATAGTATTGATGGATTCCGATTTTTTAATTGTAACATAAAATATATTTTTTTCTGTTGGCTGGCTACAAATTTTATATTTCTCTATTCCGATTGTCTCAGTGCTCTTACAAGTTAAACCATCACTATAGCCATGGTAACAATGCCCCTGAAAACATATATATGATATACAGATTTTAATTGAAGATAAAACATATCGAGTTGCATGCTACGTTTTCTCAGTATAATATTATAAAGCTCTTCGATTCATTTGTTTTTTTTTAATGAATAATTTGTATAGACGTTTGCAGCTCTTAATAGTACGGTATACATTTTTTTGTACTAAATCATTGCATTGAAAAACGATTCCGAGCGAAAATTTCTTGTCATCCGATACCATACTTGTGTCAATAATCAAATTTAATAGTTAAAAGGAAATAAGAAAAATCGAAAATATCTCATACGGCTATAAACATAACTTGACAATAAACTTTTTTTTTGATAGAGATAGAAAAAATTGTGGGTGTTGGAAAAATTATTTCAAAGTTTTTTTTTATGCTTGAATAAAGCTTTTCTTATTTTCAGTTGGTTCAAAACAAACTATTTCTAATTAATAGAACATTTTGCTATGAAGAACACTAATAGCACATTTTGACTAGCAGTTTTTCAAAACATTCTATTTCCGTTAATATTAATTATTATTATGAATGTATTATAAAGTAAATACGTTCTCATACCTTGACTCAATTAAAGTGTTATTAAATTATCAATACATATTCAATTAAATTAAAATTCTTTAAATTAAAAAATAAATAATATATAATATGCAATACATCATAGTATTAACGATAGTATAAATATTACATATATAGTATATAACGATAGTAGTAACTATCAATTACACAGGTTAATGGAATACATATTATAATATACTGTAGTATAAAAATTTTATGATAACTTTTAATAAGAGAAAAAACAAGGCAAATAAAATATTAAAAGGCAGAAACAATTTTAAAAATTAATAAGTAAATGAGGTTAACATTAAAAACAATGAATTATGTCCAAACTTACATTTTTAAAAAAAAAACCACTAGCCTACTTGCAAATAGTAAATATATTAACTGTCAAGTGATATTGTAAAAAACTATGATACAAATTACACAACAGTCATTAATAATGAACAAAAAAAAAACTCATAGTTGTATCAGTATTAAGTATTTTATATGTATACATCTAGGTAGGTATTTAAACAGTAAAACTTAATTAATTAATATTAACTTAAATTTACTGTTATTATATGATTAAATGATTAAGATAATATAAAGTAGGCAACTATTAAAAATAAAACACTGATGTCTAGTGCTAAGATCTTAGTGTCTTAAAATATCTCAAAAATTCCCTTACAAAATATAAAAATGACTTTAAATTTATTTATAAGAGCTTAAAAAATTTTAAAAATATATTTCAAGTGTAATTTTTGTTTTTTAAATAGTATTTTAAAATAATTACAGCAATAGTATTAGTTTTTTTAATATAGATACATTTAGAAAAATGCTTTACAGATATGTAGTTAGATCTCATCAACTAGGACTTATTTCAATTTGATAAAAAAATATTTTCATATATTATCTCCTGATAAATGTTGTATGGTAAATCGTTTTTGAGCAGTCACTTTCACGTTGCATAATTTACGGCATTTATTACAGTTTAATAATGATATAAAAATCATGTTACTTAACATATTTAATTTTAATTATTTAACAAAATAATAGTAAAATAGGCATAAATATACCTATTTGTTTAATTTTTAATTTATTTTATAACTACACATTAGATTATCTGATAAAATATGTACATAGGCTGATGTGCTTGTATCAATTTATTAAAGTGGGTTACATACTAAATGTGTACGTTTGAGCGATCAGACTTTATTAGTTACCCTAACTCTAATAATAATTAGTTAATATTATTATCATATAACTAGTGTATAGACTATTATTTAATGGTAGGTTTACATAATCTATATAAACAACGAAGTAGGAATCATTTCGGTACTGTGCTGTCCAACATCAACCACCTGGTAATATGAGTACTAAAGAGTTAGAGTTAGAGAAATCATTAAATACAAATATAACATTCATAATTTTACTATAGAATTGTCAATATAAAAGATTACCGGATACCGCATTGCACGAAAGATTATTTAACAATTGTTTAATAAAATTTAATAGACCAATCATGGGCATTACTATAAATTCAATAAATGTTTTGTGATTGTTCGTGCAACCCAACACAATAGTTATAACATTGTGTTCTTTATTTTATCATGTACCTAGTGTATTATAGTGTTAGGTGTAAGTGAGTAATAGCTGTAACTAGGTACTTAAATACCTACCTTGTTTTTTCTTGATTTCTCAACCATAAATTGAATTATTTTTTTCATAGTTGTAAAAATAATAAAATTCGATTTAAAGTACATAGGTAGGATACAAATTACAAGTAAACTGTAAACCGTAGATTAAACCAAGAGCTTTACAATTATTAGCAAATTAACATTTTATAGAACGTACAACAACGATTCAGTTTCATTGATAGAGCTTATCACAAAATGTATGCGTTCATAAATCATAACACTGATAGTAGATACCAAAGAACCAAAGATTAGACTATTTCTTTTTAAATTTAATTTGTATTCACAGTTCGATTGTATCAACAACAAAGACTTTTTACTTACATTAAATTTAATAAAATCAAATTCTAGGATGCTGTAATTTTATGTAGGTAAATAGTACGATTTGCATCTATCTATACGTTTTTCCGTTTTCCTTCATATATCATTTTCATGATAAATCGTACTTTTTGGGTCAGGATGGAAATAGTACGTCTTGGAAAAATGTATGTAATTACCTAGTGCTTAAATTAATTGGATCACGTTATTTTACTTTTAATATTACGAAATCATCAGCAAATAGTACCTACGCCTTACACCGAAGAGTAAATAGTTCGTTTTGACCAAATATATATCATGCCAATATTGTATGTAATTCTGCAACGACGCATTATTTTGATATCGATTTTTGAACGGGAAATAGTACGTTTTCACTGAAATCTACGAAGCCAATCGATTCTTCAGTCCTCACAGTCTTAAATGTATAAATCAGTGCACAACTCGATTTTGATACAATCTAAACCCTAAATGATGTAAGCCAATACTTACACGCATTATGTTATTTTAAGGTACTTAGTCAATAATCAATTGTTTTTTGATAATTTTAAAATAAAACATGTACTTAATAATGAATCTTGTGAAATAATCCATTAAATATGATATATTTTCAAAAAAGAGTACCTATACCTGTATTAATACACTGAAGTCGGTATACTTTATAAAGGTCACTGAGTATAATAATACGATGATTCTCGATTGTTTTCGGCACACTGTAAAATATATCTTATTAATAATTATTAATTAATAATCTTTCGGAAAAATTAACGCTCTTCCAGTGTATTAGAAATATGTTTAAATTTAGAAAGGTTGATTTCATCAATATCGGATTTCATATTAAATTGTCAAATTTCTAGGCTAAGCCTCGACGTGTTATCAATGCTATATAAAAAATAATAAACTAAAAATTTCGAAATTTTAAATATATCATAATTTATTACTGTCAGTGGAAGTTATTCAAGTTCTGCGGTCAGTACTTTGTTAATAACAAAAAAAAAATAATTTTACTGATGAGACATTTTTAAATAACGTGTGTATTTTCAATACTGCTATAGTTTAAACTTCAGACGCTTCAGACATTTGTATAATAATTACGCTTGATTTTTTGTTTCGAGGAATTTATCATAAAGTCATAAAAAGTTTCGATTTTTCTTCCTTTTGCATTTTCAATATTTTCAAATCGCTGTAAAATGAAGGTCGTTCTAAATTATTTTTCAAGTTGTAGTTTTTGACTTGGCGAACATTTTCAAAAATTTAACACGTCCATCGCTGCAGTGTCATTATAATATATT
The DNA here is from genome assembly GCF_001856785.1 of Myzus persicae. Classification (NCBI taxonomy): domain Eukaryota; kingdom Metazoa; phylum Arthropoda; class Insecta; order Hemiptera; family Aphididae; genus Myzus; species Myzus persicae. The sequence goes on along the minus strand of NW_019102237.1, from coordinate 166,563 downwards.
AATCGTTCTTTTTATCTCTAATCACCACGTCTTATGCGCTACAATACAAAAATAATTTTGTGGTTGATTAATGTCGATCATTCGATCTATAAATATACATAAATATACAATCTATAAATTACAGTATCGCTGTCGTCGAGTTGCGCAGTAGAACATATAACGATTAAAAAAACAAAATATAGCTTTTCGAGGAAAGTAACGTTTAAATATTTTGTTTTTAGCTAGCGCGATGGCAAGAGCGATGCACCAGTTCATGGTGAATGCATCGGCCGGCATGTTTCGAGCCAGGTTTGCAGTGCCGCCGTTCGATTGGCCATCGATCTTGGAGGACGGCGAAACCGTCTACGACTCGGTGTCGTCGGTATTCAACGACAATTACGGCCGCGCCCGGTTGGGCGGCGGTGTACTCGTTATGGAACTGGCTGGTCCGAATTCCCGCCTACGCTTGCTGTGCGTGACGGCCGAAACCTCGCTGGCGTTCGTCACCGTACTGCACCGGCTGTTGATAGGTTTCTCGGGCAGCGATGAGAACGTATCCACCATCAGGCTGTTGATCAGTCAAGTGGATTTCGAGGCGGCGTCCAGGAGGAATGGGCGCAGCGGCCTTCAGGCCACGTTGGACGAGCTACAGTGCACCACGAGAGCCAGGATAGGCGAAAGTTTCCAGCTGTTCGAACGGTACCCGTTGGCCGGCAAAGCGGCCATGCGCCTCACTGGCCGGCCGTTCGAGGTGCTCCTCTGCGTCTGTCGGGTCAACGAGATTCTATACGAAATGACCACCGCGACCATCGCAATCCGCTACCTCAACTACGATCTAGAGCGTGACCGCGAGAATATTCGGGCTTTACTCGCAAGTGAAGAACAACGTTTATGGAGAATGCCAGATGATTTTCCAGAAATTGACTTTCAATGGCAAACACCACCCGAAGAAACTTTCAATCCCCCCTTTACTCGTTTGCAGCTCCCTCATTCACCTCAAACCAGTACCACCGAAAACAGCGCCGATGGGGCAACCGCGGTCGACACTAGACGGCGGATGGTGAGCAAAGTGCCATCAAGTGTCACCACTACCACCACCACTGTCACCCCAAGGACCACCATTACCACCACCACTGCCAACCCCAGGACCACCATTACCACCACCACTGCCAACTCCAGGACCGTCACTTCGGCCCGGGGTACTTCGAATAGCCACATTAATCAATCATCACGTCATGCCGTCTTAGCTGCCACTAGGCCCACCGCTTCCACCAGGAGTGTTTCGGATCGCCTCGCGAAAAGAGATCCGTCACAAAACTCAGCTGCCGTAAATACCACCGCCGCTGCCACTAGGCCTATCGCTTCTACCTGGAGTGTTTCGGATCGCCTTGCGAAAAAAGATCCGTCACAAACCCTCGCTGTCGGAAATACCACCACCGTCACTACTAGGTCCAACACTTCTGCCAGAAGTGTTTCGGATCGCCTCTTGAACAGGAATCTGTCATCGCGTGTCACTAACACCACCGGCACTCCCGTCCGGAGCGTTTCGGATCGTCTAATCGTAAATCGTAAACAGCCCCCATCGAGTGCTACCACTAACGTCACTAGCACCACCGCCATCAGCACCACAGCCACCACTACCACCACTGTCAACCATCGGAATTCCGCAACTAACCTGATGGCTATGGACTCTACAGACATGAGCATTGAATTGTCATCATTACGTGAGATACTTGACGCCACTGACACCGTGTCCATCCCCAATGTGATTAGCCCTCCCATCCAGAGCGTTTCAGATCTGCTAAACATAAATCGTAGACAGTCGCCATCGAGTATTACCACTAGTGTCACTAACGCCATCGTCGCCAGCACCACAGCTACCGCTACCACCGCTGCACACCTTTTGGAAAACGTACGCAGGGATTATCCATATTTTTATGCCAGCATGGAAGCCTACAAAGCCATCAATGGGAATACCACTTCCGTCAGAAGTGTTTCGGATGGACTCGTGAACGGGAATCCGTCACCACGTGTCTCTACTAAGACTAACGATACCACTGCCAACACCTCTAGCACCTCCACCACTTCTACAACTACTGATATTTCTTTAGACATTAGCACTGGTAAATCTGGAGATTCATCAGAAAGTGACCATGCCTAAAATGGGACCTTTATATTTTAAATAGCTATTTTTCTTTCATATTTTTTGTAATTTAAATTGAATAATATATATATATATATATATGTGTACATTATGAATTACTAAATATATGAAAAATATTAATATTTATGAGTTTAGTGAATTTAAATCAGTTGTCTCGAACTAAAAGTGCCCACTGGCCGTATAATATTTATATGTCAAAAGTTCGAGGGTGAAACTCCTTTTGTTTTTTTACTTACTTATTTAAATACTAAATAAGAAATTAACAACATAAATTAAGGCAAAATGTATGTCTTCTATTGATTATGACGATAAATAATTATAATAATATAATTTTATTGAATACTAGGCATTCAACATAGGTGTACATATTGACTTTTTGTTTAATAACTAATTATTTTTATTGCGAAAAAAATTCCAAAAGTTCAATATCTTAGTGTTTATGGTAGCCCACACTAAAAAGGTTCACGGCGCGATACGTCATTTGCATAAGACAACTGGCTTAAATGTAATTTTCCATACTATACACTCGCAATAAATACAAATCAAAATTCAATGTATGTTATAAAATTATGTTTGCAAACAAATCAAATTTGTTAAATACTTATATCCGATAATAGTTGCTTTTTAATAAAATTTAAAATATTAAGCTTAGAATAAATATATTTAATATATTGAGTTTTTTTTTTAAGTTTCAATATTCAAAAAAAGTATTTAAAATAACAAATTAGCACAACTATTGTCGCATTAACTGATAAAAATTGAATATATTTCCTTTAAAATTCTATTTACCTACCTATTAAACATTTATAATAAATACAAGTTAGCATAATAAATTAACTGGAACTAGCGCTTTTAGATCAATTTATAGTTAGATAATTGTTAAGGCGACTTTTCGTATTTTTTTTCAGTTTTAAGTCTTTTTTTGTTTTGACACTATTTTAGTCTGGTGGCACCTGCCCATAAACGTAATCTCTTGTTAGGTTAGGTATGGATTGTAAATAATTGTTTAATAAAATAAAAAATAACCACTTTGTCAGTGGCTATTTGCTCTGTTAGACTTTAATGGCATGATTTTTAAATTTTTATTAGGTAAGTAGTCAGCTAAAATAAAATTCAAGGTTGAATAAATATTAATTGCTATCATCAACTTTACTATTTCCTCAGTTCCAGTGTTAGTACTTAAACTTAGGCGTACATAGCATAGAAAATGTAAATAGGTAGTGGCGGATAATAATATATCACCTAATAAACCACGACTCACTTAATCTTATTTTTGTGTAATTGTGATGGTCCTCTCGGCAGACTGATCACGTGGTTCTACGACGGTCGTGGAGTGGACAGCTTCGATCGTCTCCTGCAGTCTGATTTCCCTGAGATGTGGGCCTGGGCACGCTGGACAGCGTCGACTCGGCGGTGATGACGGGGTATCGTGGATTCAGGTGTCATGCGGCCATGGCACGATCACCAGTGTCCGGCCGAGAAGCTGGACAGTACTTACAACGAGCCTCATCAAGGCGGAGTTGTATCTTTTATGCAATAACAATATATTATGTATCGTGTTTAACATACCCTTTTTCAAGGGTTCATTACGATAATATGATTTTGCTTGCTTCTATATTTGTTTATAACTGTGTAGCACTGTAACTGTAAATAGTTGTGTGGTCTTGCATATAGTTGTATAGTTGTAAGTATATAGTTGTATGGTCATAGATATAGTTTATACCATATAGAAAAGATAATAAACTTGCATACAAACGATTTGTTTAAAAATTGTCCCCTTCGTTGTACGTATATAACCTTAACTATAATAGTTGCGTGTCGTCGTGTATATACAAATGTAATAAACTTACTATTAATATATTACGTAGGTATTATACTTTTTTTTTTTTTTTGGTGAGAAGATCTATAACAATTAGTTATTAATATTTAATTTAGCCTATATACGAACCTAGCGTTTTAACGTTTTTTGTTCACCAACGTACCCATACGCACTACCCACTAATAAAATTACCACTTATGATGGTTTGGCGGATGGCTAAACAATTTTCATCTCAATAATATATATAATGTATATTACAGGCAAGTTTGGAGAACACACTTGAGTATTTTGCACTGTAGTTTAGACACAAGTACCTAATACGTAGAAAATTAGTGTATGCACATACCTCCCGATGTCCGATTGCCGTTTTTAAATTTGTACGGTATGAATTCATTAGTTTCATTTGCCGGTCGTGTGCGTAAAGTCCGATGAATTATTTACAGCAATATTATAAGATCCGCGTCCTAATGGAAAAATATTTCGGGCATTAGTGTTTTGGAACACGAAAAACGAAATTCAAATATTGTGGGTGAGCTTCGTTTAACCACAGCCTCCCCCACCCCCACCCCCACCCAAAACTCCAGCACTGTTTGATTGAAATCACACATAGGTAATTAGGTACTGTGAAACCTCTAAACATCGGACACACTCGGTCACTGAAATGTTGTCTGTTGTTTAGAATGCTCAAAGTGAAGAAAATTTGTAATCGTGATTTTTTTTGTTCACCTAGGTGTCTAAAATAGGTTATACATTTGAATACCCTCTACTAATAATATTACGATCAACGGATGCTGAGCGCCGGATAGTTGAGCAAATGACATCTCAGTATATCGGCAAGTTTTGAGCATGCCATATTATACATTTTGTTTTCTAGTCAAAGGCACAAATATGATGTGGTTTGCTATGGTTTATGTACCACTCGATCATATTAGCCGGAAATCCGGTTGAATTTTTAGTTAATAGAATAATCCAATGTACCCAGAGTCAAGGGTCTAAGTACCTAAAGTACCCGAACATTGCAAATAGAAAGGTTGGTTGACTATATAACGAACGATATGAAATAATAATCTATATTGATTATTGCATTCTTATTCTTATTTGAATTTAAATACAAAAACAATCAACGGTTTAATACTCAATAATGAACTTAAAAGTTCAATACCTATACCTATAATCACAAAAACATCGAAAACAAAACTCGCTCGATTTCCGTGATCGGTAATTTGCATTTTTCTTTTTTATCGTCATTATTATGATAATTTTATCCAACCTACTATAATTGTTATTACTCACAACCATATAATTCTATTTCCGCGCTGGCAACAACACCTAGACCTTATTTTAAAAATTTTTGTTGCATACATTTGTTGGCTAAATATTTTACAATATTCGAGTAACTGTATAATAATAGTCGAATAACTTTTAAGACAAATAAAAATAATGATTACGTATCGAATAAAGTTTCAATTTTGAGGAGCTATTTACATTTCCGGGTTATAAGCACCATTGCGGTGGGTAAGGGGGCTCGGGGTGCGTGACACCCGATCGCCTGTCCTCTCGATGTCCGATAGCCGATTTTTAATGTACCTATATTATGTAGTAAACCTGTGTCTATCTTAGAGGGGCGAATGTAAGTTCCTACACGAGACCTAGCAGGTAAACAAGATACATATGTTAGTTCTTACACGATAAAATAAGGTACATATGTAAGTTCCTACACAGTAAAATGCAGGTACATGTGTAAGTTCCTATACAGTAAAAAGCAGGTACATGTGTAAGTTCCTACACGATAAAAAAAGGTACATACACCTGTAAGCTCCTACACTAAGTATATTATAAGCTATCAATCTAATATCAGTTATATCATATTATAATACTGTCATATATTTTAACCCTTTGTTCCATATAATTCTTTATAATATTTAATATTATCAATTTAATAATTTAAAAAATAATAATTGTAATATGATAATAATTCATAATTTATTGTAAAAAAAATAACTTATAATATTCGTAGTGTAGGAACTTATTTTTTAAATTGTTAAATTGATAATATTAAATATTATAAAGAATTATATAGAACAAAGGGTTAAAATGTATGACAGTATTATAATATGATATAACTGATATTAGATTGATAACTTATAATCTACTTAGTGTAGGAGCTTACAGGTGTATGAACCTTTTTTTATCGTGTAGGAACTTACATATGTACCTGCTCTTTACTGTGTAGGAACTTACATATCACATATGTAGTAATTAACGTATGTAATTGTCTACCTGTTACTCTCGTGTAGGAACTTACGATTCCCCTCTTAGAGTATTGTACTTTTATAATTTGCATGTATTATTGGTACATTTTTAGACAATATACGAGTTACAAAAGTGAACATATATGATATATACTGGAATTTATACATTTAATTTCACAGTGTACGAGTTGGGTTAAAATATATAACATTATTATCTATTGTAATATAATTCGACCTATTTACGAGACATTGTCTAGGCAGGCAGGGAACATTAAAACACAACATTTATTTTTTACACTCGATTTTGGCATAATCGTCGTTTTTAATGGTTCCGCCCACAGTAACCATTGACATTTGATCACAACTTAAAGAAACCATTTTTTTGCCGTGCCGCGTGCTAGTTTAATAACATTTTAAAATTTAATTTCAAAAACAAAATAATTTTATCCAATTTTTGTTTCTTTTTAAACGGCTTACTTCACATCTGCGACGCGATAGTTACGCTTACGGATACCCATACGGTTTAATACTACGACGTGCACTTAACAACAACAATACCACTACAGTTGAAGTATATTAATATTATATTATCAACGCCCATTCAAGATTTGCGTGCGAATCATCGCCGAGGCCAAACCTGCGGTTCGTGATTCACGCTCGTTGGCCGGCGGCGATGCGGGTCGGATGTAATGTTGCAGCTGGCCACGCACACTTGTGGACGACGATAAATTAAGACCGAAAACCTTAAAACAAAGACATATCAATACATCACGGACAGCCCGTCCGCCGTGCCGCTTATACAGCAGGGTTTTCCGACCTACGTCACTCGAGGGCGCATTTGATCTTTTATCAATACATTTTGGGCGAGTTTCCAAGGTGCAGCGTTGTCGGAGACAGTACCTACACGCAGTGTTATATTATGATGGGCAAGCCCGGGTTGACGCTCTCGTAAGCTCTAGGCCCCTGACCCCCCCTCCCCATTTCGTTCCTTTAATCAAAGCCACTTGCGCGTGCGTCCTTTCGATACATCGGACATATTTCAATATCGCTTGCTTCTATTCTGATAGTGAAAACACAAACGTTTCGACGAACACGAATCGCGTACCATGTCTGGTAGACGCACCCTTTTTGAAGTAATTACGCCACAACACGAAATTCGTGTTGCTTTTTCATTTAACATTTTTTAGTGGTTTCCGGTGGTTTTTCAATTGATTTTTTACTTGGTCAATGTATTTGTATTTTTTAACAAAGACAATAATAATAACTTAAACACTTATCATAATATTACTATATGAAAACTAGTTTTCCGATACTTTAATTTATTCATAAGAAGTAGTCTAAAAAAGAAAACCTATAATACAAAGAACACTATTTATGGAAAATAAGTAAAAATATTTTTTTTTATAAATATGTAATTATGATTTGTGGTTTATAATATGATGTTCTGTTTTACCTGGCCTATCTATGTTATGCCAATATCAATTGAGGAAGCACTAATATAAATTAACTGTAGGTCAAAAGGTTCAAAAAGTTTCGTTTACATGATTACTAAATCACCTTTTAATGACCTTTTAACGCAATTAGTGTAAGCCCAAACATTTATATATATATATATCAGTTAATTATATAACTTCAAAAATGTAAATGATGATAATTAATTATTAGTAGTCAGTACGACTTATGAGAAAAATAATTGAAATACCTATTTATATATTTTTTTTAATTAATTTTTTTTATTCTATTTTTAATTCTAGATTGCATTAAAAAAAACATTATTTAAATTCAAAATTAATGATAATAAATTACACAAAAATAATTTATTTAATTTAGCAATAATATAACCTACACTAATTTAATATACAACATTATTAATTAATGCATCTTACGTAAAATAATACAGATTTAAATTTTAAAATACCTATTTAGAAAACGCTCCGTGTACATTTAACTATTCTTCTATTGACGATAAATGTTATCATACCTAAATCTGAGTAGGAACAACAGACAAGGCTTAATAATAATTAAATGTTGTAGGTTGAAACAGATTTGACCACAAACAGTAATAATGTAATCATTTTGCAAAAATGTATAATATCAAAATCTATGATTTCAATCGAATCGGTAGGATAAAAATATTTCACATGAAACTCTCAACAGTAATCGGGATTCCATTCATCATAGTTCATTGTCATATGTCAGTATGCGATCGGCATTTCATCGGTTTATGTTTCATCCAATTTGAGTTCTTTAAGTAATTTCTAATTATACGAATAACGATAGCCGATAGAAAAATAAAATAATGTTAATAATATTAACGATACAAACATTGAGTATAAATTATACGAATAATATTGTTGTTTTTGCCTGTAAATTATTATTCACATAATATTATTTTTATTGTGCTTACGTGTACAGATTCTATATATTTAACTAATAATGATGTAGTATTTATTTACTATACTAAAAAAAAAAACATAAAATGTTATAAAAAATTCATAGCCACACGTTTTGTAGGCCTAATAGACATATATGTGCACTATGTCGGCCCTGATAATATGACCTAAACTTTTAAGTGTAAGCCTTGCCCAGAAATAGGATTTCGGACAAGTAGATTGATAGTTTCAAGAAGGGCCCGGAAGTTACAGCAATGAAAAAGACATTTTTTAATAAATTCAATAATATTCACTTAAGAGCATGGTACCAGCGCGTTTGTTGTCCCCGTCTGACCAACTTTCGGCATAGTAAATTTTCGTTCACTCGTTTGAACAGTGTGCCGTTGGTTTTGATATTAGAGTGAATTCAAGTATTATCAAACTTTTAGGTAAGAACATTGTCTATGTTTGAGCGTCTTCGGATTTTCGATATTTTTGTTTTCAACCAAGATACGAGTATGTGAAATGACACAAATAAAAAATGCTCATACCTCGCTTGAAAACTTAAATACACGAAAATCCGCCGACGCTTAATCATAGATAATGTTTTTACCTAGAACTTTGATAATAGATCAATTCGCTGTAATATCTAAACTAATAGCACACTATTGAAACTTGTGAACGAAAATGTTCTATGTCGTACGTGTGCATAAGACGTAGACAATAAAATATGCATGGGTAGCGACAGCTTAAACCTTCAACATTTTGACATTTAAATTTTTTTCTACAAATTTCGATAGACATTATTTCATTCGTTCAGAAGCTTGAACATATAATCCGAAATTCTTCACAAGTTATGTATACTGAATAATAGTAAATGTACACGACTGTTTATGTTGGCCATATAATATCAACGCCCATTTAAGATTTGCGCGCGAATCATCGCCGAGGCCAAACCTGCATGTCGTGATTCACGCTCGTTGGCCATAGCCGTGCAACAGGTTGGGATGACAATAAAAAATACTTCAAACGTGAAACGGTCGGGTGTATAACAGGTGGCCACTTTTTTTTTTTTTTTACATGATTCCTATCCTACAAACCCCTTTATTTTTAATAATATTATAAGACAATGCAATAAACATTTTCTTTTTTTTTGGCTTATTGTATTCGATATATTTGTATTTAGAGATAGTCACTTCCCAGTATACTGATAAAACTACAAGTCCCGTTAAATGGCTATTCCCTGCTTTCTTACGAAGTTTTGTTTTCACACTTTTCAATGTTGAAAAGGAACTTAGTTGTTTATTTAGATGCCCTGGTTGGTAGTGTACAATTTTCTAAATTTAATTCTTAGTCGTGACTATATATACACTTATTAAATATTTAACACATTTTTAGATATACGTTAACATCGAGTTAATTAAACTAATTATGCAATATAAATGTATCCAAATACCTTCTATAATAATAGGTTCTATCATATTTCTCTCATTCTATTTCATATTTATATTATATCTAAATATACAAATACAATTGATATATCGACAGCTGTTCGTAAAAATCAGAAAGCTTAAACTTGAAAGTAATTCTAGTTTTCGTTATTTTTCTTTGTAGAACGCCATCAAAAACATTTATTCGTCGTAGAATCGTTCAAATGTTGACTGATATAATTAAAATATTATTGGATAGTATGCATGTTAATTATTATAATTACTCGGTTTGAGATAAGGACTCGACCTCTGCAGTACTTATTACTACATTGTGCTCCGCTTCCGGCGTATGACGCATATCGGCTGTTAGTTTTGTGTCGAATAATTTTATATCAAAGGATTAGGTAATACGGTAGGGTCGCTATAAAAAATATAATAATTTTGCGATAAGCACCAAATATAAAATATGATTATATTTCATTTGTACCAAAAATTGATAGAATATAAGTGCCTATTTAAAATTATTCGTCATATAATAGGACTGGGATTTATATGCAATACAACAGCAAACATATGTCAACATATAATAATATGTAATTAAAATGAAAAAAGTATATAATAACAAATTTAAAATATAAAGTGAAAAATGAAATAATTGTAATCACTGGCAAGTAGTAGTAGGGTCATGAAATTTCATGAAGTTTATTCTCTGGAACTACATAATACTTACAATATGTTTACGAGAACTAGTATCAAAGTATAAATTATTTACTACTAAACCACCACTTTTTATTATGTTTATCGAATATTACTTTACTTTTTAGTATTAAGGGATTTTAAATTTACGAAGTATGTAAGTAAGACAGAAACGGAAATTTTACAAATTATTTAAAAATGTATAAATATGTAAAATGAAATGTATCTTAGCTTATTGCATATCACTTAAAACGAATTTATCATGTGCCTTAACTAAATTATAATGCTTTAGTAAAAATATATACTTACATAAAAACCTCAGCCCTACAATGATATTATATTATATTATAGCACATAATAAACGCTAAAAATATTAAAAATAAATTTAATTTGCATCAATATTAATTGACGAATTACCTGAGATTTCAACTGCGTGTCCGGAAAATTTGAATTTTTGTTAAGGCCATTTTGATACATATTTATATTTCCCTCTCAATGACGTCGTTTTATTATTGGTAATCATAGTTATAATAATAGTGTTCGGCTGCTCAAAGAGTGTACCTACACCAAAAGTGATAAACTGACAATCTAATAGTGATATACGACCATTCAATATTCAGCCGTCACGCCAGCCAAACATATAAATTGTTATCTTGTCATGTCAACTTGAGTCAAACTTGAGACATAATTAAAATTCAGGTTAGCTAAATTTATAGTAAATATTTTAAGTTATTTTGATTTTTAATTTACTAAGCGTTTATCCACATTATATTACACATACTATGAGTATAGGTGTATAGTACATAAAGTATAGGTGTATAGTTGATATTTTATAGTTTAATCTTAGTAAACGGTTTTGTTTCGTGAATGTTCAAATTTCAACATATTCTTTGAAATTTGAAAGTTACAACAAAAAAAAAAAGTAGATTTTGTCTTGTAACTTCAAACACTCAACCCTACAAACCGCCACTAAGTACGTTTATTTTCAACGTTTTAAGTCTCTGTAAATTTTTAACTGTTCGTGTAAATTGTGGAAAGGAAATAAAAAAAAATGTTAAACATTAAAACAGAGGCCTTAATAATACATTTCATTATAAATGTTTTTTGCACATCTTTGAATTTAGTCAGTATAAATAAGATATTACGTATAGTACCTATAATTTCCTATATAAATTTAAATAATTACGTTGAGTATGAGTTGCAAAGTTTCCCAAAAAATTTGGAGTGATTTTTCAGAAAGCGGTAATCGGTCCACCAACAATAATTGTGAAAGTTTTCACTCAAAATTAAATGCGTTTATATATTTTTGACATAATATTATAATATATTGGGCATAGTTTTATGCCTGTGGTTTATGTCCTACCGATTTAGACTCAAATGATAACATGGAATACACCTTTGGCGCTAACGTAGTAATTTCATATAGTCAGTTAAGTTATAGAATTGTAGTCACTCAAAAAACAAAACCGATTATACCTCGATGACTATATTTCATTCAAACAAAGTTTCATTCATAATTAAAAGTTGCTTTAAAGACGACTCGTTAATCATGTATATGGGAAATGCTTTTTTCATAAATTATATTACATCGAACTATGATAGATCAATTTAATGTAACTATAGTCTCGTCAAAATGCGTATTTATTTAACTGTTGTGAAAACCTGCAAGTGTGAAAATAATTTATTACCTATGTGATTAAAGATCGAATTTTCAAGTTCTTAAAAGCTACAAATATGATTGTATTGTGTTCTAAAAGATTGAGGGTCTTAACTTTAAATTTAAATAAAAAACAGAATTATCGTCACTCAAAAAACCAAAATTGATTAACACCTTATTTATATTCATTTATGCAACAATATTTATTTAATTTTGTTTAAAAGATGCTCGAAAGACGAGTCGTCATTCATGTTCGATCGCATGTAGTGTGGGAAAATACTTTTTTCGTACATAATGTTATATTGAACGAAAACGGATCAGTTTAAAACATGTCAAACTCAAAGTTTTATAACTTAATCATATTATGTATTGTATATATATATATTATAAATTTATTTTTTAACAGTTTGCCATGTGAGCCATCCGTAAAAATGTATCAAATTTATTTATAACGTATTGCATACCACTGATATGAAAATTGTGTACATTTTTTAAATATTTTTTTTTTTATTAATTTAATTTTCACTATTAATATTGCCTATTAGTAGCTAAAGGATTAGGCACGTGCCGCGTGTTTGAATGACCGGTATTTTTTTAAACTTTTGGGAAACCACTTGCATAATTAGTTGTTAAACTCATTATAACTAATATTTGAATTTTTAGGTCCTTAAAAATTAAAAATATGATTGTAGTATAATAATATGTTCAAAAGAACGCTCAAAATATTTTCTTAATAATTCTTAGATAAAAATGACTTGCATAAATCCTTCTTTTCTATAAATGGTTTATTAGAATTTAAACACAAGTTATAATAAGAAACATACTTTGTATACCTAATAACCTAGTTTATTTTGAAATTAATGTTAATAAATGTATAATATTTATACTTACCATTTATCAACTGCACAATATCGTCATGTATAAAAATATGTTTGAAAAGCACAATCGTAAATCATGTCTTTGGTTAATTTCAATTGAAACAATAAAAAACGTATTTCCAATTAATTACTAAAACGATTTATTCCCCGATTTCTATCGTTTTTAATTCAAAAGCTTTATTTTTTTCCTACGACGAAATAGTAAATAACAACCCGAAAAATTAACAAATATGATTTTTTATGAACATTACAATATTATACTCTTACAAGAAATATAGTCTGAATAATCTTATCTCCAAAATATAGTGAAATATGAAAAAAATATATATCTCTGATTATAACTCATAACGTTGAATAATATATATAATATATACCCATATATATTTGAATCAAACTATATTATATTTAAACAAAAATTAAAATTTCACCTTTCAATAATTATTGACAATTATATTATTATGTTTTTGTTTAATTGAAGTGACGACGACGCGCGACGTATCGACTGTTAATATTATATGGTGCACACATCGCCACACTGGTAAAATATCGGCCATGAATTGTAATACTTGGAGACACACGGTATCTCATTTTTGGAGAAACAGGACCCGTCCATATTATTATTTGTCATTTTTCCACTATTTTGTATACCGCCGAGATAGGAATAATTAGTTGGGAATCGTAATAATGTAGCATTGACAGACAATGTTTTCTACAGATGAACATATTCTATATAATTTTCAATTTATTGAAATCGAATTCACACACACAGCTTATGAATACATCTTTTTGTCGTTGCGCAATACAAAACACAAGATCTGTAGTTACGAGTAAATAAATAACAATAAAATTATGATTTGGAAAAAATAAAACGTCGTTTTACATGAATGATAGTGTGAGCATAGTGAATTGTGTGTGACGTGTCTATATAATATACTATAAACTTATTATTATTATATTGCACTCAAACGGGCCGGAAGTAGGTTCCGGTGTTCCGGTTCGCCGCTCCTGTGTCCTGCAGACTTTGCGCAAAAGTCGGCTGCCTCCTCATTGCCGCAGGATTCCACACGATTACGCTGGGGCGGACGTACTCGTCCTGTCCAGTGGACCTCTCCTGTTGCAACAAAATGTCGTCCAAATTGTTTCTCAGTTTCTGCTGCACTCCGTTGTCCAAATGTTCGATTATCGGCTTATTCACATTGTCGTTGATGGACGGCCTCGGTGACGACATGGATTGACCGTTGTCCGATGACATATTTCCGTCGTAGCTGGTGTCGTCTGCAACAATAATCATAGTAGGTATACAATAATCATAATATTATAGGGTTCTGAATTAAATTTTTTTCAAAATTGAAATATTTCAATAAAATCATGAGAAATATTTTTTTTCTTTAAAATTTGGGTATTCGATTGTAGGTGATTAGAAATGACATTATTAATCATACACAGAAACATCGATAGCGAATTATTATTGTAATGGTCATAGGCTGACATTTCATTTCTGATCACTTTGGCTTGTTTTCTAAATCTAACAAGTAGATGCGCATTGTAAGATTGTAAGATTGTATCCATAAAATAATCCGAAATGTGACGAATAATTCTTTTATTTTAAAACACTTAAATCTAAAAAGTGTTTAAATGGATTTACTCAAATACTTTATTTTTTAAAAAAATATCTCAAGCTTATGTAAATTAAAATACACATAGTGTAACCAAAATGTAAGTACATAAATATAACAGTTCAATAGATAATGTACCAATATACCAACAACCTACAAATTATTTGTAAGAAGTTACGAATAATTCACACATATCGTAAACATCAAAAAAGAATATTATTATTTATTTATTTTTTTGTGATTTAAATAATAAATTTAATTTTAAGCGTTGCGTTCATAACGAATTAAATGTCCATCTAATGTTAATTTGCAAAATAAGCTATTCGATTTATTTGTTTTCAGTTAATATAATAAATTTAAAATGATCAATATTTCATATATCATCACATTTTACATAAAATTATCTTTTTAAAAGCAAAACATAAGTATGATAAAAATAATAAATAAAAAATATAATAAATGTCAAAATGTTGGCCCGCATTACGAGGGCGCTACACCCGCATGTGTAGTCTCCGTCTTACAAACGCGTACTATGTGTCAAAAACTGTTTTGCGCGAAATAGAACCACTCGAGCTGTAGTATTAGCTAAGCAACCAAATTTTCACACTGTAAACGAGGGAAAATTTACTGTGCGACGTCGTTTTTATTTTTTCGATATCACGAATACAAGAAAAGTGATTCAAGTCTGAAATAATTAATTGATGAGCAATAAGAACTTTTCTTGTATTCGTGATATCGGAAAAATAAAAACGACGTCGCACAGTAAATGTTCTCTTGTTCGCAGTGTGAAAATTTGGCTTCTTATGGCTTGGACCACAGCTTGAGTGGATCTATTTCGCGCAAAACAGTTTTTGATATGTTGTACGTTGGTAAGACGGAGACAACACATGCGGGTGTAGCGTCCTCTTGAGCCTATGCCTATTATACGGATCTGTACAGAAAAACACTTCAATAATTAATAATCTCCGAATTGTTATAGAGACTCACTTTCGACACTATTTAATTTGAGATTCTTTATTGGGCCGGAAATCACTTCAACACGGTTTTTCGGAAGTGAAAGAATGTGTTTTTTGCGTTCTCGGTGTATACATTGTTTTATGTTGCAAACATCGTAGGCCGTGACGATTTTTTGAATTTGACAATCGTTTAGTATTTCCTGATCGACAATTTTTGAAGTGGTTCCAGTGTACTTGGCCAATTTTCTCTTCAGTTGGTTTGAATATAATTTCGTATTCAACACTTTTGACGATTGTATTTTGTGGTTTTTGTGATCAGTGTCGTATTTTAAGATCATTGTAAATTTTTCGTCGATGTATATTTTTGCGTTGCACTTTTTATTGATGCACTTCCACTTGTACGCACTTAAACTTCGAACAAAGTTTGCCTTGAAAAATTTTGCATTTTCATAAATTACTAGATTATTTTTTCGTTCGCCAGGTACGATGTTGAAATTCATTATTGAGCCGTCAATATAATAATGACACTCGAACAAATTGACAGTTGCTGGCCGACTGATACGTTTTAAGGACAATATTATAATATTTTATTATTAGTCATTACTTTTATGTTGGAACATTATCCTGCATTCGGTAATTATGTATGTAACGATAACCTGCTGGTCCCTGTAGTCAGTATTTCAGATAAAACCACATTATGTCTTCGTGGGAATCACATTACAGTTCAGTGTTCAGTCACACGTTTTGTTTGATAACTTTATCAGTGCCCAAAATGCGTCCGATAATACTACTATTAATTGAATCTGATCAAACTGCAGCTACACAGCGTTGAAATCTGATATTTTCTTATTGTACTGTCTTATCTCTGTACGCGTTATTTATTACTTAAGATAATTGTGTTATGAAAAATAATGAAAAACAAGCGTGGGACGACTGGTGAGACGATGACTAACCGCCAGTGACGTATCTAGAATTTTTTTGAAAAGTGGGTGTCACCAAAATAATCTGGTACTTTATAATAATCAATAAAATGAAGAATTAAAGTGCGACGTCCCACGCAAACTAATATTATTATAATGTTGTACTAGCAGGTACAGAATGAGCGCGACATGCGACGAGATGAACTAAGGCATACTAACTCGCGTGCCTCAGTCTCCGTCGATCCAATACTGCACCACCGTACGGCAGTCGCACACATGCTCCCCTCCTAGTATCCACGGCTTAGAGTATCGGCCACTCGTGTCATCTGTACGTATGTGACCCCCACCCTCACCTGTCTCCTGTTTCTGTGCCACAAAAGATCGCAAAGTACTGGCCGACACCACCAAAAGCCAGCACTGCCTTTTTTCCTGTCTCAGCTATACCAGTACCATGAGCGAGTAGCAAGCGTTTTGCTGGTGCGCCGAAGGGCGGCACAGGACACACAGTATTTCGTTGGTAACGTTTTTTTGTATACAGTGAAACCTCTGAATAGCGGACACTCTCGGTAGCCGAATTTTGTCCGCTATTTAGAGGAAAACATTTTTTTCAATAAATAAATAAATACAATAATTTTATTTTATATTATTTTTACATTAATTAAATACACGATCAAAATAAAAACAACCTAACATTTCTGAAAAAAATCTGTTACTTTAGTTTGTTTACTAAATGCAGGCTTAATTATTTCGTGTGTTAAGGTATTTTTTAATTGAACTGTGTTTGAGTACAATGAATTATTCTGTATCTCGATAGAAGAAATATATTTACGTATGCATTTTACTGCTAGCAATGCCAAAACGTTCGTATATTGGAAAGATAAGATTTTCATATACAGTTTAATAATGTACACATAAGATAACTTAATAATTGAGGTTTTTATTCAGGTAATCCAAAATAATTCTTAATTTAAGATAAAAATTATTAATATCAGTGTCATAAAAGTGTCCGTTATTTAGAGTGTCCTGTATTTAAAGGTTTTCTTATACATAAACAGTGAAAATGTCCCCGTCCCCGAAAAAACGTCCGCTATTTGGAGGTGTCCGCTGTTTAGAGGTGTCCGTTAAGGGAGGTTTCACTGTATTATTATTATTCTCACCGTGGCCGGTACTTATAGGGTCTTATTATTATATTATTATTCTCATTATGCTCATCATTATGGTACATTATTGTTATTCTCCCGCCGGTAAACCGCTCCGTCGGAGCCGTGTGATGAGTATTGTTTATATTTATTGGTAAAAGGCATTACAATTATTAAAATGCATTACTAGTATTATTACCATTTATTTTGACCGAGTTTTATGCCTACGGCTTTCTCGGCACCAACTTAAAGTTAAACTTGTTTAAATAAACATATATATATATATATTCCCCCAAATTGATGTTTATTATTTCACAGTCGGTCACCTTACTATTACTGGTTCAAATGTATCCCCGTTTCTTGTAACTATAGTTATTAAAAAATCCACGGCACTCCGGCTTTCGGGTCTCGGTCCGTGGTTGGCGACCGTGAAATGTTCGATGCGGCCACACGACTCTCGAGAACATGATAAATATTATGTTCGAGCAGTCACAAAAGACGTAAAGAAATAATGATCTTATAGAAATAATCGACCAATCGATACAATCATAGTATATTAAATGATAATATGCATCATGCGTGGAGAAAAATAACACAACTCATTAATGGTGGTAATATTGTTATACTTAATTACAGAATAATCGGTGCACACAAATCGGCTAACCTAACCTAACCGCGGTCCCCCGAATCGCGTCCAACTCTTGTCTTAAAATGTTATGTTCTTGCACGATAGTAGCAGCTATCAGACTTCCGTTAATTTCCACTTATAAGATGTGCAAATACCTTTATGTACAGTAATATAAAAAGTTGTACGTGTAATTGCCTATACAGAAAATACTAATAACATACTTCAGTTTGTTTTTATACATCGATCGTGAACCAATCTTACACCAATATTTTATCTGTGGATATTGGAATATATTATTGTGTAAAGTATTTTTTTCGGGACGTTATAAGCAGTTTGATAATTTCAGTTTACATGGTTGGGGTATGATTTATATTTTTTACCGTAATTACTGATTTCTAAAAATAAATTGTATGACTTTTTTAAATATTTTTTTTTAAGACAGAAACATCAGTTTGATTACATATAACGATACTTACAATTTACATAAGTATATCTAGGTATTTTCCTATCATATATACATAATAACACGTCATAAACGATTGGTGTAGGCCCTAACATTTTTTTTACCTTCTATAGG
The DNA here is from genome assembly GCF_001856785.1 of Myzus persicae. Lineage (NCBI taxonomy): Eukaryota > Metazoa > Arthropoda > Insecta > Hemiptera > Aphididae > Myzus > Myzus persicae. The sequence continues at coordinate 147,480 of NW_019102237.1, read as the reverse complement.
TCTCGTGCAGCATATTTCGTATGGTTACGGTATAGGCGCACGAATTATTACGTCCAACTATAGAATTATTTTTTATTAACACATTTTTCCTAGTGGTTTCCAATCTGCTAGGTTTCGCATAGAAATACTTATTGAAATAAAATAAAATATTTATATTTGGTAGGTACAATTAGTAGTATATTTTAAATAATATATGTTACTTATTCACTACAAATTCAACTAAAAATCGTGGGTACTTACGGACGTGTGACGGAGGAGAGACAATATTGTAATATTGTATTTGAAACTTTTGTGGTTTCGATAAGTCTGTTTACGCCGTCGACGGTACAACACTGCCGCTGCAATACAAACGAGAAACGATTATCACTTAACTAAACAAATAATAAAACGAAATAAATAATACAACAAAACGAATGCGGGCGGGACGATGAATCAAAACTCAATAGCTATCTTTTTTGTCATTAAGCTTCGAGCAATAGAACTTAAACGATCGCCTTTGTAATTATATAAAATCAATTTTAATAAAATGAACTGTATGCCGACCGTGTAGAGTGTCCGATCATAATATTAATAGTTATTATAGCAGTTTATAAAATGTAAGTTAATAGTTATTATTATTATCAAGGAAACATTGTTATTATAGGGTCGTAGAATTTAATTAAAAGTCACGAGGCGTAACTGTTATAGAAATGCCTGACAACTGAAATGATCTATACTGTTCAATATTCAAAATTTTTTTTTGTGCACACGTAAACTTACTCTTCACGTTAAGTATTAGATTTCTGTTTCTATTTTTTAATACTGAAAAAAAACTATAGTTATTAAATCTGACATATTTTTATTTTGTAAACTTCAAAATACCTAATTTGTAAATCTGGTTTTTAGACAAAATGTCGATGGTAAAATGATGGTTAAAAAATGTCGATGGTTTGTTTTGTAAAATTGTTTTTATTTTTATTATTTTTTAAAATTTCAAAATTATTTGAAGTAATAACTTTCTAACAAATATTTATATTACAAGTAAATATGCTGTGATAACATTTAAAAAAAAATTAAAATTTTTCGAATTTAAAATGTTTTTACGACTGGATCAACTTTACTGAACCAAAACAATGAGATTTCAATAAATTGTAAAGAACAAACAAATACGACTTAAATAAACGTTTTTATACAAACAACATTTTTCTACAAAAAATGGATAATAGAATAAAATTATAGATTTTCAGCTTTAAAAAATAAAAAATGAAACTATTGGTTAGAAGAAAAAGTATATTTCATGTCAGGTTTTCCTGTTACAGCCCGTATATGCAGCGAGATTCACCAAGAATTACCTCCCCCAACGCTATTAATTTATAATTACAAATATTTCGCCTCGTTAAAGACACACGAGTTTGGGTACCTTAATAAGTTATTAAAATATATCTCTAAAAATATAGACACACCTCTCGGCTTAGATTTTAACATTGAATTCGAATTTCACTCGTACAGCCCTACGGCTACCTTGACCTATATATATTATAATATTATATATATACGACGGCGATGTACACGATCACTCGACACGGTATCTACACACAGCTGGGCCACTTCCCGTGGCTTCTTGTCGACCGATACCATCTTTCTTTATACTGCAGTTGGAATTTAAAAAAAAAAATAGAGTATTTTTCATTTTATAATATTTATTTGATTATCGCAGCGGTTGTCGTTCGTCACCGCCTGCATACAAATTTATTTAAATTACGTAGTGTACCCTCGTGCACTTAGAATATTATAAACGTTATAATGTTATATTTCTCATACGAATCCGATGTTGGCATTTACTTACAGATATTTACGTTGGACAGATAATAGAATATTACGAAGCTTATACAAACACTCATTATGCAATTATGGGTAATAACAAATACATTAGTATACAGAGCGATTCGCCTGTAACAAGCAGCGAAAACGCCTTATTTTTTCTGTTTTTCATACAATAGAATGCAGTCGTTAAAAATAAGATTTTTAGAATTTTTAGATATTCCCAAAGACCATCATCATATATTCAAATTTTTAAACTATTGAAATTTCTTTGTATATTACTTAAGCTGCAGTCTTCTGTGGATATGCAACCCTCCTTTTTCCAAAAACCACCTCCCTTTTCTACTGTAATTGATTTCATCTGAAGTATCATAATTTAAAATAGTACATTTTGAGTTATTCAACACTTTTTGTACAAAGGCTTAACACATGGTCGAGGGTGATGAGTAAGATACCTAGATACCTATGAGTAGGTATACTTCATTACCGTAACTTGCAGGAGCAGATAGGTAGAATCATTTCAAGTATATATTGATTAAAAAGCAAGGACTCGACTTCAGTTTTAATTAGGTTTTATTTCCTACTTAATGAGTATGTGCTCGCAAATAATATGGACGAAGTTTGATTGAAATAGGAGGTGGCCGTATCGTAGTCATGCGGATTTCGGAAATATGCAACAGGTGTGAAAAATTAATTTTATCTAATCTGTTATAATTGGACTGTACTACCACACTCAATCCGTGTTCGGCATTGAATTGACTCGTGTTATAACGAAAATAATTACCATTTGTTAGTATAAAAACCGTGTTACTGTTAATCAAGTTACAAGTACATTTACATATAATGACTATAAATATTAATGTTTTTGTCATCAAATATGTTATTTATTATTTTCAATTTCAAACGTCGATACCATATTAAAATGATTTACTATTACACTTTTATTTACTAATATCACGTATTCCTTTCCGAAAATATTAAATTTCGGTACAACTATTAAATTTAAAATCATTGCCTATATAATTTTCAAATTGACTTTTCATATAATATAAGTTAACAGCTATGGCTAAATAACGTCTTATGACTCTCTCCAGGGTCAAATGTCCAGCTATCTTATAATGGACGGGCACAAAGCGCGCGCACACACAGACACACAAACATGGGTCTCCGAGTATTCTGGTTACGGCTTATATTATCGCTATCGGTACCCGACTCGGTACACTAGGCTTAAAAAATATATATACACATTATTTTACGTATCGCTGTGGTACTTTTATATACACAATAATATAAGAGGCACACGTGTTATAACAAATAAACAATGTTGTACTGCTCCTCTTTTTTTCGTGACATACCAATGCTTTATATTATTTTATATTGTTGATTTTCATCGATAGAAATACCCAAACCCGCCGCCCTTCACTCAATTGCGAATAATATAATACCTAAATATGTTATATATAACATATAATGAAACGCTCAAACAAACAATAAAATACAATAATAATGCGCTCGTCGCTGTCTTCTCTATATACAGTCGCTAACGTCCTGTAGCCCGTGGCCACATTTGATTTCGTAGCTGTGTCCATTAGTTTTAAAAGGTCTGACAGCGGTTATTCAAAAGAATTGAAGATGTTTTCCAGATAGGGATTAACTCTATGACGTTTACAACGAACACAGGTTTCATTCGAATTACCCGGAGTACAAGGATTTTGTAGCCCCACGAAAAAAAATCAATGCCATATGTAGGTAGGTAGTAGGTACTGATGTCCCTGGTTTCAGCACAAGTAAATAAAATATTTAAAAAAAAAAAAGAATCATACCTAGTACCTACTTTGCTGACAATTGGGTGGTCTGAGTTGTGACACGTTTCGTCCGGGCCAATATTATCAACATAGGACGTATAATATGAGCAGTGTATAACATTAAATACATCTGTGAAACCAATATAATAGCCAATTTAAAATGTACCTTTTGAAAAAAATTAAATGTTAGAATTTAGAATTTATACTAAAACGATCATTAAACTATTTACTTATAAGTTATAAGTTATAAGTAATCACAATACAACGAGATTTATTTACAGTACAGTGGTTGAAGTAGGAAGATAGCTGTGTTACTATCCAACGGAGAACAATAATAATGTATATTATACAGTTATGAGGGATAATATGGCAAATATTAATGGGGCCTCGATTCCGATTGTGTGACGCAAAAACAAAACTCTGGCCACAATAATTCACATTAGACCTTTTTTCGTAGTTATCTTTGGGGCAAAACGTTCGTGGACTGTTTTTTGTTGGGCACTAATAAATAATGACTAATACATATGAACCGCCCTTCCTACCCCTCCACCCATAAACGATTTTTTTTTTATTGTAATTGCGCCAATGTACAGCAACAATATGTGTTATACTATCATATTATTCAGTATTCTGGTATAGGATGTAGTACACATTTTTAAAGAAAACGCAGTCATGCGGTGGTCAGAATAACAGTATAACACAAATCTATAATATTATATTCGGCTTGTTTGAAATTTTCAGAAACGACGAAATCTAATATCCAAGTAGTCCGTGTCCATACTACTACAAACAGTTAATCTCATATAATAATCGATTTAATTATTATTTTTAAATATCATTCACTTCACACTAATGTCTGCAGTGTATTGTATGCTTACATTATTAATTTTTAAATTACACTTAAATAAAACCACATTTAAAACCGATTAAGATAATTCTATGGTTCCATATGACAATCACATATTATAATTACACACAATTTGCATTTCCGTTAGTCGACTACAAATCAGACCGGGAATAAAAACGATACAATTAGACCCTAAGATGATTTTGCTTCTTACAACAACAATATAATATTATTGAACGTGAGTTACTGCCGCCACGACGTAGGTCCTCCGTGAACTGAAAATTCGTAATTTACTTTAGTCCACCACATCGACAACTATGGGAACAACACCAGCTCTCCTCCCTATTATTGGCCCTATCTTCTATGTAATATTTTGTAAGTAAACATTTTCAAAATAATTGAAATTCCTCGCATAAGAAATTAATATCCTCGCATAACAGGGGTGGCCCAACAGTGGCTCTACGCAGCATGCGGCTCTTGTCATAGACTTTTGAGGCTAGCACCTTATCATAACATATTTTTGAATATGAATTTATGTATTTGAAAGAGTATAATATTTTATTTTATTATACCTAATGTGTAGAAAAAAATGTAGCAAAAATATTGTGTTCTTGATATAATTTTTAATTATTAATTATTTTCTTATTGTTGCGTTTTATTTTGTTTGCACATTTTATTAAATTCGATACCTTATCCTATTTATTATAATCTTATGTTATGTATATTGTATATACGAATATATAAATACATAAATATATATTATATAATAATTTTATATACATATATTTGACCTTTTCTCCATTTTGGCTATTCCACATTTATTAATATATTGGGTGGCCCGCGAGTCTCTTCTCGCTGGCCACCCCTGCTATATAACATAAAAGCATGACCTGCAGCATCAAATGTCCAGCTACCTTAATAATTGACGGGCACAAAGCATTACCGACCACTGACAAACACACACATATATGGGTCTCCGAGTATCTGGTCACGGCTTATATTATCATTATCAGTACCCGCGACTCTGCACATTTGGCTTAAAATATATATCTATCGTACCCACATTTGGACCCATATTGTTGCAGTACTTTTCTGTACACAATAATATTGAGGAACACGTTTTTTGTTGTAAAAAAAAATTAAAAAATGAATTTTTCCCGATGGCTCTGTTTTTGCTAATCTGATTTGTAATTGTATTGATTTATTTTTTGCATTTTAGAACGAAAGTTCAGTTAATATATAAACATTATTTTACTCCCAAAATCATAATATTTTGTGTCACATTATTTTTTTTTGACAGTACATATACTTAGTATAAATTAAAAAATGATTGTATGTATTTTTTTTCTTTTCGGTTTTTCCAGGGTACTATTGTTTGAATAATATAATAATATATGTTTTTGCAATTTAAATTATAAATTGTCTCGTACAATTTTAATAAATAAAAATAAATGTATAATGCTTTTGGTTTGCATGTATCTTTGTATAATTATTACCGCATATTATAATGACGTGCTGTACAATTTGAAATCAATTTGATCAATAAAAAAAAGTTTTTATGTTTACATTTTTTTCTTATAGATTCTCACACTTTGGTAAAACAATTATTACTAACTATTATTAAACCGACAGTTGCTAGGCATAATTATACTACGTATACCAGTTCATGACGTTTATCATTCTGTTTGACATATAATTATTGAGAATGGAAAACAAATGTGACCGTTCAGCGTGGCCAGCAGGTGCCTACCCACAGAATAATATCTAAAATGCAAGAAAGCAAGAATTTATTCCACGCAGATCGCGACATTGCGACATGTTTCATCGTCGGTCGTCCCAGCAAATATTTAGAAATTTATTGTTTTTGATTTTGTTTTAGTCCTTGTTACAATAAGCTATTAGCTAAACTATTATTTCACTTTGACCCTTAAACAGTTTAAACTTTCAAGCCTTCAAGGTAATACGTCATATTATACGATATTAGGACAACTTTCGTCTTTTGGTAAGTATACAATAATTTAAAATCTAATATTTTATACATGTACTTAAACTAAATACAGTATACATTTTCAATAATTTTAATATATTACAAAATACAATAATATTGAATTAAATTTTTTACAAAACAAAAAAAAAACCGTCGATAGAAGTTGCCAGACAACAGGCGTATAAAGACTATATTTTCTACAAACAGAAATTCTTTGAAAAAGTTTTTAAAAAAAATACAATTTTAATTCTTTTGTATATTTTTATAGTGTAGTTCATTATATTTATATATCATGTACATTGTACGTCATTAACAATATTGATCCCATTTTTTGCAATCAAAAAGATTACATTTACCTAAGACCTAACTCATAAATTATTAGTAATTATTTATGTGTTGTGAGTTTTACAGTACATATTATTAGATTTAGATAACGCTTTCTATAATATTCAACATTGAAAAGTTTTTATAAGCTCATAATAACTTGATTTTAATAGTCATAGTGATTTTTTTTTTAATGTCACTCTGTGATAATTCCTTAAAATATCCACCACTCAAAGACCGCTTTAAACAAATATGTTTCAACGATTATCGCTACAGTTATACCGTAGGTACGTTTAATATTCAAAATATGTTATACGAAAAAAAGAAATTGCTCAATGCACTTCAATTTATGTTTATTTAAGCTAATTCATTAAATTACTAAGGAGTTTTAGATATTCTAATCTTAAGACATTATCCATTTGTTTGTGTGTGATGAAAAAAAAAATAAAAAAGGTAAGTGTTAAATTGTATAGGTATTTTCGGTATCGTTTGGTGTTCTTGTAGTCAACTCCTTTAGTCAACCCGTTAGTTCGTAACCTTTCCAAATTATTCGTATATTTATTCAGTCTTGTTAAGAATAAGTCTTTTCAAATGTATTCAGAATACGTATTGAAATACTTGGTGTCATTTGTTTTGAATACAAACACAAATAGGTACATCTTAAAAGTATACTCGAAGTACTTTACTACTTTACTTTCTTTAAATATATTAAAATGCTTTTAAGTTAATCACAAATGTCTCATTAGAATATTAATACATATTTAAATTAAATAGTTCATAACGATATACTTAAATATTGGTTAAATAATTTATGATATCGCAAATAAGATACTTATAATAATATCAAGTTCAACAGAGTACAATTGAATTTAGATATTGTGTCATATTTAATGTAGTGTTAAAAATTCATAGAAGCATCATAAAATTATATTGAGACCAATTTTTAAAATTGTAGTAAACGAAACAAAAATATTGTTCGTTGTATTCTAGAATAAAATACAAAGCAAAAATGTTTTGAAAGTTTTTAAAATACACTTGTAATAAAGTTTTTGAAAAGTATTTGAAATACCAAAAAAGTATTAAAATAGAAATATTTGAATACTTGACGAGGCTGTATATACAGTCAAAACTCTTTATAACGAATCTGAAGGGACCAAGAGATTTCTTTCGTTATAGAGTTTTTGTAATAGAGAGGGTTAAAAAAAAACAAAATTTTAATTATTTATGTATAAAGGTATGTATGTATGTAATATTATATATCAAACACATCATTATTTTTACAAATAATGAAAGAATGTAATCGTTTTTGGAAATGTCGGCATTATTGCCGAATTATTTTTATAGTTTATATATGTAATAGCTACGATAACACGTAAATTGTATTATGAAACATAAAATATTGTTTCGTTATTGAGAGTGACTGATACGTTATAGAGAATGAATTGTCTAATGGGTTATATAGCAAACCAACCATTATTATGTTATGTTTACGTTATATAGAGTTTTTCGTTGTAAAGAGTTTCGTTTTAAGAGTTTTCACTGTATTATATACACAGCGTTTTTAAAGGTTCATATTAACTATATTTTTCAGCGATAATAACGTAGTAACAGTTCATTATTAAAACCAAATTGAAATTATTGAATTAATAAATTTTTTTACAACATTTATAACAGCAATGTCTTCATTAAATAAATTTACATTGATGCGGACTGCGAAAAAAAGCAAAAATAAATAATTTCAACGGACCAGTGGAGGGATTTTAACGCAGGTCGTGCTGCGATTTTTTCTCTCTAAAGATATACACTCAAATAATCATCAAGGTAGATTAGGTTAAATCTAACCAACACAGTAATATGTTTTATACCCAGGGCCCAGATTTATATATGCTCTAAAAACCTTAGAAATATCCACCATAAGGTATGGATTTATGCACTTATTTCGTAGAATCAATATATGCCCTTTAAAATAATAAATATGCAGCAAAAAATTTGATTTAAAAAAGAAAACTGTAAAAACCTATCACTATAAAAATTACAACTTGTTCCCACCGAATCATCTTCGTCTAGATATGAATAGATAAAATAAGAACACACATTTTATTAAGACCAACAAACAAATATGACAAATAAGTCAAATAAGACAAATATGGGTATGAAACACTTAAGCAGCGGCATCCTCTACTTTTTTGAAAGGAGGGATATTAATTTTTCATTTATCACAGATCCGTGGGGCTTCACCCCCCCCCCCCCCCCCGCACACACCCTCCCACAGAATTTATACTTTAATTTACATTATTCCCTTGAACAACTTGGAAAAAACATTTTGATCTTCAACTTTAAACTTCACACTTTTTAATTTAGGCTTTCAAATTGAAACATTAATAAAAAAAAATGTTTTCCACTCGTAAACACATTACATTTACATACCTACATGCAAGTTTTATATATTATTTCAACTATGCAATTCATTATTTAATTTTTAACTTAAGGATTAATTATTTTGTTTTGTTCTGTAAAATTATCATTAATTTGTCTTTTGGTTGACATAACTAATTAAATTTAAAAAATATGGTTGTATTCAAACTCCAGAAAAATAATTTTACTTACTTTTTTTATGAAACAATGGATAATTATTAGTACTGTCGATAGAGTAAATGACTCTTATGAGTGTACAAGTACAAAAATATGGTATCGTATTAAAATTATACTAGTTAAAATCAACGAGATTTATTGATTGGTGAATGGACCCGAACGAAGATCGAGAACACAATTTAACAAGTTCAATTTGCTGTGCCGTTGTAACCGGGATTATTTACCCCCGTGAAATTTTACCCCCCCTCCCCACGGTAAATTATCCCTAGTGAAATTTTACCCCCGGTAAATATTCCCTCGTGAAATTTTACCCCCCTGAATATTTAACTGGGAGGTAAATATTCTCTAGAGTAATTTTACCTCCCGATAAAATTTCGCTAGGGATAATTTACCGGGGGGTACAATTCCACCAGAGAATGTTTACCTCCCGGTAAATTATTCGAGGGTAAATTTTCACTAGTGATAGTTTACTGAGGGAGGGGAAGGGGGGTTATAAAACATTTTTTAATGGTTTTGTGTGAAAATTTTAAAACTTTAAAATTAAAAATTGTATTAAAATGACAAATTAATTTTGTTAAGTTTATTTATTTACTTCTCATAATATTTCAACAGTGTAATATTGTAATAAAATAGCCTGAGTAGGTAATATGGGTATATGGGTGTATATAGGTAACTGTTTCCGTTAGTTAATTTTATCAACTGCAAAAAGTACTTGTGAAAAAATTGTGTATTATTGCTAGATTGATTTTGCAGGAAAATCTATATTAACGGACGTTTTATTTATTTATTCCAATACTTACATTTAAAATTTGTAATTTATAAGACCTAATTGTTGCTCACACATATCGTTATGAAATTAACTTCAGTAATTAAAAAAAAATGGAAGAATAAAAAAAAAATATAACCAAGAGGTAAATATTCTCCAGTGAAATTTTACCCCCGGAATATTTTACCGGGGGAGGTAAAATTCCACGCGGTAAATAATCGCGGGTACACCGTAACAAATTACCACCCGGTCGACGTCGGAAACCAGCGCTCTGCTTTACTATTATTTTCATAAATACACAATAGACATACATTCGAGTATTCGACTATGGTATATCATGGTATAAACATGTATATCATTTTAGAACGTATACATATATTTGCTTATAATTTATAAATAATATTTTAATTGAAAACTTCTAGATTTAATTTAGTGTAATTTATTAGACGATAATATGCAATATAAATATGTTATAAATACTAAATTCCTACAGTCAAACATATTAGCGGGATTGAATTTGTTAAAAAAATAAAGCTTATACTGTCTGTCTCATGGGTTGTGCTGAGTGCGGAGACAATATACTTGACGCACGTGAATATAGAATTGATAAGAATAGAGGAGCGTAATCTTATCTCCGATCGAAGTCTTGAATTTTAAACCTGATTTATTTTTTCATATAGATAATAAATAATTTTAAAAAAATCCAAAGGGGGGATATGATATGACACCCTGACCCCCTGAGTTAGTAACTAAAATATAAAATTGTATAGTATTGCTGAAAATTGGAAAAATCGTCACTGAGGTCCGACACCCTTAAGATATATACGTAACTAAGTAAAGTATATCAAATCGTGGGCTACACGATGTACATAACCATTTTATGTTATCATCTTTTCGCTGTCACCTTAATCGTTATTAATTTGTTAATATCTAGAATTAACTCTTTACCGCATTCTGATAGAATAATTAGACAATTTTCTATAGAAGAAAAAATCTTTATATTAATTATACCGTTATAAGTGTAAAATGTTTCACATGAAATTGTCACTTTGAAAAATATATTTTTTTTTAATTTAGTGTTTTTTAATATGTTTTATTAAATCATAACTAAATGGTCAGCCTGATTTCAAACCAGATTGGTGATGATCAATATTTAATTCAAGATCATTGTGTAGTGAAGTTATATAGAAGATAGATGATTATTAATATGTAATTTATGTAATGTACGATGTATAAGCAATATTTCTATAACATTTAACTAAGTAGAGGTACTAGCTGTACTTTCTACTAAAGTTTTATATTAAAATGCGATTTTTTTATTTTTCATAAAAATGAAATATTTCATAAAAGTTTAGTTAAATATTTAAAAAAATTAATTTCATAACATTTTAGAACCCTATATATTATAATAAAACACTATAACAACAGGTGTGATATTAACTTATTACTACAATGGTATATAGGTAATAGAAATTAGTTGCAAAATACTGCAAAGCTTTGAAAATCCATATCATCGAAAAATAATTTATAAATTTGACAACATGTGTCCGAAATCATGCAGTCGTTTTCGGAGGATCATTTTTAAAGTATAATCTTTCGTAATTGTATTATCAAAAAGGTTGCCCTGATAAAAACCGTCCGCAGTCGTGTATCACAGAAAAGCTATACAAACTAAAATGTAAGGATGTATTTCCAAAAGTCCGATTTATAAAAAATCTAAACATGTTTAAACGCATATACAAGATGACTTTGCATCGGCCGCAACACTTTTTCAATTGTAGCAAATTCTCGAAGGAAATAATGACGAGTGCTGTTCAATTTTATAGCAGTTTGAAAAAAAACGTTCTTTATTATACCGATTTTTTTTATTTAGATTTTCACATTTTACTAAAACAAATATTATTTGACCTGCAGTGGTTTGCATAAAATAATTATATACTAGGAAGATCGAATAATTTATATTTTTGTTCGCGGTGTTTATTCTTCAAGACCGCATAAAAAAATTTCAAAGTTTATCGCCAATACCTGTAAATATAATAGTAAAATGTATTTATAGAAGAAAAGAAATTGCTCAATGCACTTCAATTAGGTATTCATATTTACGTTTATTTAAGTTATTTCAAAATAAGTATTTTACATACATAGAGACATATAGACATACAGTACAAAACATTTTAATCTTTAGACATTAGTTATTTATTTGTGTGTGGTAAAAAAATAATAATAATAATAATAGTGTTATAAAATTATAGGTACTTCTGTAGCGTCTCCTTTTCGTAGTCAACTCCTCTCGGTAGTACTTGCAGTATTTCCCGAGCTGGGCGTCCCGGATTTTGGAAACATTGGTTTGAAGTCGTGTCGCTGAGTGGGTTCCACCCTAGCGATTGGTGGCCCATTTTTGGTTTTCAGCATCTTTTCGTAAAACGCCTGACATCCGTCGAGTTTATTTTTAAGTTCCTCTATTGAAGTATTATGGCTTTCTGAAGAAGACGGCTGTTCTTCATTATTATTATTATTACCACTATTTGATGACATGCCGGTCGTCTAAACAACAACAACAAATCAAAACGATTATATCGTATTCGTTTCAAAAGTCAATAAATCATATTATTGTTAAGATAATAATTAAAGTTATCGGCGACGTACACATCACAGGTAGCTGGTATACTGATTGCTTGGTTAACCCGGACTACAGTATTTTAAATATTTTACAAAGTAATAACTTTTGTTTTAATCAACATTTTTAATTCATTTTATTTCTTTATAATTATTTATAGAGACTTGTGCATTAAGTACTATAGTAAGTCAGTAAATAAGACAGTAAGGGTAATTGATTTTTTAATACAAAAAATACAAATTTTAATGCAGAAAAAATCGAAATAGCCAATCTGTAAATCTAATTTTCATTAAAGATTTAATAGTAAAAACGTTTATGTAAGTCGAGTATTTTTTACAATTTTTTTAAATATCAATATTTTTTTTTTGGAAAATAATTTGAAATGTAATAGCATTTTTAAAAATGTATTGAATATTCATTTGGGAAATTTTCAGACATCATCGTATGAAAATAAATCGATAGTCAAAAGTAAATCTTAAATTATTTATAATCCATTTAATTTTCATAATAGTTTTCAAATGTTTTGCTTGCTGGGTATATTTTCCATTTTTATTTCTTAGGTCTACCTGTTGCGCACTGGCACTCTGCATATATCGTGATTTCTTTCAACGAAATGTATAATTATAATGGTAATTTAAAAAACTTCATACCTACCGGTAGACCCATACATTTATTTTTATTTCAAGTAGGCATTATAGGTTAACCCGTTGCTCTAAAAAAAATATGAAAATGACTGTTTTCATGTTTTATTGGAAATCAAAGATAATCTGAACTATTGTAAAAAGTACTATCTTATTCATATATTCTAATATATTTTAATAGATATCAAAATATTCTGCTTTCCTTCGAGTGCATGTCTATTATAATTTAGTGCCTACCGATAATAGTTCATATAACAAAGAGTTCTAGCAGAGCATAAAATGCAATAAGTACCTACTTGTAGGTACCTCCTTCACAAGAAAAATGAAAATATTTCTGAATTTATACATACTGATTGTTTTCTAACGTTTTTAAACGTACCAACAAACACAAATATGGTTTTTTTTTGAAAAATAACATGTATAAGTATAACATGATTTCGTAATATATTTTCAATTTATAGTAAGATAAATGGTCGATTGTGTAAATATTAAAAATATAATAACAATTCGAGTATGTAATTTAATATTATAGGTATCTTCCTTGAAATAAACTCTTATTCTAAACAAATTATAACTATTTTTTATTGACTTTTATATCGCATTTACTTCTAGCATTAAGATTTTATTTTAATTATTATAAGGATGGGTGAGCATGAAATAATTCGTATCATATAATTTATTGTCTATAAGATGTTATTGTCATACAGTAAAAATGTTTTAAAAATATGCACTGCAGATATCTATATTATTATATAGTCAATAATCGAGTTTTCACGGAGGTATCGAAAGCCAACGGTTTACTATAATAATCGTGTTTTGGCGTTAATTGTGTATCAAAAATGATTACTGTTTACTAAGATGTTTGCTCCTACCACTAACCGAATTTTCGAACGGGTAACTAATTTTTAATCTTTCTGGTACTTACCCCTGATGATACATTTTCGTTTTGGCGATGAAGTATACGGACAACTTTAAATGTCGTATCAGGTGTGAGATCAGTGAACATACCTACAGCTAACCGTTTACTTTCATTACCACCACGAAAAACGCCTTTATAAACTATAGGTATCTATACTTATAGAAATGGACGAAAAATTGTGTATTCAGGTATGACAACGTGTACGAGTAGTTGGAGCTAATTGGATGTCTTCAGAAGACATAGATAATAAAGACATGGATGGACGTGACTACTCAACGGTGATTAATGATTCCAATTGAGGCCAAATAAGTGTATACCTCCTAATTCGAGTATCGAATATCAATTTATTATAATAATATTATATCATACGAAAATGTAAACAAACGGACCCAATTCGTTATCACTCGACTGCCTCAAAAATATTATAGTGGCCTCAATCTTCGATGTCCCATCCCCATATTTTTATTATCTACGTCGGAATATTTGGTATTTGACCATTTCAGACCCAATGTCGTTCCCAGGGGACTTACTCTATTTTGCTTTTTGTCATCTACTCCCATAGATGTTTCGCTCACGCTTGTGATAAAACTCGAGCTATACATCTCCGTTTGACTCCAAATCTTTGAAGTGACGGCAAATGTTCCGTCTATTTCTATCGTTCTACGCAAGTACGGTGTGAAATACATAGACCTTACACTACTAGACAAGAACTGTGTGCAACAGAAACATTTTATGAGCGGCTTGACAACATCTCTCAGTGATGCAGGCTATAGACGAAATAGAATAATCTATACTTATATCTTACCCAACTACCTCGCAGCACCGTGGGTACGACAGTAATCGAGTAATCAAAATTCTCTATGTTGTGAAGCATTCTGTACACTCATCATTGCATGTCTAGTGGTATAAGGTCTATGGTAGAATATTTCAGCTGTGCACGCAAACCACCATTTAATAATAATCGATTTTACTCGATTACCGCGGTAAAAGTAAACAGGTAATCCTACTTATTTCTTACACCAAGCGCGTATACCGACTACCCAGTACCGTGTTGTCGACGGGTGATGACGGTTTTAGTTTGAAATATGTTTTTTTAAATTATTTTCATCGAATCTGTCGTGATCATCACTCGTCGAAGGTCGGAGTTCTCGACATGTCGCGTTTCGTGTAAATTGTTAAAGTCGTTTATAGCTGTGTTTTTGTGCAGTGCGCAGTAATCGTTCATCATCGCTAAATATTTTACTCGCCGCCACAAGTGTAGAAATTTTTATTCTACCCGAATAGAAACGCGAAATCATAATATAGTTTAGTGTTGTCGTGTATACAGCTATGATAATATTACGCTGGAAAAAAATCGATTCGACGGGGGCGATCGAGAAGAAACGCAATAAGGGACGACGACGAGTGTGTTTGAAAATAAAATCAACGACGGCTTGTCTTGTGCAACCGGTAAGCAAACAATATGTTTCCACCAACCCGGTCGTCCGCCCGAAATAAATTCATAACAATAATATTTTATTGGTAGGTATTACGGTAGTAATGACAACGATAGTAATAATAATAATAATAATAATAATAATAATAATAATAATAATAATACTAATAATAATAATAATAATAATAATGACAACGATAATAATATTCTGATCAATTGTATGTATGTATGTTATACTTACGGGCAGGCGGGCAGGCTGGCAGGCAGGCAAGTAGGTTGGTAGGTGTGTAATAAATAATAATGTAATATTGTCGACGGGATCGGACGACGGGAGTGTCGGACGGACGGCGACGAGACTCGGTGTGGCGCTGCGCTGCTCTGCTCGGCCGGCCGTGTGACACGCCGCAAACCCGATACACGACTGTGTAATCGTTGTCGCCGTGCCGAGCGACCGGGATCGCGGGTTCCAGGAAATAATAATAATTCTATTTCGACGGTCGGACGCGCGTTTCAGGCCGACAGCGCGCGGCAACGGATCGGCGGCGCCTGGCGACGTCTCGTCGATCGTCGCGGCGCGCGGACGGGTGAAAAGAAAGTGCCGTGCCCGCGCGCGTATTTTCCGACGTCCGGCGAGTGAAAAACCGAGAGGGAAACGCGCGCGGAAAAAAACCACACACACGTCGTCGTGTTTTCCGGCCTTGCCGGGGGTGGGCGTGATGGGAGGAGGAGTCGGCCGCGTGCCGCCGCCGGATGTTCCGCAAATTCTCGCGGCGGGGAAGGTGCCCGCGCGCCGACGAATTTCGCCGTACGACGATATCGGCGATGAAAACGTTTTTCAACGTTTCCGTGATTTCTACGAGTCTTGTCCGAATTCTCACTGCAAAACACACCGCGTGGATACGTCACGTTCGTCGACTTTTTAGTTTTTTCTTACGCATTTCCATTCACCACAACTCGCGAGTAGAAACCTTGTGTGAAGTTTTGAAATATTTTGACGGAGCGAAACTTATTTGATCGACTATAATGTTACAAAAGAATCCAGATTTTTGTGCCCACAAATAACTCAAAAAAGTCGAAATATTTTGAAAATGTATTGGTGTGTAGAAAATGGTAATATCCGATGGAAATTAAAGTATGATTTATTTTATGGTTATTAGTTTTTTTTAAATCTCTGTTTTAGAAACAACTGTGAATTTTCAAATTTGACGTCTTAAAAGTCCACACTGGTTTTTTATTTCCCGTCAGAAAAGATGCTGAAGTTCGAAATCGAAGCTTTATCTCTCCTAGAAAAATGTTTACACAAAAAACCACACGTCATTGTAAAATCGATACATTCTTCATTCATCGCTGCGCTCAAATTTTGTTTTATTTTTACAAAATTTACAGTCTGTTATTAATTATATACAATAGGTGAAAACGATGACGTACATAACATTCTGTACATAGACATATACAATATAGTACAAAATATGATACAACAGCACACGATGAAAAAAGTGTCATCCAGCGATGGAACCCTCCAGAATAATTTATTTATTTAATCATTTTCATCGATATTAATTTAATAGGTCACCGCACTAACGCCTCTTGAAACCACATGGGGGTTGAAACCGCTCAGTGTCTAAAAATAAATAAATAAATATGAGGGCAAATAAAGCTCTACCCACACGGAATAAAATTAAAATAGGTGGTCAGAAATCGGGCCATATTATATTATTTACCTACTTCGTATACCAAATATTTTTATATTAAAATAGTACCCGGGACAATGACAACAATTTGAAATTTATAAAGCAAATTTTGACAATATATTAATAACTTTATTGTTTGAATAAATAAGTCACATATTATTTACTAATTCAACAGCGCCTCGAAATTATTGAATTTAGTTCTTATAAAATTGTACATAGACACACTGCAGTCAATTATAAATTATAATAATTGTTATATTAATATTAAGCCAAGAACATTTACAACAATTATTTCCTATCTTTACCTATTGACAATTTAGTCTTTCTGTCAATATAACAAAACTTAATTATTTTGTTTGTGAAAAACAAGTTTTATGGATATATTTGACAGTTATGTAATAAATTGCATCGATAGTTACATATTTAGGTAGACAATATTTAACAATTACGAGTATTTTTAAAATTGTATACTTTAATATTTCTTTAACATTGAATTTATGGATACAATTTCACTAAAGTAATACCTAATAATACATTTCGTTTCTGGTTACTTAATTTTGGTACATTTTAGAATTATACCTATACATTTTGAATCAGGCCAATATTTTTAATTTTTAATTTTATAGGAGAATATTTAAATTTAAATGATAATTTTAAGTTTTAACCCATTTATGTAATAATATAAATTAATTAGTATAATAATCAGTATACATTAAATCAATATGCACTGTTCATTGATCTATCTAATGTATCCTTTGAATTAATAATCCGTAAACATTTAGTAAATCAAATTTGTTCATTGATATAGTTGCATGTATATCATTGAATTAATTATTGCTATGCATTGAACACATAATATGTATTTATTACTAAAATAATCCATGTCTTTAAAATAACAATGGGTTTACATTGAATGAATAACATGGATTTATTAATGTGTTAAATTGTTAACATTATTGCATCAAACTTTATACGTCTTGTCAATAATCAGAGATTTTATGATTTATAAAGTAACTTAATGATATAATTTAACAATTTAGCTAACACTCATTCATTCAAGCAATAACTTTATCGGAGACATTTTATGACAAATTATTATGAATTTAACCAACTATTTTTTAGTCTTAAATGTAGCTATTATTTTCAGTGTAGTTTTCTTTTTTAAATAATGAGACATGGATTGGATAAAATTAAACCTTGTTTTTCTCCTTTGGTTGGGTTGATATAAAATAATTTATTAGGTATCATTTGACACCTACTCGACAGATATTTTTACAACATATCATTTCTACGGTTTAGTATGTAGTTAAATTTCAGTTTTGCATACCATACTCATAACTCAAATAGGGGTGGATAATTGTTTAGATAAACCTTACGTTGGGGGGGGGGGAATTGGCACTAACCCACCCCATTCACCATACAAATCTATAACTTTTTTTTTTATATTAAACATTTTAAACAGATTATTTAACTACACTTTTCTTACAACATAATAATAATAAATAAATACAACTTATGGAACATGATCTAATTTATTAAGTTTTAGTTGTTTTTATGGACAGCAAACAAACCTTTAATTATTTGCCTCTTCACAAATACAAAATTGATGTAACCTATACCTTCCGTCTTCCAATAATATATGTCCAACGATTTAAAACGAATTTAAGACGTATACAAATCCATAAAGTTATTTTCAGAAGAATAAACAATATTTTAGATTATTTTTATTCGTCTAGAAAAATGTTTAAGACTAAAAATAAAAAAGTAGTTCATAAAATTTAAAAAAGTTTCAATTAACTGGAATTGTTAAAAAAAAAAATTAGAAAAAGTTATAAAAAATGAAAATTGGTCTTTAAAGGTCCAAATGTACATAAAAATTCAAAATCATCATTAAATACGGTTTTTATTTCAATGGTTAATAATTTATCTATAATATAAATATTTCGGTCATTATACATAGATAATATTGGCATCGTAATCGTCAATCGTCCTATACACGTTAATCATATGCTGCATATCAAAATATAAATAGTGCTAGGAACTTAATGCACTTACAAAGTACAAATATTTTTATGTTTTATAGTTTTTACTAAATATGTATTAATTAAAACGTTAATTGTACGTCGACTAGAGATTTTAAAAATACAGTACAATAATAATACCTAGTGAAAACTCTCAAAATAAATGTAGGTGCATCATATAATATTTTTTTTTTATTATTGCTAAATTGTCATAGTTAATTGTCAATTAATATGCTCTAAAATATCATACAACTAAGAAATAAACAGTTATATGCAATGTACATTTTTAATCTTCTGTTCGTATATTAGTGAAAATAATTTCAAGCTTACTTAGCAATAAATTTAATAGACTAACAAAAAAAAAAAACGTGCAAATGTAACAATTCTCTACCCCAAATTATAAATTATAATTTATATTTTTAATTATTTTAAATATAATATCTACCTAAATGGAAATTCTTAAGTGAAACGTTATGCAAGACCTCGAAGGTCGAGACAATGTCGTTTGTTGGAATAACGTTCTTCGGCGATCCATAATTAACTTTCTGAGGTCACAAAAGTCAACGTCATACGAGTGATAACATCGCATGTAATTCAGGCACCTCCAAAACTGAGTAGAACTACAGGAGAAGCCAGTAGATCGCGAACTTGGACGATTTCAAAATCGATCCCTCCTTGTTAGAACTTATTATTACAAACATTTTAGTATATAGACAGTAACATCATACTTAAGTTTTACCTGTTTGTGTGAAATCTTATTTTCTCACCTGAAAGTTATAAAAGCCGAAAGTACTGAACTACAATTTCTGATGATCACTTAAATCAATAGCTTCAATGATCACTTAAATCAATTTAGTCATCACCAACAATTTTGCTGGCCATTATATTGCAATGACACCTTCTAAAGTCAACAGTTATTTTTAAATTATTATTTGTATTTGAGTAGTATATGTAATATCCATGCATCATGATCATTTATGAATATTAGTGATAAAAATAAAAGATGCATTTGTTACGTTAGTCTATTCTCAAATGAAAAATGTAGGTGTATTCAGTAGATCATAATCAAAAAAAGTTTATCCACGCCTGGTGTAGGACAACTATACTACACTACGGTTATAATATTATTAATAATATAAACAGTTACGGTGTTGTTGAATGTTTCAACGACATTATTATCATTATGTTAATTTTATATCCAAACGAAGGATATATCTGAATAAACAATGTGACACAATATTCCCCCGGAGAATATAAGCATGTAAAAATCGTGTAGGCATAGTGTATAATATTGTTATTATTATGTATATTGTTGTAAAAGTACCATAATAACCACCTGTCGGCTGTTAGCCTGTATACACCGCGGCGCAACGCGAACGGCTACCGCCCGTTGCTTGATGGTTCCCAAACGGCTATTACAATAAAAATTCACTATAATGTACTGAAAAATAAAATGAAACAAATAACCGATGTGAGCAATAATATGTTTGTTGAAATGAATGACGAGTTCCCGACGATTATAATGGTGCAGGTTATCAACCGGTGCTGCATGTGTCGCGACACATTAGTGATTAGTGTGTCAAGAAAAACCGTGATGTATGTAGTGTGTCGCCAAAAAATTGTATATTTTTATTGTACGTTAACAGCGTATAGGACATTATTATTATAAATTAATATTTATTATTATTTTACAGATACATAGACACTATTTTTTTAAACGCATTTAAAATTCAAGTGTTGACATAATTCATTAAAATTACGTGTTTTTTTGTGAATGTCTAGTGACTATTCAATGTGCGTGTTGTACACTTGTAAATACCCTTTTTTAACAGTACACGTTACGAACACATGTACTATTTATTTTCACAGAACCAAATCACATAACAGTGGGCAAACAAAGATCGTTGACTGTAAAGTCATATGGTAGTGAAAGGGTTAAACCTTGATACAATTTTCAATTTGTGTAGTTTAAGTTTGAAAATGTAAAGCAAGGTGAGACACCTTATAAGTAGATCATCCAACAAATCTAAAAAATACATTTTAATAGGCATTTTAAATTACATTTTGGACGAAATGGTTTAAATTAGATATTTAAACAAAGATAATAACAATTTTAGTTATTTTGTTGCAATTTAAAAATATTATTCGTTGGTACTTAAAACTTACAAAGTAAATTTTTAATTACTATACATATTTTAATGCAAGGCTGGGGCAAGTCAATGATTTTTTATAACTCAGTTTAGTCATTTAAGATAAGTTAATATGCATCAATAAGAAAAAGCTTAACATTTAAAGGTTATTTAACTTTTGGTTAACTCAGCAGATACGTTAATACACAGTGCTTATATTTTATACAATATTTTCATTTTTCATACATGGTTCGTTGAAGTTTTTTTTTTCTAAAAAAAAAACAGTAAGTAGTTGCCCATCTAATAAATTTAATTAGATCAGAAAAATATAAAATGTTTAACTTTGAACAATTCACGGTAAATATGTTTCAACGTACAAACTAAATAGACTGAAATAGTGAAATTATGTTATATAATTAAAATGAAAATAAATTAACTTAACTTACTTCTCAAAATGAAAAATAAATTCTTAAATTTCAAAATAAATTTAGTAAGTTAACGGTTAAGTTAATGTAAATTCAAAAGTAACGAATTAGTTTTTTTAAACTTTTTAACTAGTTAATACCCAGTCTTGTATTTTACGCACACAATGAGATATTCTAATACAGTTTTTTTGCTTGGAAATGTGAACGATTGTTTAAAAAATACATATTACCTACCTCTTATTTTCCTCGTAACAATGAAATTAGTGGGTAGGTAAGGACGTATTAATGTATTAAATACCTAAATTTATAAAAATACGTCTGTCATCAACTGCAGTTCACACCAATTGAACATTAATCAATTACATTTTGTACTAGGTACTTAAGTCATTTAATTAAACTCATAATTAAGTTTATAATGTTCTATCATTGAAATGTACCTACGGGGCTATGTACATTTTATAACTTTTCTGAAACTGTTTGTAAAAACAACTTTGAAAATAGATTTTTTGGAATAAATAATAGTTGTACCGCGTCTTGTACCTTTGGGAAATAACAAAAATATTGTTATTATGTCAAGATGCCTGTCTATCGACACTATCATATACCGAAATTTTTCCATAGAATAACGATATTCTTAAATGACAGATATAGATACTTCATGACCAACTTTTATATAGACAGTAGAAAATATCTTTTTGATTTCTTTAAATTTATTACAAATAGTAGGGGCTTAATAATATTTATTGTACCTACAATATTATTCTGGCGCCGATAAACATGACTGTTGTGCGTTAAAAATTCAACCGACCGAGCGATTTCTTAGTTCTTAATTATTTTTAAAAATAGCAATAATATTCTCGTAATTTGTATGTCATTGTAATGTCCCGGGTAAATACGAGTACACGGCTGCACTTCTTGTCTGAAATTCTGAAAATAAAATCAGTAGGTATAATTCTTTCGTCCATGTCTGTCGAAGATATATATTTAAAATTTTTAAAATATACTTACTGTAAACTGTAACTATAATTTTTATTTTATATTGATCACGTCTTATAGAACTGCAGAAGAGAACTTCGGACGATGAGTTATCTACGTTTGTGTGCCAAATCGTCTAATTTCTAAATGTTGGAGTTTTCACAAGGTAAGTCAACAATATTGTATTATTGTCTATGTTAAAAATTACATTTTCTTACGTTTTATACGTTTAATACGTTTTTATGGCAAACTATTTTTGCTTTCGATAGTATTATTTTTATAAAAAATCAGAACATTTTTCGTGACTTTATAAATAATTTTTTGGCTTTATAATATAATGCTATTGTATAAGTAAGATGTGAATTTATGATATTTGAGAGGAATTATTTCCTCATCGTACCGTATAGGCGTATACGGTATACGAGATACCGAACCTAAACCACTAGTATAATAATAATAATATTAATTATTATATATGTATAGTGTATATTATAAATAACGTTGTAACCAAACTATATCGCCTGCAGTACATACTTGTTGAACACTAATTAAGCTATTGTTAACTAATTGAAAGTCCCTTGTTCTATCATAATTATTAATAAAAACATCATTTCGAATTCCATAATATGATGTAGGTATATTGTATATAATATATTATATTATGACGATGGTGAAGCTCGACAAGCCAGGTAAATCCGATATAGTATTACG
Source organism: Myzus persicae (assembly GCF_001856785.1). Lineage (NCBI taxonomy): Eukaryota > Metazoa > Arthropoda > Insecta > Hemiptera > Aphididae > Myzus > Myzus persicae. Next base: position 123,795 of record NW_019102237.1, on the reverse strand, counting down.
ATATTCAGTACGTTTATCGGACTGGAAATAATAACATTGTTATAATAACGTTTATTAAAACGTCATAATTGCAATTATGTCCACTGTGAAATATTAAGTTACGTATTTTACAAAAACACTTTCACTATAATTGTTAACAGCGGCAAAGTTGCACTAATAGTTTGATGAGTACCGAAAACATAATATATTGGTATTATTACACGCGAAATCGCAATAGAGAAAAAGGACGCTATCGTCGTAACAAAATAACATTGAAAAATTTTTCTTTGATGTCTACTATTATAAATATTGTATTTGCCGTAAGATAGGTATCGCTTAAATCTTTATCAGTGGCGTCACGAACATATTTTAATCCACAAGGGCAGTATTCATATCTAAGCCGATTAATACATTTTTTATTTATTATTAGTACCTATACAAATTATATATTGATATTATTTTACAATATTAATGTAACCTATAACTTCCAATACTAAATACTTAAATGCTTTAAGCATACAATGCATCAATAATATCATCTTCCGGGTTTAAATAATATATTTTACATTTTTTATTTTTAGTATATATAATAACCAGTGGCGTATTTAGAGGGGCAGGCAATTGCCCCAGGCTGCACTCCATGGGGGGACAGTAAATGCACAAATGTGTCGTATGTTTTTATGGGCGAAAAAAATTGCCATTTTATTGAAAACCGGTGGGAGGAAGGGGGAGGCATTAAAAAAAACGTCTACCCAGGGCAGCAAAATCCTTAAAAAACGCCACTGAAAAAAAACAATACAGCGTCGTTCACCATAATATGGGCAACCATACCGAGTAGTGTTTATAGCATTCAATTTTAAAGAAGACGACAAGTTTGTACCTTTCTAGACATATTGACGCGAAATGCGAATCAACCAGTCTCTAATACTCCTAATAACAGATATTAGACATTTAGAAATCAGAATAATTCAATAATGATAGTTCAAAATATAGATATTATAAAAATCCTATTGATAATTTTTTGGCGATGACGTGCAATAAAGTTTAGATTAATATTAGTTGTCGGCGCATGCTGAATGCTTGCGAAAAGTTAGAATGATTATCGGTCAGCCGACGTTCACCGACGGAGCCTACGGTCATGACGTGCGGTCTCCTCGGAGAACCGCGCATGCGCTATTCGTATTATTTTATGTGCGTGTACATTAATATTGTGTACACATTTAACAAGCTGGCGACGGCGACCTCCTAATAGCTATATTGAACAACACAATATTGGTGTTGACAATATTAACAATTTATTCACCTGTTGCGTCCGCAGTACAAGCACAGACTCTTATCATGGTCATCTTGACTATAATGACCGAGATTGGGCACTGTACATTTCATAGTCCATTGCACATGCAAAGATTAAACATATATTTTCGCAGCCATGTTCTACCCTACGTTTCATAGTCCTCAAATATACAGGGATTAAACATACGTTTAAGGGTTGAACACGATTTCGGCAGCACCTTTTAGAACAACAGCGCATTGCCAACGTTTTCAGCTGTTAACTTTCATGCAACGTTTCCGCATCCATTCGACTACAATAACTATAAATTATTGGTAAACAACATAGTTTTACAAACACAATAACTTAGAAAAATATGATTTTTTGTCAACTGTTCCAAAAATGTAATTTGTTTTTAATAAAATATTTTTATTATTTGTTAATATAATATACAATATTATATAGAACAGTAAATACATTAATTAATTGTTTTCCTTTATATTTATTTCCAGTTAATTTTAGATAGGTAAATAATATAAGGCATAATCAGTATAATATTTCCTTGGTCTGTTCAAAAACTTACAATAGGTATTTATCAATTTGTATTAGTATATTGGCACTACGATGCTTATTTAAACATTTTTATTTCATTATTCCGTCTCTGAGGAGTTGTCTTGCAAATTAATATTTACAATTTTACTTTAATAACATTAATTCTTTTCCTTGTTCAGTAGAAATAACCTAACAGTTTTCCATTATAATCACAATTTCACTATTACAGCTGCCCGCCAAACAACTGAATTTGAAGACTGTTTATCCAAAAATTATGACTATAGATAATATTAATAATTATTTACAGTGTAATATCGGCTCAGAAAACAGCGATATCTTATTTAATATCTTTAAGGTATATAAGTGTAAAACGATATGCAAAATTAAAATAAAAGACAAAGTCATTGCAATCGTTTGAATATAATGTAAGGTGTAAAATATTATTTCTTTGATCTGCCGTTAATCGTTCGCAATCGTATTACTAAAAAGGCAAAACGTTCGCAATCGTATAACGCGTCATTTTATTTATTTCCCTTTCACAATAGTGTTTATAATTTAAAAATATAAAAAATACAAACAAACAAATATTTTATAATTTAAATAAAGTTAACCATGCTTTTTTAAAACAATTTTGTGCTTTTTTGTTATTTATTATGCTTTAAAATCCAAGCCCTACTAATAACCCATTTGTACCTAGTAATTTTCAACTCAAATATTATTTTTTTTTTGTAATTTTTGTGGTTGCAATAAATATTATTATTATAAAATAATAAAAAGGTGACTTTCAATTCAATAAACGATGACATTATTATATGTATTAAAATCTTTATATTATTATATATATAATTTACTAGCTGATCCCGTGCACTTTGTTGCCTGTTAAAAATGCCATCTCTATATAAGAGACTTGATTGTGATAATGCGAGCAGTATATTATCAGGTAGGCGATTTACCTGCGGTAAACGTTGTTTTGCCATATAAATTATTTCAAATGAATAATATTTTTGTAAAATAACTTAAAAATACAAAATTATTGTGAGTGTGTGGGGATGTGGTATACTGGCATAATGCAGGCATATGATTGAAAGAGAAATGGAGTACTGTGAACGATGACGGCCTATAAAAATAACAAAATAACCAAATTTTCATTTTTTTCCTAGTCCTCGCCATCTATAAAGTAAATTTGAAAAAATGTATGTGGTTTGTTGTGGTATCGGTTAGGTTGCCCTCAATGAGCCCACTTTGTGTTAAACTTGGCCTTTGATTTTGGCTGTTGAATTAAATTGTTGATCATTTGCTTAAATGTCTCTTAAATGACACCCTAACCCATTCGGCCACCACTGTTGTTGGAATTATGCGGGAGAGTAATAAGGTTAGCCCATGTAGTACATCCACGTTAAAATTTTAATTTTAATAATAATATTTTTTCATTTTTTTTTTTTATGTCAGCAATATTTATACATGGATGGATAATTTTTAATTTGTTTTTTACTACGACAAAAAAAAATTTAAACAGTATTGGCATTTACTTTTTCTAATAATGATTAGATTAATTAAGCATTCATGTTATAAGAAATGCAAGTATTAAATAAATGATTGCTAATTAGTTAAATAAAATAAAATTGTACACACGCAGTTTTTCTGGTTACGCCTACAACGGAAAATGGAAAATGAATAATTATAAAATAATAATCGAGTAATCATATTTTATGTAGGCAAAACCTAAATATTATCTCTACTATCGACTATTGCGTTTTATATGTAAAGAGAGGGTATTTACGGCTATAAATAAAATCGAGTGGAATAAAAAAGATACGAAAATGATCACTTTACAAAATGTAAACCTTACTTTATATAGTTAAACATAATATTAATACCTAATATTCAATACACGACATATTTCTCCATTTTGATCAATTTTTTTGGTATTGGCCGGGGGCCCTATTTTAACGATTAATCATGTCATATGGACAATTTTATAAGCTAAAGCTTGCTGTAGCTTTTTCAACTCGAAAAATAAATCATCAAAAGAAGATTTTAAAAAAAGACCGGTAATCTTCAAGACCTTCTCCTGACAATTATGAACAATTAAAAAAAAATTTGAGCCAAATCGGCCCAGCCGTTCTCAATTGATGAATTGTTATACAATTTTGGCTCCACTTTTATATAATATATAGATATATCTATAGATACTCTTTATAGAGTGAAATTACAACAAATACTACTAAAAATTATGGGGGATAGTGGATAAACACAAAGCCCTTTCCCTGAAACAATAGGCACCGAGTGGCATTTCAACTTATACGTACTACAGCAGGGATAGCCAGCGATAAGAAAGTCACGAGTCCCACGTTATATTGAAAAATATAATATAAAGAACAGGAAAAGGTAAATAATATGACTATTGTTATTATTTTATTAGTGAAAATGTTAAGACGCGATCCTCGGTTTGGCCACTCTTAGTATATGGAACCTTCGTGACTTCGGACGTTTTACTCGAACGTGTCTATTTTGAATTTGGTGAGTGGGAGACGAGTGTACAATAAGACTTAAAATGTGTTGGACTCGAGAGCATCAATATATTATATCTCCTACTAAACAATGCGACCCATTTCCCAGATTAAAACGATGTACAAGTAATACGATATATATAGGTCATATATAATACATAATATGTGTAGTCAACTCTGGTACGTGTCGTACGTTTCTTCCAATTCATCGACACAGTCAAAGTGTGTGTTTAATGACTACCGGAAGACCGGGAACATTTTTCTCTTTTCAAGGCGAGTCTCCCGGCGTGCATGCATGTGTACGACATTCCTTATTTACAATTAAGTTATTGGCGATCACCAGTCTCTATATAACAATATCATTATAGGCATATAATGTTCCTATACAACAAATAGCAAATAACAATATTCGACTAACTACAACATACCTACGTCTTACTAATGAGTATGCACTTTAATGTGTCTTTTATAGGCTCGCATAGCAGGACTACACAAATACACTATATCCCATAAAAGTGGTGGCATACCTACGTCGGCCAAATTTCAATGTCACGTCAAAATTAATTAACATTTTCTCGCTATATTTCGAAGAAAGAATTTTATAAATTAGTGATAATAAGTACTTTATCGCCGAAAAAACAACAGCAGAAATCACATTCAAAATATAATATTATAAGTAAAACATTATTTGACGCCTAATGATAATTGAATTAAGAATATATTTCGTAAAACAAAAATTAACAAATAAATGCGTAAAAAAAATGTGTAACGTACGAGGTCGGATCATCCCAATCGGAAATTTATTACTTACGCCGACATTCACAACGGGCGCAATACCCGACAGTTGGCTGGATGTTAGTTATTCCGAAATTAATAGTCTCAAAAACTTCTGGACCGTTTTCCATAAGAGTTATATCAATAGGTAGATTCCTCGAAACATGGTCAAATATGGATGCATATTTTTTAAGTCATCTAAAGATCATATTTTCAAATCCCAGATATATTTTTTGTACTACTTCGGTTTTGAGAGTGCTGCAATTGGAGATATAATTTCCTAGAATTTTATGACACACGTGTAGCCACCGGTTAACAATGTACCTAAAATATGATGACTCGAGCCTGGTGTAGAATACAAAAGCGACGACACCGGCGGTCACGTTCATGCGCGAACAGAGAAAATAATAATAATAGAAAAGATCCCCTGCACTGAAATTCACGGACTGCCGAGCTGGAGAGACAGAGGGAGAGAGGGAGAGAGATACAGAGAGAAATAGAGAGAGAGGGCGAGCTGTAGATGTTCAGATTATGAAGTATAATATACTACTCGTATATGAATTATGTAGAGAGTACAGTTGATACCCATCGAGCTGGAACTCGTATGAGCTGGCCTTTTTTTGCTTGAGATTCAGAGAAATAGAGAATCTATTATAATAATATTGTTGTAAAATATTTCGACCGTTCGTTACACGCACACGCGCATACCAATAATGCGTCTGCAGGTGAAGAATACATTCCATATTATTATTATTTTAAGCCGTCGTTATATTAATAAGAACAATTAAAGAAAAAAAAAATGTTGTTCTAATGCACATTATATTATACAAACATACGATAGGTACCAGCACAAATCGATGACTAAACAATAAATATTCTTACAACTACTGCTATTGAGGTGACCACTAAAATAAAATCATGAAATTGAATATTCAAATTGTATAGAGTGAGGAAACTTAGGTGCCCAAATTTTCTCCCTAGTATTGTTTAAAATATTATGTGAACTGAATATTATGTGTATCGAATAGAATTATTATTATTATTGTTCAGCGTACAGAGAGCCATGTTAATCATCACGAGTAAACCGATTATATTCCTATAATTAATATCGTTTAACAAAATATGTAATAATAATAAGTATTATTTTTTTGTAGACATGATTAGTTGATTTTACTTTTAACCTTGGACAAATAGTTATTGGCCTGTGATATACAATCGTCCGATAGAAATAATAATGTGTAACTATAAAAGTTACATCAATATTTTTAACGGTTCGATATCGGTTTCAAAGTGCCTACAAGCGATTACGACTGAAATCAAAATCAAAAATTAAATTTATGGTATTGTGTTAAAATATTACTTCTACGAACCCATTAAATTGTGTGCAATTAATCATTTAAATTCTTTATTATAATTTACAATGTTTATCGTCTATTGCCGCGGAGTTATTTTTCGTCAGATTAAAATAATTATTGTGTTTATTAATTGTTGTTATTTTTTGTACATTATAATACGAAAGACGTTAAATTAATTTAAGTATGTGATACAAGCCAATTGCCCTGTTATCGAGGCTTCAACTTAAATAAAAAATAATAATAATAATAAAATATAGTATGATTTGATTATGTTATTTTGTTCTACTGTAAAAAGTCTGTAAAATAATTATATAATAATATATTATGTCGACTGATATATCTAATTTATCAATATTATCAAATTAGTATTTACCATTGAAGCTAACAACGCATTAGTCGAGCAATAAAAATTAAATAACTTTTATGTTGTATCAATACGTCATATTATTATTATTTCGAAATTTTAGTTTCTTAAAATTCCTTACATTATAATATAATTACAGATTGAATAATAATGGCGACATATTATTTATATAGCAGCCCGGCAATATCCCGGGAAATTTTTTGTGATGTTATATTTTTTCAAACATCGGAGACTTAAAAACACAGATATAGATAATAATCGTTCATTATCTATATCAGTGCATAAAAACTACATTTTTCTATAACATTAACAGCAGTACCTATATACACAATACTCGATGTTTAAATTTTTAAAGTAAAAACTATGTTTAACTCATCTCGTCATTTCCCGAGCTGATCGCATCAGCGTTCCCGATAAAGAAGCCGTAACATGGTTGCGCGATTTTTACGTTTTTTTATCAGTAAAAACGATAACGACACGATTACGCACAACAAACATTTTGTATTTTTGGTAATGCACCGTCGTCCTATAATGTTAGTGATGACAAATAAAAATATTTTTTTTTCCATTATTCGAAGTCATTATTTACGAAACAGTATTTTTAAAATTTTTGTTGTTATCGATTTTTAATTTTTTTTATCTTTATGAATGAAATTCGAATAAAGGTGCCATAAAAAAAAGCTTTTGATGGGCTGTTATTTAGATTTTTGATGCCCCTGCAGGTTGACGCTAATATATTCCCTAAAAAGTAAAATAGTAAAAAAAAAATATCTTTATAAGCTTTATTTAAAAAAATATATACAATAAAGAAGTCGCCCAGATCATTTTTGGTTTCACAATGTGTGATACATACACCTAACCTACCTTACATAAACGTGGGCACCCATAATCGTTCTCTCGATTCCCGCGGGTAAAAATATCGTATTTATATGTACCCAAAACGTGTTCCGACCAAAGTATTAAACTGTTTATAAATCCGTTTAGGTATAATATTAAACTATTATTATGGCCATCTAACTATTGAGCTTAAGTATAATTAATGTTTGTACTATACAATCATAAGACGCGGCTGGTTATCCCGTAGGCACTGGCCCACGGGGCAACCGGGCAGGTGTGCACGATGCTCTCTCGAAAATTACTTCTTCGTTAAGATTTTGGAAAAATATTGACCAACATAATTTCCTGTTAAAACCCGATGGTCGTGTGCAGTACCTACTATATAGAATATATAATTTACAAATGTTTATTTTTTTTTTTTTTTGAGAATTGAAGAGTTAAACAACATAAACATATAATTTTGATGATGCATAAAATATACAAATACGTAACACCAGTGCTAGGTTGTGCATTACGACTCCTAAGGTGTAGAATTTTTTTTGACATCAAAGCTATTAATATGCCAGACGCATACTATAGGAACACAGATTAAATAAATAGTTAATACACTTAAAATATACTAACGTTTTTAAATACACTAACTATAGACGTACATTGTCATTTGTCATTAATTGTATTATTATTAAAAGACGAACCATTCAATTTTGAGAATAGATAGTCATTATGATTATTTTTTCATAAACGCATTTGAAAACAGTCAAAAGAAAATAAATATTATATTATACAAATATTCAGTTGTAATGCCTGTTTAGGCTACACAGTATTATTAATTCTGAGTTTTGTCACAAACAGTATATTACGTTAACAGTAGGTATATTTAGTTGTAAGGTAGGTTTGAGAGCTTACCCTAGGGATGAGTAGACAGGCTGACAGACACAAGCTCTCCCCAAATGGGTAATGTAACGATATGGTGACACTTCGGTAATTTTATTGTCAATTTTATTAAGTATATCGACTTAAAAGTTTAAATTATGATATAAAAAAATAACAATACTATCTGACTAACATCGTGAATTAATGCAGTGCTTTCAAATTTCTGTAGGTACACATGTAATACTAGTAAATACTAATTTATTTAACCACCCCTCCCCCCTCGCCAACAAATAAAAAATCCTCTGCAGTCTCTAGGTAGGTTTTATTTACGCCACTCGCATACGAGGATACGACCATCGGACTACCTATAAACATATAACTATGGAGAGGAGGGTCCTCGAGCGTTGAAAATATGAGATAGATAAGTTGAAAGATTCTAACACCTATGCTTTTAACATGTATTTTTTATTTTACTTTAAATAATTTAAAAAAACTGCACACGAGATACAATTAGAAACAAACGTGTGTATATAATAGCACATGCTTACATTCAACTTAACAAATACTATTTACATTTAAAGCACCCATTAATTATTGTAATTCATGTAATTATATGCTTAATGTTGAAAATAATTATTGTACACCTTTTCTGTTTTTAATTATTTAATTTCAGTCACATTTACAACAATTGAACATTTCCAAATTAATTTCAAACCTATTTTCCTTTTAAACCTGTTTATTTATCGACGGACTTGGATGTCGGAAAAATGCGAGTATGTATTCTAAATAACATCAATATATAATTGATTATATATACTATTACATAGTATTATATTCTTAAATATAAATTTTATTTATAATTAATGATAATACTATAAAACCAGTATTATAATGCCATATATTTTGCCAACCTACTAGGATATCGGATTAAGCCAGTAAGTGAGTATGAACATACCTGTATACGAGTATGTACCTCATTATAATTTTAAAAATATTTCAAAAATGTAATAAGTTCTTATCATTCAAAATTTTAAAGTTGAAATTATGATGGACAAATGTGATGATATAATATCTAAATCACAAATCCTTATTATTTGTTTTGATTACATTTGTTTCAAGTAGGTATTAAATAATGTATTTATATTTTTAAGTGAGAAGAAATGTCACATCATATTTTTCAGGCACAAGAAAACCTGTAAGAATAATCTTTTATATGGGTTCGTAATAACTTTTGAATTTTGAGAAACCACGCCCTCGCCTCTTCTTAATTAACAGCCGTGTTCGAATTAAAAGTGGAGGCATAATTTAAAATGTCCCTTATTTAAAAATAATAAATCTGGAATTTCTAAGTCCCTTGCGTCTATGATGCGTACAACATCGGAGCAGTGGCAGCGATGGCTCGTCGTATCGATTAATAATCAGGAGCGATAATGGTTCGATAGGTTGGGTTTTCCACGATAAACGAACAATTTTAATATTGTACAAGGAATAATAGATTCCCGTGGCGGCCACTCGACTAGTCTCTGTTCGATAGACAATAGTTTTCATTGTCACCTATTATTATTAAAACGGAGTATCCATCGACAAACCAGAATCTCGGCGATATCTTGGGTATAATATATTAAAAATAATATTACGAGTATTTAAAACCAGCACAACATATGTATTTTCCGGCTGAACGAGAAGTCGAATGCAGCCTTCAAGTAGGCCGATGTGAACAATATTCGGCTTCCAATCCAAACCAATTCGCATAGTGTATTTAATAAATTCTATAATATGTATGATGTACGAATTTAACTAATATTCGCAATGGGTAAAAAACTTATACGAGTAAGCACTATACCTGCAAAAGGTGTCTGGACTCACTCGTCTACAATGCGTACGACATCGCTGCAGCTGCTGTGTAGGATCAGGGCTGTCAGGGTGTCAGGCTGTCGGTTATTAATAATCGGGAGCGATGGTTCGATCGGTCGGTCGGTCGGGGCTGATCGGTCAGTTTTTCGACGACAAACGCGAATTTGAAATAATGTTTACAATGATATGGATGCACTAGGCGGCAACTCTACACAACTAAGAGAGCAGAAAAGTAAAACGCTCGGCGACGGTGAACGGACGACTTCTACGCTTTGGAAAATACTGTTTCGATATAGGTAGGTTATGTACGCACGCGACCGTCACTACCTACACAAGTCGTAGAACTGGTTTATGTTTTGTATGCTTGTATGTGTTGTATGCAGGTACCGTTGTTTTCTTTCTCTAGGGGGTTTGGCCTAGGCAATTTAAACGAAATATCCAAATAGTAAATACCGATGATTCGGTTCAACTCATAATAATAACAGTGGTCCCACGTTGCGTCAGTATACCTGCACCGTCATCGCTCTTATATAATATAGGTGCTATTAACATATATATATATATTTTTTAATATTTTACACCTGCCAACACGGCTCCGACGGCGGCTCCCGGTACACAAAACGACTTCTCAATGATTTTCATTAACTTCCTATGCTCGTTTTTTGGCATATACCTGCGTTCTAGAATATTTTATTAGTACCTACTTTTGATCCAGAGAGAGAAGTATTTTATTTTAGAAAATTTCAATTTGGAAGTTTCCTTTTCGTCATTACAGAGATATTACATTCTTTTTCATATACATCTGATAATATGCGCTCGCAGAGCTCTCGATACATAAATACGACTCCTTATTTTTTTTCCTTTAGCAACAGTAATTTCCGACGCTCGTGCGTCGAGGAACAGTTGTCCAAATAAGTCACTAAGACACCCCCAATAAAACCCTTATCAGAACCGATAAAAGGGACAGTCCTTATTATACGATTGCTTATTAATAAATCAACCTTTATTTTTAGCGGTCTAACATAAGGCGCGTGTGTCATTTTTATTATATGCCACCAATGAAAAAGGACGGTCTTTGCCGCCAAAGAGGAAACTATGATTATATAGTTGGAATCATAAAAACCTTTGATTAAACCGCCTGCCACCCTTATTGTTGTTATAGTGAGTTGTATATGTTATTTGTTTTATCAGTAATGCCCCTAATGTCACGTTCCTGCAACGCATATAATAAAGCGCACAGATTAGGACTTTTAGGTTAAAGACTTTGAGTATTACTTAACGTAAGAACACATTTTTTTTTACTTTTGAACTTTTATCAATAATCTTAATAATAACCGTGCTTAAATAAAATATAATAAAATTAGAGTGTAAAGTGTAAAGTTTTCTAATAACGAGTATTTCACCTCAAATTTCTAAATAATTTCAATATAATTTAACATTTAATGTTTGCTGTCGGCGTAGAAAATAGGAAAGTATCATTGCATATCGTTGGCCGTTAAATTATGATCTGGGTCCCGAAGAAAAGTTGCTAACTACTAAAAACGACGTGCTGCTTTAAATGATTATCAGAAATTGTACAGTTCGGTATTTAGCATTTTAAATTTTCATGTAAAAAAATGCCATTTCAAAACAAATCGAAACGGGGGTGATCCGAAATAGGTGTATAAATAGAAATAAATTTTAACAATTAAGTCGACTTAAATCAACTTTTAAATCGTCCGAGATCGACCGTTTGGCCGCTTCTGATCGTATTGAAATAAGACACGGTATTTGATATTATAATATTTTTACCACTACTGACATATTATGGAAATATTATACATTTTTTAAGTTTATAGATATCTTCGTATACATCTCGTGAAAACAAATTCTTAGGTCCAACTTAAATTTCAGTTAATTCGAACGTAAATAATTATAGTAACATATTATATGGAACAGTTATTTTATTAGTTGCAAACATAATTTGTATAGTAAATTTAAATATTAGGCATTCTTACTAATTAGAACAATATTATTATTAATTATTTGAACATTGGTTAGTTGTTGTAACTATTCAATATTTGTGCGTCAAATAATTTATATGGTTCAACTCGAGATTGATATTCTATATAGTTGAAATTACTTTAAAATAAGTGACGGTAGTACTTTAATTTTTTAACTAATTTATTTAATAAAACCTACTCTCAGCTAAACATTATATTGTTTAACACGATAAATAAATCGTTATACTTAAACTGAAAATTATTTGACTACTGTAGAACCTCAATTATATCTGAACTAGTTGGGACCACCGAGCACCTAGTTCAAATACTAAAAATTCTTTAAAAAATCATTTTTTTTACTATAGACAAACAATTATGTACCTATGTATTATTTTATATTATTATGTATTACATGTTTATAATTATTATTATGGTATTACAATCACATGATGCATTCAAAAATATATTATAATCAGAAAATAGGAACATTTTATGTTAATTACATTTTTTTGACAACATTTGGATAACGGAGGTAACTGAAGTTCAGATAATCGAGGTTCTACTAGGGAAGAAAATAATAGAATAGTTAATAAAACTACAACCGATTTTTTTTCAATGATACTCGTTTATTGTATTATTCATTAAAGCACCCTCCATAAAACCCTTATAGCCGACAAAAGATGGGACGGCCAGTATTATATATATAAACGATTACGGATTAAGAAATCAAAACATTTATTTTTAACGGTCTAACGAAAGGCATGTGTAGATTTCTGATATGCCGCCTGCAGAGAAAAGGGATCGATTGCAGGTGTTTGCGGCCCAACAGATTATTGCTATAGTGCTCGGAACAACACAAACCTTTGATTAAGTCACGTTCCATTTGTTTGCATGCGCACCGTCTCCGCCGTCGAATAATGATAATTGTATAGATGTATGATCGTCGCCGTATCATTCACATAGATAATAAATATTATATTGATATCATTGATGGGGTCTTTTTTCGTGGGAGAGAGAAAATATCTTTTAATAATGTTCTCCTGGGATACTGTTTAATGTTGTGTTCAAAAAAAATTGTCGATATATCTTATAATAATAATGAATTATTGAATCATATAAATGACCCATACCTTTGTGTAATTGATGACATTACTTTTTACCTATAATTATAACAAATAGAATATAACCCCATATATACTAAAAATAGAAAATAACAACTTATTCCATTTATTTATTATCTACGACCACTATATCAGCCCAGAACGGCACACACACGCACCATTTCCACCCCTGTGGGGAGATGAGAGCGAGCGGTGCTTCTGTATTATGCGACAAAATATCACGTAATGTATAAAATAAAATGTGATCTTAAGAGAATAAGTAAGCAGAATAAGTTCCCAGCTGGCAGGGAAACAGCTAGTTTTCATCGACGAAAATAAAGACAGTAAAATATATTAAACATACCTATACTCTGTACAAATATTGCTAACACGCGCTATTGGAATTTTTCTTGAATAGACCTACGCGTTTACCTTATTTAATCATTTATTGAATAAATTTCAACTAAAAAAATATTATACAAAAACAAAATTATAGTCAAAGCTAACGAGAGTTGTTCACATCCAAGCCAACATGGCTGTGCGGGGATGAGAGTTCTAATTACTTATACGATTTCTAATATACATCCTTGAAAAATTGAAGTTACATTTAAAATAATAACGGTTCATAACAACTATTGTAAATTAAATTGATTAAATGTATACAATAAAAATCTTAACAATAGTGGAGTAATATAGCTATTGTGTTGTAACAATGTAAAGGTGCTTACAAGTTATTACTATTATTTTATTTACTTCCATAATAAGTCAAACCGCAAAACATTTTGAACACTTGCATGTAAAGGGGTACATTAAAAAAAAATCGGTAAAAATACCATCATGATTCACGAGTAATGTCGTATTTGTACGACGGTTTTCGAAACAATATTTATATCAACAAGTGCTTGTAATGGTAAAACGGAAGGCTCGTGTATCTTCCTCATCTTCATGACGCCAGGGAAAAGGGATGTCCGTCTAAAAGGTTTTTTCCGACGAATGCAATCATTTTATACACAATGTATTAATTGTATTACATACTTGTGTCATAAATAATAACATTAAAATAACGGTTCGTCTATCCTTACCATTTTTGGGGGGGAGGGGGAGATTGATTTACCTTAAGCTACTCCGAAATAAACAATGAATTTAACGATTAGTAATGATACCGTTGTATAACTATTGGTAATAGCTGGTACTATCGCTCGGACATGCCACGGCATAACATAATACCAATAAAATGTATATATTATATCCGGGAGAATAACATTGTGACCATAATATTTACAACCGTGGTGCAGTAGACCAAGGTGAACCACTTTCGACTCTGTGCCATCCCATGTCAATGGTCTACCGAGCACGCTTGTAAATAAACATTGTCAGGTATATAACGTTTTTTTTAACGTTTTTTTACCGTAATATTAATGGTCATAGCGTACCTATAGAAAGTAGAAACATTCCAATGTCACTTCCTCGTAACTCAGAAGTAATAGCGACGTATTGGTCTAAAAAAAAAAATAATTATTAGATTTTCTAATTTAATAATAAATACTGTAGTATATTTTACACTTCAAAATAAAGTGTATGGAATAAATATTATTTATCTGTCCGTTGTATTATCAATCAATTTAGGGCCAGAGGACTTATAGCCCTAATCACATTTTAGATGTGCAAGCACTTGTACACTTGAAAAACTCAAAAATAAGCAATTGAATTTTTTTTTACTTATAAAATAAATTGAGCTTAAAATATGAAAATTCAATTACTACATAATTCAAATATTATATTTCATAATATTATCAAATAAACAAGAAAACACCTTTCATCTAAACTTATTATGATAAACTATAAATAAATCCTAATCGAAGTGCATAATGTTCTTAAAGTAATTACCGTGCAAGTCTGCAGTAGAGGATCCAGAAGTCGCCCAAGCGGGAGATTGGTGAATTTTCAAAAATTAAATTTCCTTTTTTCGGTGCAGTATAAAAATATAAAATAACGTCAATAAACGCAGCTCAAAAGGGGGCGAGTGGTGCAGCCGCCCTTGTAAACGCTACTGTCGGGTTATAAATATATTATAATATCAACCTACATCACCTGCAGGTGGAGGTATAAGCGCCTCCGTGTCTTTTACCCCGCATCCTTCCGTACGCGAAGCTCACCGAGGGGAGGGGAGGGATTCCCCGGTGTATATTACCTCATGATATGAATTGAAATTTAATACACAAAAAAGACCACACAATAGTGACATAATAATATTAAAATAACGGAATATTACACCTTGAGCCGGCGTATACAATGTACTTATGATTAATGATCATTATTCATTATATAATAATAAAAACCAAACTCGCGATCGGGTCGTCGCGAGAAGCCATATTAAAATGAAGTGTGTGTCTAAAGTGGATTTGGGGGACACACATACACAGCGGGTGATTGTAATTTCTCCCGATTATAATGACCTGTAAACTCTCATCTCTATGGTAATCTTTCCCGGGCTTACTTAAGTACTGCCTGACGGGTACACACTTGGTTTATTCTTCTCCCGAATGTCCCAATATTTTTTCACAATAAAGATCACTTAAATTTTTAGTACCTTTATTTGTAAATAATTACGATTCGTCTCGATTTCTGAACGACAATAATTGTTATCCTGGCATGTAGAGACACATCAAAAAACCGATTAAATGTGGTGCACAATTGTTTTTTAATACGTAATAGTCTCATAGAGTAAAAATAGAGAAAAAATTGAAAAAAATTGAATAATTGATTCAAAAATAATAGTTATATCTACATTTATGCTATTTAAAAACACTACTTAATGACTATGCAAACAAAGTTAAAAATAAAACAAATTATACGCTCAGCGATTCTTAAACAAACAAAAAAACGTCAATCCTTTTTAATTATTGAGATCATAAAAATGATTTTTTATGTTATTTAAACCAATATGGAATAACTTAATAATCATCCGAACATTTCAAAAGTATAAACTAATAAAAAAGATTAATATTTATCAGTCAGCTTCTTTATGTACGAGTATACTTGATTTGCCCTATTCATTTCGGTTAGCTAATTTCAATAACTTGGATTACGATAGTGATAAAACACAACAATATAATTAACGCTTCAACGTATAACGAATAATGATTATGTTTTTAATTAAAATTAACGTGATCAGAAATGAATTTCTAAATAGATTATTTTTTCAAAACCATCGAACATTTTTAAAATGTTAACTGTTTGTTATTAATTATCATCACTAGTTACAATAAATAACCAGATTAGCGCCCCATAAAGACAACGTGCCTACGAGGTTCATAATTTGTTTTGAAATTATTTTAAAATATGAATAAAATAATTGTGTTTTTCACTGTATCTAATTTGTCTGGGTCTACTCTAATGATAATTTAATTTGAAATGATTTCAAAATTTAATGCGAAACACTCATTTTTGTTATATTTACTCTTGAATCGTATTATTTAAGCTACCTATTTATTCCGTTTATTATGAATATAAACTAAATGACTTAAAAATAAAAATAATAATTTTTTACGTAAGTCGATCCTCAAAGTAAAAATATGGTCTCAGAACATCATAATCGAAAAAACTTTATCTACCTATAATCACTGCAGTCTAAATAATATTATGTGAGACGCCGAAACGTGAAGTGTATGAAATAACAATGAAATGATATAGTGACAAACTGAGATACTAATCAATAAATATTATCCTGTCTATCGAATCGGAAAAGATTAAGAGATATAAGGTGACGCAAGCGCAATATTTGTTTTCTTCCTCGGACCCAAGTAGGCTCAAAGCGCAAATTACACAAAACGCCTTCATCTGAAATAGATGTCGAAAATGAAAAGAAAAAAAAATTAATTTTAAATGATGCTTAAATTTGTTTCCACACAATATTTAATATTAATATTTGATAAGTCATTGCCTCGAAAATATTATTCTCTACCCCAGCGTTTCCCAAAGTGTGTTCCGCGGAACCGTAGGGTTCCGTGGGACTTTGTCAAGGGTTCCGCCAGATGTATGAGATTATTGAGAAAATTATGTTTATTAATTATGTTTGTTATTTAAAATATTTTTGATTGAAAATTTTTTTAACTAAGTTTAATAATGAAAAGTCATTAACAGTATCATTAAAATATTATTTAGACTTGAGAGTTTAGAGAATTGATTTTCCTTTTTTTATTTAGAAAAATTGTAGTTGAGTTGGATTAGACATTAGGGTTCCGCGAAACACAAACAATTTTTTAAGGGTGCCCTGGTCGTAAAAGTTTGGGAAGCGCTGCAGTCTACCCGATATAGTTGATTTTACTCTTGAGATTATTTAAAAGCACAAGAAAAACGATTCCGCTCAAATGCGTTTCGTCCTCGTTGCGCTTGGGCCCAGAGAGGAAAACAAACAGTGCACCGACTAACTAATATTATTATAATATTGAATTCGTGTAGATTACAATAATCGTATTATTTTTTTTTATCACTTGACCTAACCGAACCAGTAACCCACGATTACCCGGAATCGGGAATGATGATGTGTAAAATCGATAACGAAACGAGATTGTTTGGTTTATTTTGCTGCTGAGCGGATGATGTCAATATAATATTCTTAATTTCCATTCGCTATTCACTTCGGGAGAGAAAATAATAATATTGCCGCACTATGATTCGTATGTTATAATTAGGGCTCGGATTTCAATGCATTCGCATCTTTTTTTTTGGATATCTTACGCGATGCTTTACAAGCTACAAATATGTTTCAAGTACTTCGCAATCTAACCACAAGAATTTGTTGGGGCATTTTTTGACGGTTTTAATGCATTTTTTAATTTTTTAGAACATTTTTGCCCTTTTTGTCGTATGATGGCTAAAAAAATTGACCTCATTGAAATATAAGTACTACATAGTAGTATAGTAATAAAAATTATTTTCATTTTGAACTATTTTTATTGGCAGACAACCGTCGATCATTTAAATTCCAAAACATTAAAGAAATTCTTATTGTACAATGCAATGCAAATATAATTTAATTTTTAATTTTAATTTGTTTTTGTACATTGTAATGTAATTTATAATTTATAATTTTTATTATAATTTTATTTGTTCCTCATTTTTTAATAATAATTAAATTTGAATTTATTTAATAAATAATACATTTTTTGAAACGTCATTTTTTGATATTTGTAGAGCATTTTTTTAGAGTTTTTAGGTCATAACTGCATTTTTTTGATATTTTTAGGGCATTTAAATCCGAGCCCTAGTTATAATATTATTTAAAAGTTGACTTGGACCTCGTAACACTGCCGACCGCGCAGCGTGTGTATGAGGTCGACTTACGAGTGTCGTCCACAATAACAGCTCAAAATCAACCTAGATAATTGTATTATTATTATTTTTTTTATTTTTATTTTTTTTCAATAATATGTTAACGTGTTTATCCATATTCATTGCACGACCGTTCGCATTAATTATAATAATATACAGGTTTATCGTGTGATCGCGCACGACGCATATAGTAATATGTTTATTTTACTGACGAGATGTTTCATTTTCAACGTCCGTCGAGAATTGAAAAACCTAAAAAAAACACAATTACTGAATCACCCCAAATATTATTTTAGGTATATATACTGGGCGATTCGCGTGAACCCGTTGTTTTAAAAAAAACATCGAAAGTTAAATTCATCACGTGTTATTAATATTCAAAATATTTATTTCACATTATATTTTTAAATCAAATATGCAGAACCAAAATTAATAAAAAGTCGTAACAATTTAAAAAATCCGAATTATTCAAAATTCAAAAGAAACACAAATTTATGTTGTTTTAATTCGTACTAAAAAAAAAATCTAAAAGATGGAAAATTAAATGTATAACGTTTCAAATATTATGCAGGAAAACTGTTTGCTTTTTGACATTTTAAAAATATTATAACACTTCAAAACGTATTCGAAAAGATAGCACCGTTGTCGCTAAATTTAAAGTCGACCTCGACTATAACACTATAAACACGTACGTTAATTAATATTGAGTTTTATATTGATTTATATTCCAAATCAAATTCAACTGTCACTGTTAAAATACACTGCTCGAGAAAGAAAAAGATCAACTGTTTTTAGAAAATGTTAAATACAATATTTGATAGATGAGGACAGTGTGAAAATCAAAAAATGTGCACTTTTCCCCTATACAATTGACGAACCATGCGAAATATACATTTTTAAATTTCGATTTTTAAACTCGCCTTCGCACAACTTGCATATCTATCTTGATCTGCTGCGAATCGTGGAGGTATAGCGAACAATATGCAACTCCTACAACTCCCGAGACCTACTGATAATGATTATATTGTTCGCACGGTGACGAGCGATGATGTTGTTTTTTAACAGCTCAAGATTATGAAAACAAATAAATACTCTAAAAAACGTTAGTAAAGTTTTTGGTCTAATCGATAGCGTCTTACACTTTAAATTGATTACCATTTAGGTATGCAAGACATATTATACGATACAGTACGACGACATAAATTGTCGACGTTATGACGTGTTCCCTCGTGTTGTTGTTGTTGTTGTTGTTGTTGTTGTTGTTGTTGTTGTTGTTGTTGTTGTTGTTGTTGTTAGTTAGTTAGTTAGTTTGTTTCTTTCTACCTAACAATCCGAAAGCACCGACGAGGTATAGAGTGGTTGGCCTGATGGACGGTACAATAAAATTATTGGGACGGGTACGAGTGAAATGCGGCTCAAAAACTACGTCGCATATGCCCATAATAATAATAATAATAATAATAATGGTAATGATAATGTTCGGATAAGAAATAAAAAGTAGTTTTTTACGAGCTAGCCGTAGACCGACGGCGGACATACCGAAGCGCACACGAATAATAATAATTTATTTCTAGAATTTATTATAATATATAATATTATGTTATATTATTATTATTATTATTATTATTACGCGTTCCGATAGTTCTCGTATCCGAGTGCAGGACTCTGCCATTAATATTATTATTTTTATTTCCAAACTGGTCAGGTGTATAATAATATATTAATCTTAACGCACGTATAAATACATGGGCAGGTAATACCACTCGGAAAACTACCGTTATTATCAAATGACATATTTTAATCATTATCACGTGAACACGGTGCATACGCATATACCCTATATAGGTGGGCCTTATACTTTTGTCCCCATATAACATTATGCGGCGTGTTCGACGGTAAACATATACGACGAAATATTTCGAAAGCAATCTATGGAGCTGAATTCCGTTTGGGTATTTTTACTGCGTAAAAGACATGACTACACGCCTATCATAAAAAAAAAACATCACGTTTTTGAAAATAACCTCCAAACGAAAAAATAATATTTAGGGTCAGGGCTCGAATAAAGTTAGTTTTTTTTTAGCAACTCTGACTTATAACGTTTGTTTTCCATCTAAAAAATCGACTTGTCGAACGTGAGTTGAAGTTTCGATTTGTGCCTGTAGTCGACGTCCGTAGATTTGTCGTGCTTACGAACGGGTAGTTTTTTACAGCCATACGATGTTCAGCGTCAATTCGTATGTTTGTTTGTTTATTTGTTTGTTTTTTGTTTTGTTTTTGAGACTTCGGCGTGGTGTCGAATTAATGATCACATTTACGGCCACCAAATTATCGACTAACATTTCTAGTGCAAAGTACGATAATGTACTGTTTTGGTTTAGCTGGTTGGAGCATTGCATGTCTTTACATAGGAGTATGATATTTTTATTTAGTTCGGCGGGGAAGACGAGAGAGGTACGATTCCAGTTTTCGCCGAGAGACGTTTCCGTCAAAAAAAGTTCGGAAACCAATGGTTTTGAGCGATTTACGGTGTGGTACTGTGGTATATGTGTATTATATATGGTAATGTAATACATGCAATGGCAATGACATTTGTAAATATTTGCGGAGGCCACAGGTACCCACGACGATAGATACATCAAACATTTTCGATAGTAATTGTTGATAACCGTCGATAACGGAAGCGTAAACTGGCGGTTGTAAATATTGCGCCCACGTTGAGCAGGTATAGTAAAAATACTAAAGTGAACTGCGCCCGGGATTTTTCGGGGTCCAAAATGGGTATAGTAAATTATCGCTATACAATCGTTATGAAATCAATGCGATATCAATGCCTTATTCCCGAGTAAAAAACGACTTGACTTATTGGTAATATTTTAACTATGAATTAACGCCTACGGTGCCTGAAGACGATCGACTTCGACAATATTCTTGCTAAGTTTTAAACACGTATATTTTATTCGCTGACTTCCCCCAAAATATTTGGGCATCAGCTTCCGCAACATTAACTAACTCGGATAACTAATGCCTGTGAATCTTTCTACAGTCATTTTTGTAAAAGTTTTTATACACCTCATCCTAGTATTTATAATTTTATGGATAAATTATTAGAGCTACAATCTGCAATTTATACAAAAACTAATCGTATAAATGAACCTTTTAAATTTCACCAAATAAAAAATAAAAAATTGAATAAATTGAAAAAAATATTCAACAATACAGTGAAAACACCATAACGAGGGCTAAATATGTGAAGACGATGTCTCGTTATTATGTAGATAACTTATAACTGTTTTTTTTTTATTATTGTTAAAATACTTAACAAAAAATATTGAAAACAACTACTATTTATCCTAAGTATGTACATATTTTTTAAAATTTATTTTTCTATTTTTATCAACTAAATCTTTATTATTTAATAATTTGTTGAGGACTGTGATAGTCGCCTAATATGGATAGTGCTAAATGACCATCGTAAAATTAATATTTTCTTGTATAAATTTTTTCCTTTCTTGGGGGGTTGATTTACGTTTTGCCGCATAAACCGTATCATAGTTAATTTAAAATTATTATTTGACGTATATTAAATTATTATATTTCGGTTCAACATCTGTTCTGTCTGTCGTACGGTTGATACCGTTCTTATACCTATACTAATTGTATTATTATTTGGAATATCCAAATATTTAAATATAATGGATAATATGAGTGATATGCAATTATAATATAATGATAGGATATTTTCATATGATAAAAATATGCTATATTTGTACATTGTTCCCAAATAATAGTTAATAATAATTAATAGATAATCGTGACTTTTTTGTTTTTGGCGCAAACGGCCCGTACATTTTAACTGTGCGTCTGTGCCGCATTGTGTGAATAGTAAATTGACATCAGTGCGATCAGCGAGATGATGACCGTAATAAACAGTGTCGGCCTTCCCTTTTTTTAGGGTCTCGTAAATTTTTTATTTGATTGGCGTGTTCCGGGTCTATATATACAGAGTGGGATTGCGTTGGTACGTATTATTTTAAGGCTCAATTTTTCTTTATGGGGCCCATGGCTGTTAATTTTGAGGCCCCCAAAAATTGATCCGTGGACCTTTGGTGTGCTAGGCTGACACTGGTAATAGAACATCTTAAATTCCAATAACGCGGTCTCATACATCTTTAACGCTCATGATGTACTCACATTTTTTCCGTTTTTTAAATCAGTATATAGGTACAACAGTACAGCTAAAAGAGAAACTTATATTGTTACTTCGAGTGCGATCGTTGCAGGGATATACGACTGAAAAAGTATATTTATTTGCGAATAACTTTTTTTCTAAGTTACGAAGGGAAAATAATTTATATCTTAGAACTTTGTAAGTACGTGAGAAAATTTCAAAAAATTTCATTGTTTATGAAAAGGCTTATTTAATGAAAAATGAAAAATATATTTCCTATAAAGTTCAGAAAAATGATCATTAATTCATACAGGCATGTTCAGAACAATAATCGGAAGTATGTAAACTATAATCTTCCGCTTATTAACAAATACGGTGTCCTCCAATCACCTTAATACAGCTGTGTGTTTTACGAAAATTATTTATGGACGACGACGGTACGAATTATAGCTACAGCATATTATAACACAGTAAAATTGCATTATTTTGTTTTTAAGTTCTTCGAGCTTACGAAGCATTAAAATCAATTATTTTGGTTTGGGCTTTTAACTGTTTTAAGAAGAATCATCCGCTTTGGAGTTATTTTTTAAAATGCAAAATACCTAATAATTACAAAAATAATACAAAAATCAAAAATCTATTTCCCGCATCATAACCAAGAAAAAGGTTGATTAACTCATTTAAGGATGTTAATAACTGGGAAATACGTAATCTCTTTAAGAACAAACGATTTAAGTAAAAAATGTCAAGTTTTCTGGAGAAGCATTTTAAAGTTTGAAAAACGTTATCAAATCGTAAATAAATTATTGAGTTATTTAATGTCGTTATACATAATACTTGTGCAACTAATTATGTATCTGTATGGTATTTAATGCAATTTATTTAAAGTTTAAGGTTTTTTTTAGGACATAAGACAATAACATCTGACTACTAAAAATTACCATGACTCAATGATTTAATACAACACTATTACCTACTGGTATTATTACTTAGTACATCAACTAACTATAATATTAGAATACTAAATCCAACCACATTATTAAAAAATACATAAATACATGAATAAATAAGAATAACCATCATTGTATATACTCGAAAAAAACCAAATAAAAAATGTTTTTACTTTTAGCAAAAAACAATGGTGACAAGTTGTGTTGTACTGTACAACACGTTGTACTGTACAACACGTTGTACTAATATTAACATAATATTACCAATAAAACAATATAAAACAAATTAAACTTAAAAACTTAAATAAACTTTGGCAGTGGCCAGTAGGTAGCCAGGCACTTTTTACAAATTAAAAAAATTGTGTGTCAAATATAAATAGCCATACCATATTTTTAATTTGTATGATACAAAATTAAAATATTTAATAGTATAAAGAAAATAATAATGTTACCACATTTTATTTGCCTACCAAAGGGTATTTTTTAAACGTTTCATTTTCAACATTTGTAATCAAAAGAGTCCACTAAAGTTGCTATAATACACAATATACTTACAAATAATACCTTATAAATAATACAACAATACCTTGTTTTCATTGTGTTCGTACAACTTAACTCGTATATTAAATAAATATATTAAAATCATATGTCGACCTATGAATACCGCTGAAATTTTAAACATTGTAAAATGGCTTTAAAATGGTAAGTTTAATATTGTTTTACCAAACGATAATACAACTATACTCGAACATATATCACTATAATACAGTTGTCGGAAACTTGCGGCTCTTTGGAAAATTCATCAGTACATCGAGATCCGTAAAATATAAATTATAATTTAAACCAGCTTTATTGATAATATTTCGGAATTTCTTAATAACGATTTTCTGGTCAAAAATCTCACTAATAGTAAGTAGATACGATGTTTTTGTGTGTTATTGTAGTATTTAATTAAATAGTATTATATTTTTATATTTTTATAAACAATAATAATAATGAATTAATGTAATAACGTTTTTCTATACCTATTTTCTAAATTTAAGACGTATCATTATGTTTTTAATGCCGAAAAATTTTTTAATGAAATAATAATACTATCTTTATTCTAATGTTCTATAATGTATTGTCTATGCTAACAAATACAACTAAAAAAAAGGTTGTTTAAACCTGTGCGGATCCCTGAACATCATGGTTTTGTAATTTTTCGAAAAAATAGCTCTTTTTTAAGATAAGGTTCCCGACTCCTGCTCTAATAACCACGCAATTTAAGGGATAACCATCATCAATACGACTCAAGAATATTGTACCAAAAAAATCTCCTTTTTTTCTTCACGTTGCAACGCAATCAGTCAAAAAGTACCATGTCTTACTTGAGTTGTTCATACCGAGCATCAAAGAACTAATTTTCCATCTATTCAGCTAAAACTACAAAAAATATACGGTGTGCTCCAACCGCCTTATATATTTATATTATTATTATATTATTATTATTTCATTATCTTGTCATTATTATTATTTTTTTCCAACTGGTCAGGTATAAATTATGTTTATCTCAACTCACTGTATTATATATAGGTTAGGGTTTGGAAACCTTTTTCGACAAGTGGGCCACATTGAAAATGTTGAGGATCTGGTAATCTACCACTGTTTGTGTATATAATATGTAGGCATACTATATTTATATTATGACATGCTGCATACCAATAAATTGTATGATAATATTCTTCTTTCGTTACTTCTCCGTGTAGGTAAATTGTATGTTTTTCTTTGATGATTGATACTTTACTTTGAATATACAGAGCGTAAAGGCGTGTTTACATAACTACATAACTACGGCTACGTACGTGATCACCATAGTACATTTTTATTATAATTATTTTTTTTATAAGATTGGCTGATACCTCTCTAAAGATCGACTGGCTGGCGAACATTGACATAGATACTATACACTCGGAATACTACCTATACCGCTATTATCAAATTACATAATATTGTTATTATTACGTGAACGGTGAGCATAATATCATAATTATTATAAGTATGGGTATTCATTGTGTTATGAAATACTTCGAAAGCTGAATTTCGTTTTGGGTTTTTTTTTTATTACACAAAGGATTTATTTAATGGTACACCTATTTTCGAAAATATTTTTTAAGCAAAATTCACTTAAATATACAATTTTTTTCTATTAAAAAAATTGACTTGTCGAGTGCGAGTTAAAGAATCTGTTTAAGCAAGTTGTTTTTATGGTTTTTTTCAACAGTCCGTCAATACAGTTCTACAATGTTCTGTACGATTTCGTGTGTTTCATTTATTTTTTTCTAAGACGTATGTAGATGTGGTGTCGAAAACAAAGCACATTAATATTGTTTCCGCCAAATGATCAACTAACATTTCGTAGTACCTGCAATAATTGTTTTGATTTTGCCATTTAGGGGATAGTAACATGGAACGATGAACGACTTACCTAATTAATTAACTTGATTAGGCTGTTCATATTCTATAGTGAATTAACACTAGTACTACACATGTTCCTTATTGTGATGACGACACAGCTAAAAGAGTAAGATTTATTTTGTTACTAATCGTGACCAGATTTAAATTTTGAAAAAGAATCTATTCGATAATCTTTCTACTAGGTTATTATGTAGGAAAAATAATTGATGTTTCTGAATATATTTTCGTGATTTCGATACATTTTGTTAAAATTTAATCTTCATTGATAAAAAAAAATGTCTACGTAACTTTAATAACAGTTAAAATTGCTATTATTACATTTTATGGAGAACTTACTGTATTCATTTCTCAAGGCTTTACACGAGGCAAACATTTTTATAGAAAGATATTTATTGAAATAAAAATTATAAAAATTGAATATTACTCATGCCTGTAAGAGAGCAAAAAGATAAATAAAATATTTTGATCGTGTTACCTACGGTAAATCGTCGTGTAAACATTTCAAGCTTCTGCGGTAGTTCGTTTTTGAGTTACGCCGAATAAAACAAAATCGATTTTGTCGATAACTATAGTTTTCCGTAAAAATTACAATTTGTCCTTAATTTGTTTTTCCCCAGGCTTTTGAAAACTTCTGTGAATTTTATAATACTTTCCGTATAATCTCACCTCTCAGAATCTATTTTAAATATTTAAATATTGATTTGAACCAAAGTTATTTCATTTGTCAGGTCTTGTACAGTAACTATCTATTGTACCTGTTTTGTACAGTACCTATATAAGTACTCCAGAATCTACTGACGATTTGTCCGAATATTGGTCTGCTGATATTTTTTTAACATCTTTTGAATAATCCAGAATCATTTGGTTTTAGGCAAACACTTTAAAATCGTCATTATATCGTTTTTCTTATTCCCCCGAGCTTGTCTCATCATCTAGCGATTTGTTTACTTTGTTCGGGAGGTCCGATTTTAAAGAGACAATGAAAAAACCAAGTGAGTTATAATGGGGGTGAGGTTGAATCGTCAGTAGGTTAGTATAGTCAAGAACTTTTTGTAAAAAACTCTTCAAAAGTTTATTGCCCCGGGTGGATCGACGTAACTTGGGGTCGAGCTGCAGACAGCGTAATCTGTCAAACAGGTACCCATTTAATGATGGTCGCACAATAATGTCATTTCACAATATCGGTTGTGTAAAATCCATTAAAACTGAACGAGGCCGCACCCATCATTATCATGAGGATGAGATGTTGTTATTTTCGGGTAAAGACATTTGAGACGCCATACTCAAATTTCGAAAACGTCATCAATATTGTGTCGCCGTTTGACATGGGTACATAAAACACAGACACACGCGCACACACACACACGTATATTATAAGTACAGCTGGCGCCAAACTGATTGACCGATCATACCAACGTCCCATGTTTACCTTTAACTACAGTGGTATTATAATGGTCAAACCGATTTTAGACGTTCCCCCTCCCGCCGATGTATTCCCCAAGCGGGAAAAATTCCTCCCAGATAAAATATTAAACAATTATAGTGAAATTCAAATCTAAAAACTACGTACAATTAAAGGTTAACATGATTAATTCAAATTAGAATGTCATAATATAAGAATAAAACATTGTTTTAAAAATCACTTTTGTTTCAGTAATAAATAATAATGTGAACGACTTTTATATTCTTGGTATTGTTCCTATATTTTAAAATTTCTAAATATTTCTATTTTTAATAACAAAGTATACTTACTAACTCGGATGATCCGAATATCAAATGGGCGATTGTAAGCTTCCCAAAAATACCGGTTGGATAAAAAGGCAAAGAAAATAGATCTAATCTAAACTCCGCATTTTCTTACCTGAAATGGGTAGGTACATGGAAACTTCGCCAGTCTTACTCACTTTAAACAACTTTTGTAAATTGGTAGAAATTTGAAATGGAATATTCATCAAGGTTAATCATGATGATCTCAACAATAGTTATTGTAAGTAATTTTTTTTTATATTATTACTATACTCAGCAATATTTTGTAGCTAAAATTATGAGTTATTATTTCTTTTTTTAAGTTAAGTTCACGGCCAGGCATTAAATTAATTTTTCCTTTTTAACGTTTGCGACAAATATATAAGGTTACTACTCACAGTCGCCATGTGAGTAAATGTAGTATAACTGCAATTATTAAGTCCACGTAATAAGTAATAATTATAATAATATTATGGCATTTGATAATAACTGTTGTTTTCCCAGTGGTATTTCCTATAAAGTGTGTTAATATTTACAAATATACCTGACTGGACAAAAAAAAAAAATAATAATAATTACACTGTCTGCCTGTATATTATACGAGAACTATCAGAACACATGATAATAACATATAGGCGGTGGCCAAAGATTGCACAACAAGCTCCACAAAAAATAACTGTTTTAAAAAAATATTATAAAAATCGATCGTACCAACGATTTGCATGCTGACGGTATTCGTATCAGTGAATAGTAATACGAATTGTGGAATACATATCCCAGACTTAAAAGAAGACCACAAAGAAAAAATATCCAGATTACAATAATTTATGTGACTCACAACCACGTGAAAATGATTGAACAAGTATTTTTTGAGCTGTGATTAGCGTATTTACCACATTATTAATATTTGATTACGAATATTTACCTACTCAGTGGCGCCCAACACGTATGGCAACTGGTGTAAGTATCCCAGAACTTTTAAAAAAAGTTTCGCCCGGGACCGTGCCTGGAGGCTTGATCGCCCCTTAATCTGGCTTTGGTGTGTAGGTTATTTGCTGTTAGGTACCCTCAAACAGAGTTTACCCCAGTGGTTTAAGGTGCGGCGCCACCGTACTTACTTGTAGTATAGGTATACTTTTTCATTAAAAAATTAATATATATATAATAAATTGAGGTCAAATATTAACAATTAAATATTGCGATATCTACATTTATACTTCTTTGCAATTTTTTAAATTGAAAAACTATATGGCGACTGTAAATTCGCACATTATTTTCCGGGAGATGGTATTTGCACAGGACCATCATTTAAATACGGTTAGTTCTTCTCCGGTGAGTATCCTAATCATTATTAATAAATATAATATATACTTCTGGAGTGCTTCTTGCATAAAATGTTAATACATCGCCTGTATAGTTCCAAAATATTCCTCCTGAGGGTTTGGCAAGCTAATTGGCTTTCAAACAAAATCCTCTTATTTTTCGTGGATTTTCCAAACACTCTATGCCCGTGGTTCTATTTACACAATGTATGTAAGTACATCTAATACGTAAGTTCGTGGAGAATATTTCGATATACCCTTGTCAAATGGCCTTCTTTGAGTATATTCAACATAAGTAACACACAATAATAATTATATGTTGGAGTAGACTCTATTATTGTCTCATATATAGACGTTTCTGATTTTCGGGGCTCCGTAATTTTTTTTAGGCACATAAGGACTCCGCGAACAAAGAGTGTTTGAGAACCGCTAGGGGTAGAGAAACGATATAATATACGATTATTTCGGTCACGTATTTTCCGGCGACATTTTATAAGACTAATGGTTTTTGATTCTGGGACGCCAATGCGTATATACCTATAAAGGTACATAATGTAAATATGTAGTATTTTGTCTTTTGCTTCGGGACGCACAAAACATCCAAAACGCACAGCGTGAGACGTGCAGATACTCTGCAGGAACCGTCGGACAGGCCCACCGACGACGGACTTTTTTTGGTTTGTGATTTAATATATTTTACTTGTAGACGAGTCCGTGGCCACGATATTATAAAGGGCACCAAAGGACATTGGTCACGGACCGTGAACACACACACCCTTGCACACGTTTAATTCGGAGACTAGGGATTAAAATAATAATAATAATATTTTATTGGAATGTATAGGTACATTTTACTCGCAGACAATTTATTGATATGTGTGTATGTGTGTGTGTGTGTGTGTCTTTGTGTGGCTTCAAAAACCGGGTGTGCAGAGTGTGTGTCGCACACGGGCCTCAATGCTTACATATACATTTGGGGGACCCCAGGCTGAAGCAAACACTAAAATTGTCTTAAAACGCAAAACTTAATTATTCACAATACATTTTTTTTTGAAGTTGAAACAATAAGGTAGTTGTAGGTATACTAATATTATTAGATTAAGTAATAAGGTTGTTAAAATAGGATGGTAGGTTTAGAAAAAGGGTACCTATCAAGTATTCAAGTGTCAACGTTTCTTACTTTTTAAGTACTATCAATTTTTCCATAAGATCTATTTTTATCGCGTCTATGGGTAGTTGTCTGTCGAATTGTCAGAAGAACAACAGGCCGATAGTGGAAAACGGCGACGGTCGACGAGTGACGACGTACACAATATTTATAGGTATTTAGTTTTATATATATATATGTGTTAACCCATGTCTTAGTACCTCCACTGGGAGGCCTCTGAAATCTGTTTAGTTTGTTTAGTCTGCCTTTTTATTTTTATTAATTTTAGCTTATTCTATACCATCACTTATTCTTATTGTTCCCTATGAAACAGATTGAATAAAACGTATGAACAAAAAAAAAATATATGTATATATGTATATGTAGGTACACACAAAACCTAAAAACGTTGGCACTTATAGATTGTAATACTTACAGTAAAATTAATTTAGGAAGTGGCCCAAAAAAAGTATCGCACACGGACCCCTTATTATGTAGTTGCGACACTGTGTGTGGGCCGATGAAGGCCCGATGCACACGTCCGTGTTCTTACCGTTGCTTAAGGATTGCCGCAACTTCAATCGATCCAAATATTGATTCATTAATTTCACACAAAAAAAGCAATTTCAAATTTCAAATTTTATAAAACTAATGACTTTTAACTTTTTTAAACTAAAACTTTTTTTTTTATTACAAATAAATGTATTTTTCTGTGTAGGTACTTATAATTAAATATTCATACTTGTACAAATATTTCTGCTTATTATTCGCTATTGTAAAATTGTAAAAAAATGTATTGTTGTATTACAGAATATAATAAATTTAATCATTAAATTTGAATCTATTATTATTAAAAAAAAGTATGTGGGCCACAACAACTTCTACATAGGTATATGATGTGGCACAGTCTTCACAAAAGGTTGGACACCAATGTTGTATTCGATCGTTTAGCAGAGCAGCAGTAGGTTACCGGGGGCGGTAGTACTCCGATATTATACATAAGCAGGGCTCGTAAGTTGATGCACTAAAAATTAGCAAAATATGCATTAAAATATGCACTAAAAAGTTCGAAAATATGCATTTAAATGCCCTTACATTTTTAAATGATGCACTCAAAATATGCATTATGTAAAATATTTATGAGCAAATTTTAAAATAATAAGAATATATCCATTAATTTTAAAAGTATTTTATTCCTTTTAATTTTTACATATTTAACAATCAAAATTAATAAAATGAATACTCGTGAAGTTCATGTAATCATATGGATTTGTCAATTTTATTAATTTTAATTAGGTAGTCATTTTTTTCCTAATTTTTGTACACCATTATCCTGCACCTACAATGAAAATATTTGGAATGAAATATTAGTTATTTGACATTTTCACGACTCGTACAGTTAAACAACTCTTCGGCGACTGGCGTGTGCAAGAAAATTATACTGTACCAGTGTACAGAATTGTAGATGCGGATTGGTAAGAAACATTGTACAGGTGTACCTACATGCTTGTACAGGTTTCGTTTCGACGAGGGACTATACACGGCGGAGGATGGTAGTGGTAGCTATAAAATTGTTTCCGCGGTACTAAGTAAAACGCATAAAATCTAAATAGGGAAATACTAGAAAAGTAAGTAGTTATACGAAAATAAAAATAAATCAAAACACTATCATTCAGTAAACGAGAAAGTAAATAAGAAAC
The DNA here is from genome assembly GCF_001856785.1 of Myzus persicae. Classification (NCBI taxonomy): domain Eukaryota; kingdom Metazoa; phylum Arthropoda; class Insecta; order Hemiptera; family Aphididae; genus Myzus; species Myzus persicae. Next base: position 91,518 of record NW_019102237.1, on the reverse strand, counting down.
AAGAAACATTTCAAATATTTTTCAAAACAATATTTTTATGAAATAATATGAGCTATATACTCTAAAAAAACGATTATAAGCCAAATATGCCTTTTTACACCCAAAACATGCAAAAACATGGACTATTAAACTTCATATTATTATTACTATTGTTATGATTATAACGGATTTGTATCTCAGTTAGCATATTTTTCTGTGTAGCAATAAAAAAACATGCAAATGCATGAACTCACGAGCCCTGTACACAAGTGTTGGAAAAACATAATAATCAACAATATTACGGTTACAGTGTAATGGTCGTAGAAAACACAAGACCGGTGTGCTGCAGTTCAGGCAGGAGCCGCGGGAGCGTTTCGTACCCACTTGTTGTCCGGCAGAGTCGTGCGTGTGGGGGCCGCGTGCTGCGCAACAGCCGCGCAGTCGTGTCACTGGTCTCGGTCTGTCGGCACGTCGTTTCGCCGCCGGACGATCAGAGCTCTCTACAGACGAATTATCACAGAACATTATACACGCAGCACTCGGGCACCATGGGCGACTCCTCTGAAGACGAAAGGATCGAACGAATAATTGGGAACGAACAACAGCAGCAGGACGATCCCGACGAGGGATTCGAAAGTGCCTCCAACACTTCGGACATCGACGACATCGTCGTCGGCAAGAAGTATCCACTTCCGACCAGACCGCGGTTCCATGTGATGTATTCGTCGGACGAGGAGGAGGAAGCGGAAGCCGCCAGGGGAGGCCGCAGACCGTATGACCGGTATCCTTACGCGGGAAGGAGCGTGTCCCGCGGAGACGACGACAAGGACAACCGCGCCGCCGCACTTAGGTAACTATATGCACATGGTTATTATGATCAGACACCGTATTTAATCGTTACATGCATTTCCGAGCCACGGACTTCTACACTACACTAGATAAGGAACTCCTGTATTATTTATATTGTTATCAGTGAAGCTCGCGTAGCAGTTGGCCGCCATTTTGTCGGCTGACAAATCAAAATGTACTAAGACAATCAGGCTTGATGTTATGTATTAGGGTTCAACTGATGGCGGGAGTTCGCCATCCTAGTACTGTATAGAAATCTGTGTTCCGAGTTAATAACTTTGTGAGAGCCTCCCCCCGAAAATTAGAAAAATGAATGTGATACTCACGCAATGGCTTTGTAGTTTGTATCGCACATCATACCCCCCCCCCTCCCACATTTGGAACTGTTACTATCATATTTTTACGTAATTGTGTATCTATATTATTTTATAACTATCGTACAGCTAACCGTTCACTCGTTTCCAGGAATCTTCTCAGGAAAACACGCACGAATGGCCACGGTGTTTCAGATAAAATTGTAGAAGCAAAAAGAATAACCGGTATGGCTGTCAAAGCTCAAAGAATAATCTACTTTGTGCAGTGGTCGAATAACGGAAAGGAAAATCATCCAATGGATGAACAATTAATGAGATGGTGCTACCCTGAATTGGTGATAGAATTCCACGAAAAAAAATTTCTAAGTCCTTCTAAATATATGAAAATTAAAAATTAAATAATTATTTATTAAATACATTATACATTTTAATATTATGTACATATTGTTAAAACATTATTTTATGGACTGTTCAATGTAAATACATATGCCTAATATATATTTATACATTTTTTTCATACAAATAAGCCATAGTGATAATAATTGTGAATTTTGTTCTGGATGTTTTTTATGTGAAATAAAATTACTTCATTTCCTAATAATTATAAATTATGTTTTATATGAATGCAATATAGGTAGTTAAATTCTAAAAAAAAAAAATCTTGTACATGATGATTAGAAAGAAGTTGATGTTATCATTGATTTCAAAAGTAATGTAGTGAAGTTAATGGTAAAAGTTTATCAATAGCTTAAAAATTGCTTTTAAAGTAAGAACGTAACAAATAAAATAAAGGTTATTCATGTATTTCAAGTACAGAACTAACATTGTATAATACAAGTTTATGCTGACGTATTTTTTTAACAAAATAAATTATACAGTGAGTTCCGTTTAATGTGATCACTGGTTTATAGAATCAACCGTTTATTAGAATCAAAAATGAAAATCCCAAACCAAATTGTATGTTACTAATGTTAAATTTACCTTTTATTAGAATCACTAAGTACTGGATTATTGAATCACCTTTATGAACAATCTTAACGTTTTTATGGTATTTTAAACTGATTAACTTATAAAACCCATTTTATTTTTGAACTTATTAGTAAGTATGACAGTACATCGTTGTACGTTATTATGTTATTCAATTATCATTGTGCGTCGTGTACTTGTGTCATTTATTATGTATGATACATTCAATATGTAATTATAAATACATTTGTAATTGTATAAAAATATTGAATCATGAAAAAAATGTTGTAAATGTTTTATAGAATCAACCGGTTAATAGAATCAAAATGACCTGCACCAAAGTGATCACATTAAGCGGAACCCACTGTATTATAATAAAAAAAGACCGATAATTATCGATTGACCTTATATGTGCATGTTCTGGCGGTTTAAATTAAACAACAAATATCTTCTCAGTCTACAAACTTTATTAATTGTTTACATTTTGTGTAGAACTAAATGCAACACGTTCCTACAAACCATGGCTAAAAGGAAAAATCAATAAATACATACACACAATATGAATAAAGAGAAAAAAAACCCGATGTAATCAATCGACATTTGATATTAATTTAGCATAATATATAAGCTATTTTATTATTCATTAGTCATTACTATTATATAGGTGTTATTGGTAATAAATTTTTAAATTATTTTTGTGAGTAGGTAGCTCTAATAAATAAGCAACTGTTGAACAGTAGCATTTTGAATTATTTTTTGTTCCACAGATTATGAAATGTAATATAATCAATTTAATTACAGTTATGAAATATAAACACAATAATTTGAATACAAAATATGTATTAAATAACTAACATTTTTATATTTTCTTGTTCATTATTATACAATTTTTAATTAAGACTTGCTGGTATAAAGTATTCAACATACAGTACACTAACGTTATACTTATTGCCAACTCTTATTATATAGACATGTAATATTGGAATATTTTTACCTAAATAAAAGTAACTTAACTTAGGTAGTTAAAAATTAGTTACATTTTTCACATACAATTAAAAAAACTACATCTTTTTTTAAAGCTAACAAATAACCTGCCAACTGGCTACTTATTTAATAGAGTTTTTAAAGTTTTGAATACATATAAGCATTAAAAGTAATTGCTATAAGAACTTATAATGTAGATACTTAATCGAAGACAAAATCCAACAAAGTATTTAGGTATTTTATGTATTTGTTTACCTAATGGTAGCATAGTGCACAACTATACAAAATTCTAGTTACCTGCCAAATTAATTATTAAAATACAATTAATTACCTACACATATAGGTAATATCAAATATTATTAAATTTCGTCGTAGGTAATTATATGAAAGAATAAAACTATAGCGTATAGTGATTTAAAATAATAACCATGGCTCGAAAGTTCACGCATTCTCATATTTCTCTTGTAACACAGAAAAACATAATGACCGAGATACAAATTTGTTTCATAACAATAGTAATAAATATATAAAAATTAATAGTGCATGTTTTTGCGTATTTTTGTTGTAAAGGCATGTTGGGCATATTGTAGTTTCTTTTTATAGCTAGTTTTTCCATAAAAAAAACTATGTTTAAGCAAATAAATATTTGACTTTTTTTGTTTCTTACTTGTTTTCCAATTTACAAAATCGTAGTATTTGTTTCGATTTTTTTATTCTCGTACGGCTACTGGTCATATAATATACCACAGATTTGATAATAATAATTATAAAATAATAAGTAGGTACCTATTATATTCAAAAAGACAAAACGCGCGCGACCTTACTTCGTCGTTTTCCGCTCGTTGCCGATTGGCGCGGCTGTGACGCAGGCGAACGTTACGCACCGTTCCGTTCGTTCGAAAATGTCGCCGAATCCCCGCGATTTTACGAAATCTCTTAATCACGGTCTATAGGTAGGTGCCCTACTGCACGGTGGCGCTAGATACGCGCGAAATGTATAAGAGTCGTGCGACAATGCGGTGACCGATACCTGTTATATCTTACAGCATACAACTACGTGATATAATTCAAAACCGTTCAAAACCGCGGAGGTGGAGGTGGACCCTAACGCCCCCACCACGCGAAGAAGCAGTGAAAAACTTATTAATAATGTTAATTCATCGCCATTTACCAACAACCGAGGTCATCCGACCGCCACTCGACGGACGTGAATGTTAGGTGAGCACCTACCTTCATTCGACATTGGTACGACGACGTTTTTAAGCGAGCGAATCAGATTTGCTTGACAACTCGTGTTTAGAACCTACCTACCCGAATGCCAAGACCTAATCGCATGCCGCGTGGGTGTGGCGTTCGTTTATAACTGTTCGTTTTTTTTTACTATAGGTACTATGTATTTTGTCATTTTTCGCACACGATAATATAACATGTACCTATTCATGCTTTTAAAAAATCAATACAATCTACTATCTATAGGTATATCCATCGAGAAATAAATATTACAATATTTTAATGTCGGACGAGATCTGAGTTATAGGGTACCTATCTATGGAACCTACAATGTTTAAATATATAAAATGTATTAAATAAATAAGCGTACCTACATTAGGTGTTATAACTCATAAGCGGGGTTGGGCATCTTATAAAACGCTTAAGAGTTAAGAAATAGTAGAGTAAGCTTAAAATTTGTTTCAAGATTTAAAGAGCTGAAATCAAAAACTAAATATTGCATTTTTGCGAATTTTGGATTTTAGTGTTATTCCTGGATTTTTCCCGTTTAACAATCGAAATTGATCTCATCTCGTGAAGTATTATAGTAACGATGTCGTCAAAGTGTTTAAAGCATTGTCTACCGTAAAGTCAACCCGTGTACCTTCTCGTACTATATATACATATACAGGTAGGTGTTCAAGTTATACAGGGACGGCTCTACAAATTGTGGGGCCTCCGGCAAAATAGTTTAAACAAAATAATATTTTGTTAAATTATAAAACTATAGTATAATAGAATATTGAAATAATTTTCTTTTTTTGAACCGTAAACCGGTGACAGATACCACTTTCGAATGTACATATTTTGTTGTACAATTTATACTCAATAATTATGAATACATAAATTATGTAACACATTTATGCATATTCCTAAGACTAAGACTCTTATAACTTTGTACTGCGGCTGTATTAGATGTGTGTGTTTTAAATGCTGCATCTAATTATATAGATCCACAGAGTGACTGAACGTAACTTTTGGTCAAAGTTTGATGAACTAAAAAATGTAAATGGAAAAAAAATAAACATTATTGTAAAACCAATAGACCCAATCCTTTTCTTCACTCACAATCTAAAAATAAATATTAGGCTAATGGCTTTGTAAAAGACCTATATAAAAGTACTAAATATGGTACGTAAAGGTAATTATATTGAAATAGACTGAAACTTGGATCTAAAACTTGATCATGCGCTCGCTTATGGTTTCATACTAGTTTAACTTTAGTCTCTAAAGTACTTCAGTATACCTGCCTATCAGGGCTGTGTTAGTGCATAGACATTTTATACTTACACACATTGTTGGGCTTACGAAAATGTGTGCCTATGGTTTTTTTTTTTAAGTGCCAAATGTTTTCTATTCATGATCCTGTGTCTATATAGTATAGCCTAATACACTATAATAGTTTGCTGTAGGTTACACCTGACACAATCATGGTTTCGAAAAATTCAAAGCCTTGGTTTAGTTCAAGATTATAAAGAAAACAATTCTGAAATTGGTTCTTTGATTAGAAATAAGTCTGGGTTCGCATTTCTAACTTCACAAGAAGTTGCTTTATGTTTTATTGAAGATTCTATGAGCATTTTACTCAACGATAATAGAGTGAATCAGTATGCTGACTAATTAACAGACACGTACATTTCAGAAAATGCTACATATCCACCACTTATTTGGACAGACTAATCATCTTCATTATTACGAACTACCAATGCATGTGAGTCATTTCATTCGCATTTTAATGAACATTTTTACAGAAAAATCAAACATTTTCATGTGGCTCAATATTATGAAGCAAATTCAAACTGATATGTATTGTTAAATAAGAAGTATTCATACTCTAGAAAAATCAAAAGACTTCCGAGCAAACAAACGTCGTGGAGCAATCGACAATGCAATTATTAAACTGAAAAACTGAATTTCTAGGTATGTAATTATAAATAGTAAATTTATTGTTCATATTATGCATAATTTTTCTTTTCTTTATTTCATTCGTTGCTAAAATCTATATCTATATGACTATATATACTACTATATAAAATGAAGTCGCTTTCTTTTGTTCGAGATAAACTCCCAAACTACTTATTCAATCGTCGCGCAGTTTTTTTTTTTTAAAGAGGACATCACAGAGAAGGTTTTAGGCATAAATTTAGCCCGATAAAGTTAATAAATAATTAGTTATTATTAATTAAAATAAACGTGTAAATTATATAATTATAATTATACCTAACCTTTTTAGTAAGAAATAGTCGCTGGCTGAAAATAAATATCAATCAAACTCTACAACCACAGCTAGGATGATTCTAGGCTGGTCGGTATCGACGTGGAATAAAAAACAATTATTATAATTATTTAGTTTAGCAAAACAAAAAACAATTAATTTTATCCGAGTATCTATTATTAGTATTTATAATCAATGGTGTTACATTAGCTAGTTATTGGTACTAATCGAATTTTCACAAACTGCTTGCTAAGATGGTTGAGTTGCACTTATAGCCGCTCATCAGCGTATCCACAGTCAAAATAAAAAATTAAATAAAAATAAAAAATATTATTCATATAGAGTGTTTAGTATTTACCTAGCATTTACCTTTTGTTCCATTCATAGTTATACCTACAACATTTACATACACGAACTCTAATTTTAGAGCTTCGTACAAGCGATATAATTTTTTTTAAATTTTATGAAGAACCCGAGGTGGCAACGTTAAATTTATATGGCTATATTACCACGGAAATGTGACTAAAAGTGGTCTAAAATAAAAATTATTATTTAACATCCAAAAAATAAATATTAAATTAATATCTGAGAATCTGAGATACCTTGCAATAACGAAGCATTGCCGGGTCAGCTAGTGTCCTATAACTATAAAAAAATATAATATTATAACTATAAAAACATATAATATTATATATCTTATTATTTGGAGAAAAATGGACAGTGGAGGAAATTGGTGTAGTATCGTAGATACTAAATATTGTTAAAAATGTTTTCAATTTTTTGAGAAATGTACAATTATATTTTAAAGAATGGTAAGGGACTAAGGTTACACGGATGTCACAGAAGTATTATTAATTTTCAACTTCAGTTTGAAAAATGTTATCTTTTCCAAATTATAATACGTATTTTTCAGTCGGTTCCATTTTCCTCCACATTATTTTCGACTAAAATTAGGTCCTCTAATATTTTAGCCAGTGTTGTAGTATTACGTTCCGTATTAAAAAGATGGAGTAAGGCTAGGATCACACTCTTTATACTAACTATTCAATTATCTATTTTTTATTTTTTGAAGGAAAACGGTATTTCGTTTTTGTAGGAAAATGGCTACGGCAATTTGTTCACTGTCCTTGGGCTGGCTTTGTTATAACTGTTGTAAACAATTATAATTTTATTTTAAAATGCCAATTTTTGAATATTTTTTTTGTTTTCATTACGTATTTTAAGCACATATTCAACGATATTTAAAGTAATATTATAACTATGTATTATATTTTATGTAATTTTAAGTGCAATATAATTCCTTTATGCTTATATTATTAATATTTAAATGGACACCCAAAACGTGTTGTATCCATCGATCGTTTTACAAAAGTACGCAAAAGTCGTAAAACTACGAAAAAGTACGCACTTAAGAGTTATTTTTTGTATCAACTAATAAAAAAGAACAGTGCAATAATTATTATACTTAAACTCAACACTGCAGTATATAAGTAATAGTTAAATTAATTAATTATTTTTTTATTAGTGCAAGTAATAGTTAAAAGTAATTAAATATATTATATGGTTTGACTTTAAAACATACAAAAATAAAGCACATGCTGTGTTAATTTTTTTAATTTTAATTATTTATTAATTCTATTATGAATAATTAAATATACACAATATGTACGAAGACAGTATGATAAATAGTAAGTTGGAAGTTAATAGTTGACAAATAATAAGTTTAAAGTTAATTTAGTTAAAAATAAAATAATAATATTAATATGTTTTTTTTAATTAGATAGTACTTACATGCATAGATGATAGATCACATGAGACATGAATTATTTGGAACCTATATAATATTATGATTATTATGTATTATGAATTTATGTTTAATGCTATTTAATTATTTCAACTAGAAATATATCAGAAATTATAGTGTTAGCCATTAGGTATTACTATACTATTATAATATAGTTTTATTTGAAATTGTGTACTCATTGAAACCGAACATTTCAATAACATTTTTTATTTTAACTTGATGAATTGTTTTTAATCATTTGAAAAAAAGCTAAGTTATTTTGACAGTAAATTAAACTAGTTAAGTTCTTAAGTTAATTAGAAATTTAACCAACTAATATTATCCTAACAAATTAAAAAAAAAAAATTAACTAGGACAACTAGGTAAATAACTTATTAACTAGTTAAGTTAATGCTCGCCTGGCATCTTTATATTTATATTATGTACTATTATTAATATTAATGGCGTTATATCTGCTTAGTTAACATTTTATTTAAACAAATTAGAAATTGTATTTAAAAATAAATTGCAAAATAGAAATATCTCATAATATTGGGCCATTGTCTTAGTAATGATCAACGCGCCCAAACGCCCAACAAATATAGGAAAAATTCCTAACTGCCTTTTAGTTTTCAAAGACTAAAGTAAGACTCCTTACAACATTACACAAAATCCAAAGGTTTGCTTGAAAATATGAGACGAGCGTAGATTCCATTTGCCTTACAATTATTAAACAACTCCTGCAACATCAGACGACTTAAGCATCAGAAACCATACAATTTAGTGTCTTAGTTAATGAATTTATATTAAAGACCGGACAAACTTCATTGAAAGTGTGACTTCATCAAGATGTGAAGTACCTATAAATTATTAATATCTAGTATGTAAAAAATATGTACAATAATTGTCAACGGTTAAACATATTTATAAAGACAATTGAATGGTTTAAATAATAAGGCCCCAGGGCATTCTAAGAAAAAAAAATTCTTTTTAATACATAGCAATATAATATTTTACATACTTTTTTACAATTACACAAATACCTAAATTATTATTGTAAAATAATATTCAATTTTTAAAATAAATAAATTAAGCTAATTATTACAATAGCAGTTTTTTTCTAAATTCATTACTGAAAGATCCTGATGTATAAATAAATATTGACTTATCAAAGATCTAAGTTTAGTTTGTAATTTTAAGTTTTAATAATACTTGTTTCCATTTGATATTTAATTTGTGTGCATGGAAGTACCATTAGCACATACTTATTCGAATGTTTAATGTGTTGACTTAAATTATTACAATGTTTAATATTAACAAATGAATTACATCAAAACTCAGAGTCACCGCTCATAAGTGATTTCAATACACATTTTCTCATTTGGCTATGGGCCTACGATATTGAAGAATATGAAAATTTCCGGGTGGGCCAAATTAACACTGACAATAATATGTAGGCACCTAATTTTGTGATAACTTCTTGGATAAAACTAAAAAAAATAACTCCACTGGAACTGTATTTTCTTAGAGCCCATACTGCAGTTAAAAATTGAATTTTGAAACAAGTTACGGTGAATTCCCATTATACATTTATAGTACTTGCAGCCTTACCACTTAGCCACTTGGCATTAAACCAAGTCCTCGCAACAAAAACTTAATTATTTGTTCAGTGACTTAAAACTATGTAAATTATGATATAATATTTTAGATGTATGTATTATGGTTTAACCTTTTTTGCATTAACAATTGTACATTGTTATTGGTATACGCATCACTTGGCAACTCCACCGCTAAATATACAATTTTAAATTTTATTATTATTAAGTAAACTTATTCATAATCGAAAGTCTTCAACTTTTTACATTTTGATGTGTAATACCTAGTGTATAAAATAAGTTTAGCTTAAATGTTGCAGTTTATAGTATATAATATGATAAATTGGTACTGGTCTAACATTTGATGCACCGGTTACTATTTATTTGCCTCCATCACAATATGCGTTCCACCAATATTTTTAACCTGTATAATACAGGTATCATAATTATAAGAGTGATGGATGAACTTACTTTTATACACAAATTATTGTTGAGATGTCTCCTGAAAATGTTATCTTATCATAAAGTCCACTAGTTACAAATATTACAAGTGTTTATGATACAACCTATAGCATTAGTCACTTGGTGCTAAAATCATTGCTGCATTATTATAATTTATAATTTATGTATTATTTTCAGCAACATAATACACCTTTTATCACAAAAAATACTATAGGTACCTCCCGCTTAACGATCGGCTGCAATAGATCCATTAATATTATCGGTTAGGTATATCATTTACTCTGTGCAAAATAATTTCAACCATTTTTTTTAAATAAAATATTCCCTAAAGTTATGTAGGTTGGTACAACCAATCAATATAGGTACACAAACACAGATTATTTATCATAAGCAATAATGTGCATAATATAGATCAGGGGTGGGCAACTGGCGGGCCGCAAGCCTTTTTTATTTGGCCTGCGCTAAATTTTCAAATTGCATTAGGTATAGGTATACCAGTCGATTTTGCCGCGTTGTCATTGGAAGCCACACATCCTCAAAACTCTCACTAAACTGCAAATAACTATTTATATTTAAATATTTACTTAAATTATTTTCAATAGCGCTTTTTGTATTACCTATTTCATTACCTACAAACAAAATAAATGCTAATTAAAATGTATATTTTGAATGACCTTTTTGTTTTTTTGCTTTCTATGCTCTGGCCCGCTAGATTTTAAATTTCTAAAAATTGGCCCTCTAGTAACTTTGAGTTGCCGATCCCTGATATAGGTATACATTTAAAATAATAAAACAAGATACCGTTCAGGATGGGTAGTCAATGATAAGCTGTAAGCTGTTTGGAAATATGGACATTGTTGCATTTGTCATTTGGCACAAAATCGTGGTTGTATCATGATAATATTATGATATTTGTGATCCGTACATTCTAACATGCAATATAATACACCATTTTATTTTTAAAAAATACTGTCGAGACCTGTTTCTGCTCAACAGTCGTCGAATTGCAATAACGCCATTATCTGGAGTGTCATGCAAGATAATCTCAAACATTTGTTTATGTCACAAGATATTCCATACACGATACAGGTATAGGTACTAGATAATATTATTATGTAGGTACAACTAATCAATAAAGGTACACAAACACACTTTTGATTAATGAAATAAGACAGATTTTATTTGATCATTATAATAAACAATGATGTACATAAAATAGGAATAGGCACCTACTAGTTAAGATAATGAACAAAAATACCGTTCGTATGGCATGCTGGATGCAGGATGGATGGTGGACGGACGTTAGAGAAAGGCCATTTTGAACGTGGTCAGCATGTCATCGAGATCCTTCTCATTCAAAACTTCCGGCCGCGGACGGGTATTGGCTCGCAGAGAACCTGTGTGCTCTGGTTCGTCATCGTCGGAGGATAATTCGGCTCCGAAAGCTGCCAGGTGTTCTTCAAACACTTTTATCAATCGCGTATGAGCGGCATCGCGTTCCACCACGATGTTGTTGTTGATGTCCCGGCGTTCGCTTACGTACACCGACATATTTCTCTAGTCGTCCGTCGTGGGTCGCCGGCTCAACGGGCTGCCGTAGGTCGGGGCCGTCCAAAATATCGCCCCACAACCACGGTGCAGGTCCAACAAACCAAACTACCAAAGCCGACCAACTATCCGGTCTCCGGTACGTGCGCACTAAACCGGCGGCGACCGGGCGACGCGAGACGATGCAGCGGTAGGTACTGAACCGTAGGTAGCGATTGCGGGTCGCGGGGTGCTCGAGTGGCGGAGCGCGGCGCGCGGAGATCAGGTGGACGGCGCGCGGCGCGCGGACGGCGCTGTTGTCGGTTTTTGCGGCGGCGGCGGCGGCGGAGGCGTTCGTTCGGCTATGCGATTGGCCGTCGCCGCCGACGTAGCCGGGTTTTTTTTTTTTTTTGTTCCAAACACGATTTTTGAAGGCACGACGATGCGCTAGCACGCACGCGCGCGCCCGCGCGCTAGTGGCTCTCTTTTTTTCCCCCGAAATAACATTTTTCCCTGTTCGTAGCGTCGACAACTACGGCAACGCGCGCCGGACGAAGAATAAAAGATGACGTTGTATCGACCCGCGCGGCGCGGCGCCGGCGCGGCGGGCGGCCGTGTGGGGCGAGTGACGGGAGCGGCGGCGGCGGCGGGCGGTTAGTGAACACTACTTTTGCCGACGTACGTACGTCTTTTGCCGTCCTGTTGAACGCTGCGGCTGTTTCGTTGTATCCGTAGTCCCCTCAAATATTATTCCCACCCGGTTATATAGGAACACGAATAAAATAGCATATGATATGGGTGTATTTTTTAAATCGTAGTGAATCGGGTATCGTGATTATTTTAATTTGGACACGATTTGTTTTGAAAAAAAAATATATATATATATAAATATAACCACAATACATAAAACCACTTGAGTGCCAACTGTAGTGTACCTACATTAAATTATGGAGACTACATTGTTTTATTTTCGTATGCGGTCCACCCCACATGTTTTTATATTTAATCAAATCATAAATAAATACGTACAGTATGAGACATAGAGATAAGTACTTATCATCTAGGAAAACGTTGTTCATTAATACACATTACACAGACGTACAGGCATATCGCACTCTGTTCTCCAATTAGGTATCTATTTTTTCTTACATTGTTGACTTAAGTGTAGATGTATTATTGTATTTTGTATTGTATTTTGTAAAATACTATAGTTGCTTATAAAATAAATAATAATCAACAAATATTTTTTATGTACCTATTACAATATGATTTAATATCTCCCGGAAAACATTCGAATGAGTCGTCTTTATCGTTTTCCGATTCCATCATTGTTCTGATAAATAATGACGGCAACAAAGATAGTGACATACGTAGCATGTATTTATAGTAAGGTTATACCTAGTACGCACCAATACAAATGTTTAAAATTCCCAATAAACTTTCTAAGCGGGTAAACAATGCTTTTGAAAGTTAAATCGTTCCAAAATTTGTGATCTCACGTTTATACGCATGCGCACAACACTGTACACTGTACGTATTGCCTCGCTCAGCGCCTATAACGAATTTCGATTATTTTCTATTTTGGTATAGGTACGTATTTTAACGAGTATTAAGAATCAGATTATAATTGTATTTCTACAACACAATTAAATTAGGATATTAAGAAAAAAAAAATTTTTGGCATAATCAAAATATTAATTATTTATTCATTGTAATCACTAATGAATACTACCTATCTTATTTTAACGTATATCGCACGTATAAGCCGTGGTATGTATAGTTAAGCATGCAAAAACGATACTTAGTAAGTCAGAATTTGGTTGTAGGACTTAGTTTTTAAGTTATAGCTATAAGAAATGTATAGTTTTTTCATATTCACCCGGCGTGCCTCGTCAGCTTTTTATGTAAAACCACCTTGAGTGGGTCTCGGACTTTCGATAGCTAAGACTTCAAAACGAAGTCCTACCGCCAAATTCTGAATGCACCATCGTTTTCGTCAACATACGTCAAAACAAAAATATTTTTAAAAAAAGGAAATATACCGATTTCGCCATAATTCTTAACTCATAAAAATACGTAAAAAAAAAAAACAAAATTCGTTGTAGGCACTGCGCGAGGAAGTAAAGTGCAGTGATATGCGCTTTACATATGAACGTAAATTCACCAACTTTGGGAAGGATATAACTTAAAAAATAACTAGGTAATTCCCTAAATTTTGTACCATCATTCTTAACTCGTTGAATTATGTCTGTTTCAAAAAGAGAAAATTTAAAAAAAAGATGGGTATAGCTAGGGTTACCATACGTCCGGATTTCGTCCGGACAGTCCGGATTTTAAACACCCGTCCGGATTGGCGTCCGGATTTGAAAAATGTCCGGATTTTATAAAGGTGACCGTTGAACGTGGTTATATTGATACCTACAAAAAGTTATGTTTGATGACAGATTTCCGGGTTCACTCTGTATAAATTAATAATATCTAATTTCTATTTATTAGTATAAGTTAATTAATTATTATAACATGTTTAACCTAATAACTCTTATATAGACGTTTTATTTATAGATTTAAATAAAATTGTATTAATGAAAGAACAATACTGTTTAACTTTCATTTTACCCCCCCTCCCCCGGAAACGGAACTGATGTCCGGATTTGGTCTAAAAACATTATGGTAACCCTAGGTATAGCTAAAGTGAATTTATGTCTTTTTTGAAAGAGAGAGATACTTACTGCAATTAGGTTAGGTATCAATTTGAACAAGTCGATTTTCCTTTAAAAACGTATAAAATAGTACTTTCCTCTGATTTAATAATAAATTAGAAGTTATTGACGATAAATCAGACAACTTTGATTAGGAATTAGGATAGAGAATCAGCGCCGCCAGCGCCGGTGTATACTATAGTAGATAGGCGGTAGACAAACAAGTGTGCAGTAGACCGCATACGACAAAAATACCAAAATACATATAAATAAAGGACTGATTATCAGGTTCTTAAAAGTTATGATTATAATAATATGCTCAAAAAAACCTTAAAATAATGTCCTAATAATTCTTAAACTGCGAGTAACATATGCTTTTTTTCATCAAATTAATTGCAAATCGATCTGTTTACCAGTTACAATAGAAACATATATTATGTAAAATATATAAGTATAGAGTACGTTAACATTAAACTTAATGCATTTTTAATATTTACATTTACCATCCATTATAATTGCACATCATGTCAGTAGCGGTTATTACATTTTAAGTAGTAAATTGGCGAAAGGGTACCGGGCTATGGATTTAGTAGGATAAAAAGTTTACTATAATTATACAAAAAAATGTAGTTTAAAAGCTGTGAGTGGGTGGACAAATGGTATTATAGTTTGCATCAGGTCTAAAAATGTTTCAGCATGTCATCATGTAAAAATACGTTTAAACTTGAAAATAATTATTACATATATCTACCTTTTCTTAGGTAAATTATTTAAATTCAGTCACATGAAATCACATTGAAACAATCAAACAAATTTGAAAATCTCTAATTTAATTACTAATAAGTTATTGAACAATTTCTATCATTTTTCATTTTTAAATCAAAAACATTTTTACTTTGCTTAACGAAGTTTTTCCAACTAGGAGAATGAACAAATGTGATTTTTTTTATAAACAAATAATACAATATGATATTCTTAAACATGCAATGTACTTTAACCTAATATAGGCTGAATATTAAATTAATATATTAAAATCTCCAAAACATGCTTTAGTATGCAAAATAAATTTTTTTCTACGAATTCTGTTTTACACCTGAAAATTGTTCACCCTGGTTGAGCTGCATAAAGTCAACTAATATAATATATAATTTATGGACCTAGAAATCCCTTCTGTATATATAATAATTTATTATATTAGTTGTCGTATATACTGTAGACAGTCGATTTAATTGCTTATAATATGTGTATATATATTACGTAGTACAGAGGTCGCCAACATTTTCCCACAAGTGAGCTATACATTAATATCTAGCGATCGACCACTATTCTATTTATTTAGGTGTAAGTTATTAATATATACTATGTATATCATGACGTATATAAAACATAGTAATAAATTGTAAACAAATTCTTCTGGTATTATTTCTCCATAGGAAAATAAAATTCAAAAATTGTGTGTTTTTGTACTTTTATTACTTATACTATTAAATATAAATGTGTGGTTAAGATTATAAGAGAAAATATAAAATATAAAATTCAAAAATTGTGTGTTTTTGTACTTTTATTACTTACTATTAAATATAAATGTGTGGTTAAGATTATAAGAGATCGACCGATATATTGGTACAATAATTCATATTTAATGCGATCGACCAATATCTGCCAATACCAAGCTTTTGGTCCTGGGTGAATTTTTATTCCACTTTTAGGGACTTTCGTATTGAAACTTTTTCGATCGCACAATAGAGTGATGTTTGTCATCTCTAATTACATAAAGCGTTCGGGGAACTTGAGCACACTGATAATCAGTCACTACACACACAGTCACACATCACCAACGATGGATGTAGATTATTGTCCAAATCAGATACCTTCAAAATTGTTCGCTCTAAACAGTCTTAAACTGAACAGTGCAGCTTTATCTTTATATGAAATATCGAGTCATCCTGCCTTAATTAGAAGGAATACGAACTGAACACTGACCACCATACCTCATTAAAACTAACAGTGCTAATTTAAATAATTTTGGACAGAGTCATCACCCATCGAAGTCAGTAGCTCAGAGGGTATCCAACAGTGGCTTAATATTGTTGTTAGACAAACTCAAGCTGATGTTTCGCCTACAGTACTGATTTTATTAATTAAATATGCTTAATATATGCAATCGTTAGTCATAAATCATAATTAAGCAGTCATAAAGTCATTAAGAACTATTATTCTCTTATTGTCTCCTTGGTCTTATTTCTTTATATTATTATAATATGAGTACAACATTATTATTCTTTAGAAAAAGTCCGTTTCCTAGTCTTTAACCATGCACCTATGCGTTTCTGATGTGTAATAATGAAACATATATATATATATATATATATATATGATGTGTATTTGCATTTTGGCTGTATTTTCATTTTTTAAATACGAATGAAAAAAATCGTTGGAGCTCGAATTTGGTGTTTAAGTTTTATAATTAGTTTTAGAATTTGAAAGAAACATTTCATCGTCACAAATGTAATATGTGGAAAAAACATAATTTTAAAACTTGGTGTATAGGTACTGATTACGTAACAGGACGGAGAGGAGCATTGGACCTCCCCCCCCCATACCTTGTTGACTGTTGTAGATTTTTTTTTAAAAATGATATTCTTGTAAAACAATAATATTAACACAGTGGTCATATGTCTAATACCTATATGTATTATGAATGCAAAGTTGGAGAAATCTTTAATTGATTCTACAATATCGCATATACGCAGTCAAATTGTGTGATGATTTTGAGTTGGTGTTGATTTCACATTAACTGATGGTTCAAAAATGAATATTTGTTGGTGTAGTATAAGTATCATAATTATTATCAATTACGACACTAGTTGATTTTAAAATAGTAAGCTCAGACATGGACTACGACATAGTCGACACCGCCAACTATCGATTACGCTTTAACCTTAGTTAACCTAAACACTTAACAGACAACAGTTAACAGTCTGAAAACATATTTTAACACAGTAAATGGGAATAGGTATTTGTTACATACCGGGTGATGATTATTTTGTTGAAAAACAATCATTGTTTCAAAAACCATTAAGTTTTATGCAAACAGTTTATATACAATTTTAAGACGTCACAAACAACAAAAAATAAAATATTTTTATTATTTTTTATCGTTATCAATTTTTACTTTTTTTTAATGACCATGTACATTTTTAATTCCTTATTAAGAAAAAATAAAAAATTGATAAATAAGCAGAAACTAACTATTAAGGCATCAACCAATAAATTCAAGTAAAATATCTTTTATTATTTGTATATAGGTACCATATTTTGAATTTATATTTCATTTAATCGATCACTCAGTTTGTTGGAAATTGAGCCATGAAGGTTGATTATTGTATACTTTCGTGAAATTACTTAGGGACCTATTCTATGAAAAATTTAGAAGCTTTTTACAATAAGTTTTACGTTGTTGATAGTTTAACAAAAAATGCATGAATAATTTAACATTTGTGTAGTTTACATTAATCATATAACATTTATATACATGTGTCGTGTATGTATTTTTGAGCGTACAACTAATGTGAAACTTAAAACATTTAATTCAATCCCGGTCGTAGACAAGGGGGGATTCAACCCCCCTTACAACATGTAATAAGAATATGAATATATTTACAAACATTTAAAACTACAACAACATACATATTTATTGATTTTTTATGATGATTTTTTTTACAATTGTGTATTTTATTTTATGGACACGGTTTTTATTTTAACACAAAAAGAATAATTTTAAAAAGTTATCATACGTTTCGAATGAATTGCTTCAAATATACCTACATGTATATTGATATTTTAAAAATTGTAAAAAACTAATTACTCGACTTAACTATACTTATATAATATACAATCAACATTATTCTAAAAACTAGTTTTAGTGTTTAACAGATATGATTATTTTGAATTTTCCCAACAAAAAAAAAAATCAAAAACTTTATACTGCTGTACTTATAGCATAAGTATCCATAAATAATACATTTAAAAGAAAAAGAAAATTCATTGATTGAAACAAAAGTTATTTTATTTGTCAGGTCTTTCTGTTATCCTGCACATTCTGTATACATAAAATGTATAAAGCGTAAATCAGAGGCCAATTAATTAACCACAAGGTTACCAATTTTATGTTGTTAGCTAAAATATTACAGCTAATTTGTGTATCATTGAAATTAAACAAACAAACAAATATCTGCTTAGGAACACTAGGTGTCTAAAGATAACAGAGTTACTGTTATAGTGTTATGGATGTATTAAAACTTAAATTTGAATTTAATAACCATTGTATAATATGAAAAATGATTTTGAGTAAAGGCCTATAATATAACTAAGTAAATTGTATGAATTATTGTTTATTGATTTTATACTACTAGGCATTACAGTACTACATACATTAGGTTACAAACTATTTTTTGCCAAAAAAATTGCATCTGAAAATGTCATTGTGTGTATATTTACTGAATGTCCGTATGCAATATAGACTCTAAATGTAATGTCCCAAATACCCTGAATCCACGAGCCACGAATAATATTTTTAAGTTAAAACTACCTAATTAATTAAAATTGCTATTCTTGGTTTTAATATGTAATTTCGTCCAAATTTGTACTAAAAATGTCTGTAAAAAGCAACTGTGTTTATATATTTTTCAGATTCTTCGGTTACAGTATGAACTATTTATAAATATATTATTATTATTATTAATTTCTAGTTTTTAGATACAAAAATTGAACATTTTATAATTTTTAACTACAAAATAGTTTAACAATTTCAGAGATTTTGATAAATGTTGTCAACATACTTATAGAAAAATAATCGTGCCAACATATTAGATATATTATAACAACTTAATAAGGAACCTTATATATTCAAGGTTTTTGACACAACAAATAAAATATGATTAATATTTATAGAATACAAAATTCAAAATTTTAAATTTTATCATCTACAGAAAATGATAAAATAAAAAACATTTGATAAAAATTTCAATTACATTATACTTACGGACCGTGGTTAATATTTTTTGAATAACAATAAAATAAGAAATGCATTGTTTAAGAATTTGTTAATTTAAGGATGTACCTATATCCAATATGTATAACTTCAAACGCTCGAAAAAAAAAAATAATTTGACTTTTCGGTAAACTTTTTTTTTGTTAAATGAAGAAAAATTCAATTGAATTTTGTATATAAATTTCATATCAGTAACAGCATCTTTTCTGATAGAAAAGTTAATCAAAATGGTACTTTTTTGGGTTAAAAGTAAAATGTATGATTTTCAAAAGGGTCGGGAAAAAATAACAGAAGATTAAGGGAAATCTGAGACTTTTACTATAAATGCGTTTTTGACAAAATCGATGGTTTTTGGTGTAACTCTAAAAACAATTACGATAAATACATGTATTCAATACTCAGTGAATTGTTATATCCGCATTTTCTGTACGCCTGTACAATTTTCAAAATATTTTAACTATTTTTCGGCATACACGCTCGGTCAAAAATCATGAAATTGTATAATTGTACGTTTCTCGTAATTTGTAATTAGTGGAAATGAAAATTTTTTGAAAAATCTACAATAATTTTGGACACAATACTGGTTATTTATAGACATTTTAATAAATATTTAATTATTTTAGTTTTTTTTATAAATGTTAATACATTTTATTTGTTGGATCAAAAAGTTGACGTTAACAGTTGAGATATCTTCCAAAGATCCAATGGCATGTTTTTTTTTTAAAGCATTCATAAAATCCAAATTTCTACAAAATTCATCAAAATCTCGAATATTTTGAAATTATTTTGTAGTTAAAATGTAATATAATGTTCAATTTTTATAAGTAGCTAAGAATTTAACGTTCAAAATATGAAATATGAATTCTCGTATATACTTTATACCGAAACAGCTATTTTCTACAGTCATTTTAAGTCAAAATGTTGATGAAATGACATATTAGATAATTGTTGTGATTTATAATTTTCAATTTTCGTTTATCGATATTAGTTTTTTCTGATTTCAAGTTAAAAATAATATATTGATCTTGTTGTTTTACGATCTTTTTAATTGGTGCAGCATATCGATTTAATTTTATT
The DNA here is from genome assembly GCF_001856785.1 of Myzus persicae. Classification (NCBI taxonomy): domain Eukaryota; kingdom Metazoa; phylum Arthropoda; class Insecta; order Hemiptera; family Aphididae; genus Myzus; species Myzus persicae. Next base: position 70,746 of record NW_019102237.1, on the reverse strand, counting down.
ATGATTTTGATTTGTAATATAATTTTCTTTTTTGTCGATTTTAAGTTTAATTTTAAAATTATATAATATGGCAGTAAAGACTTTAAGACATCAGCGAATAACGGACGACGAAATAATCAGGCATATATGGCACGTATCAGCAAACTGTATGAGTTCGAATACCGGAATACGTCATATGCGAAAAAAATATGACGACGCGTAGCAAGACTACTGTCGAAGTACCAAATTAAAATATTTTAGGCTTTTCAATTGCATATTATATTATTGGCTGTATGACATAAGCGCCAAAGGTACAACAAATTACGTATCATTCTCGCCAAAAATTGTAGAACAAGCACCAATCTATATAATATCTTGGTTAAAAGCACGACGCATGGACTACGGGCCAAATTAGTAAGACCTTATCGCCATAGTACAGAATATCTGTATGCAGAAAAAATCATCATTATCATATAATACAATGATAGAAAAAACATTTGTAACCGCACCTCGTTTTTCGTATACAATAATGGTTATTGAATTCAAATGTGATACATCCATATTACAGTCTTTATATGTAGGCCTCAATTATTAATAGGTGTAAATTTACAGCAGAACGTTACCCACTTCCCCGATTACTTTACTTATAAATGCGTTTTTTGCTCTTTTCTCTTTTTGAATTCATATATGTTTAATATTGAACTATCGATTGGCCCGATAGTTTCTTGTACAATGGAACAAATCGATAAACGTGCCCGCTGGAAGACGACGCATTGTCGATGTATGTTTAAAATTAGATTTAATGGGATTTACTATCGGCGATATTGATAAAGTATTTTTTTACAACAAGTTCATTTATCACATTCGAAAAGTACCCATGCTCTATCCATATAACTTTAGATTAATTTTTTTTTTTTTATTACAAACTAGTTAAATCCACTGAAATGTCTTAGTGAAGTGTCTTGGTGATTGCTTTTTTATATAAATCAAACGCTTTTCTCAACATTTTAAATGATTTTTTTTATTGATTTTATTGCCTTAAACCTATACGTACACATGTCCACCAGTCCACCTGTATATCTACCTGGCCATATTGTGCGAATGATGATACTAATATTGACAGTTATTAATTATTATAATTACAGAATTTACGGTCACGAACTGTTAATACAAATTTATACGCGGATGACCTAAATCTAGGTCATCCGCGGAGGTCGTTTTCGTGTTGAACATCTGAAAGAGACGTATCATTCGTTTTGATAGGAGTTCTCGTTAAATGGGAGTCGCAAATCTGGTTCGCTCGCCAGAAAACGTCGTTGGACCTATGTAATCGGCTACGTCTTGCTAGCAATAAATTAACATAAGCGTTTTTGCAACCGTCATGGCGGCAGCAGCAGCTAGGTCCACCTCCAGTTCTGCGGTTTTGCACGTTAATATTGTGTTTGTGCGGGTTTGCAAATAATTATAATATTTCAATCGAAACGCATTACCACAATCCTTAATCAATCACACCGATGATGATGGACTGTACCTATAATAATAATGCGATTATATTCCGGAAAACTGATTTAATTCGTCATTACGTCTGCTGGAAATCGACGTGGTCACTCTATCAAATTTCGTACATTTTACAATTCCTGTACATTTGGTTTGAATATTAAACATTTTTTTTTTTCAATTTGACTTGTCGATTATTCGGAATTGAAATTAAAATTCTTAAAATGTAGCATGGCTATCTCAATCAGACATACATACCTACAATTTGTTTAGAAGTTGTATAGCATTATTGTTAGTTCCGCCCGTGTCATTGACTGCAAAAAGCACATATACAGAGAGAAACAACTTTTATTAAATTAAAGCGAGCTGATGCTCATTACGTGGGCTTCCAATAGACACAGCAATTACTATAGAATAATAGAATAAAATATGCAATTTGATAGTAAGCTATTAAACACGTTGATTATACGATTTCAATTACAATCGAATGACAAATGACTATTCAGTATAACGTGTGGTTAAAGCAAAAATACAAGTTAATCTTTATGTTTAATTTTTTTAAGTAACGAATCACTTTATCGATTTATGAAAAATAAAAGTTTTTTCTTAAATACAATTTGTTTGATATTATAAAAATGTTATGTACTGTCAGAAAATCGTTATATATATATATTATACATGATACGCTGATTTTAGCAGAATAACATTATAATACGTTATAATTACACGATTTCAACACTACGATAGAATGGAAAATGGCTATTTAGTAACGTAGTGCGGTGAAAGTTATAATGGCCGCTCATAATATGGTCGTAATTAATTTTTAGCATCACCGTAATGGTATCGTAGTAAATTGCATGGCGCCGCAGCCTATTATCCAGACCACCGAGTGCTGCTGATTGAGGGAGGGATCCAGGGGCGGACTGTGTAGCACAGTGGGCCGTTGTCAAGCATTAAGTCCCCCGGACTGGTACATAACAATCCAACTGGTATATAATAGTGTGAATTTTTTTGATGTATTTTTCAGGGCATTTGCCATACACGCTGCAAAGTACACCGCCCTAGTATATGCGTTAATGTACCAACATGCAGATCCACTCCGCCGGCTAAACTTTAAACATAGGTACTACGTATCATAACTAGGGCCCGGAAGTCTAAGAGCTAAATAAATCACAAATATGCATAATATGAGTACGAAAATCAATAAATATGCACTTTTTCCCAAAAATTGACGAAATATGCAAAATATACATTTTATATTTTCGATTTTTATACCACCATTGTAAAGTTCTGATTTCCATCTTAGTCTATTGTAAACCGAGAGCATATAATAATAGTAATAATATGCAACTCCTACAACTTTCGAGCCCTAATTTTAACTTTTAAACTATACTTATCAATATGCTGTTTGCGAGTTGTGAGTATTTTAAAACTGTAAGCTTTTTATACATCTTAAAATACTCATAACTCGCGTTAAAATTAAAATATAATAAAAAACCTATGAGGTTGACTAGATAATAATCTTACCTTTAGATTTTATTATAGGTCAATTCGCACTAATTTTTAAACTAACGGAGCTACACGTGTTCTGCTGAGCGTAAAATTTGCTATGTTACGCACTTGTAAGACGGAGACAACACGTGCGGGTATCACGTCCTCTTAAATTAGTGTGTACCTAAGTGAAATAATCCATCTACCTATCATATTTATACTCTATATTGTACATATGATTTATGATTTAAAGTAAAATATAAATAACAAACAATTAATACTACCAACCTCAAATTAATTTTAATTTTAAAAACATGTATCCCCTATTGACCACGATGAGTAGTTAACCAAAAGTCAAAAATAAAATTCCGAAAGTAGGTACTAAAGCTCCGATTTTTTTCATCGGGGATCGATGTCGCCTTAGCGTACCGATGTTATTAACACGTGGGTTGCAAACAAGGGCGGATCTAGGATTTTTCATGGTCTGTGCTTTGTTGATAAAGCTTTTTAGATACTTCTCGTGAACTATTTCGAGGTAGAATCAAATTCAACCTATTTATTGGTAGTGGACTACAATTATTATGAATGAATGCGTTTAGTTCTATATACGTGATAGCAGATGACATCGTGCGGAACGGTGCAGTGTGTTTCAGCTACTAAAATTCGCCACTGTAATTTTGGTATTTAAATTAAATTATAAATTACCTTTCAAAACTGTAATTATAATGTTCTTAAGTTAATTATTTTTATTTGGTTAAATTACACTACTTTTGAGTTAAATAAATAAGTTCATTATATTCAATTAAAGTAACTATTTTATTTTTATTTTAAAAAATATCAATAGAGCTTATAATAGTTATGTCGTCAATACATTAACAATAAGTAAGCGCAATCAACAATATTACGAAACTCAATAAAATTTTCATTGAACCTAATTGTTAACTATAATAATTCACCTAATCTTGTTTAACTGCACGTTAATATTTATTTTTAAAAGTATATTTAAAATAACATAGCAGTATTATCTCAAGTTATTAAAAATAAACTTTTTTGGTATTATAAAAATATACTATTGTAAGAAAATTGTATTTTAGTATTTATATGATACATTTATACACTATATATATATCATCAATTGGTTTTTAAAATGTATTTAAACAAATTAAGTGGAGACTAATAAATAGTAATAATTACTTATCTTCCTACAAAAAATCAACTTAAATTAAGTCGAATCACGTGCGATTTTTTATTGAGTGCAACGAATTGTATGAATAATCGTTATATTATATACAATAAATACAATAGACAATTTTTTCTCCATACTTTTTAAGACTTATAAATAATAAAGTTCGAACTAAAGATCGCATTTAATTGATATTGCAACTTTTTTTTGCAATTATGATAAACCAAATCTGATCAAATGTTTACTCCATAACATTTATACTTTTTTGTATTATGCCTATTTAATTTTATAATGCAATTTTTCGCAACTTTGTGCTTTTAAATTAACAAAATATTTAACTCAGCTAAATAAGTAAAGGCCAAAAGCCATCGTCGTAAAATTTCAAATTGGATTGCTCCTTACAATGAAACATAGGACGTTTTTTCATCAGATGGGAAGGTTATATAAATTGTTTTGTTTGTGACAAATATATAGTTATAAATACCTATGCACCAATAATTAGTGCAGCCGTAGAACGTACGGTTTTTCTTCGTACAAACATATTTTGAGTAATAGAAGATTTAATTTTAATGAACATAATTTGGAAATATATCTAATTATCAATTTTAGTTCAAAAAAATAACATTTATCTAATTTTTCTGTATAACTTTTGCATTTTTATAGTGCAATTCATTATGCAATTTTCACGTAATTTTTGGTGTAATTATAGAATTTGAATATTTAATTTTTGTGTGTTTTCAATGCAATTAAATCCGGTATCTGTAGTTAAAACTAATTACATGTCAGTTATACACGTAATTTTATTACATATGATTTGAAAATTGCTCAATTATTTATGATTATAGTATGTATATAGGTGGTTCTATACAGTTTCATACAATTATTATTTTGTTTGTAATATTTCATATTCATTCAAACTAAATACCTACTCAATTACACATTACATAATTAAGTATTAAGCAGTGTCATAATTCATACTATATTTATTAAATCGTTCGTATGTTGACGTGCTGTACTTGTGTAAATTTAAAGGGTTCGGTGTATAGGCAATATTTAAAGTGCTTGCTTGCGTGACTATTAACACTGCACGCGTGTAATAATTGATTATTAGTAGTCCACACTCCACAGATTATATGCATTTGCATTTTGCATAATATATAATCGTCTTTTCTACCAATTATGCAAATTTCATTGGTTCGTGATATAATTATGTAAATATAGTAAATACATGTCGTTTAAATGGGAAGACTGATTAAAATAATGTGTATAAAAACACATCTAACAGGACGAGTTTCCACGACTGTCGTTGTATTCTACAACGTTGTATAGAGAGAATGAGCCCTCAACAGTTTCTATGCAAACTTTTTTCACGTAACTCGCCTCTTTCGTGCTGGCACCGCTTTTCTGAAGAAATTTGAACAGATTTTTTTCACAAACTTATGTCTTCCTTTAAAAAAATATTAGTGAAAGCAATTTCGCGAATACAAAAGTACCGCAGTGAAACAAATGCAGCCGACATTACCGCTGCCGTCGAAGGACAAGTCATCACTCAATGGGGTTCTATTGCACCGAAAGTTCTTCATTCGACAGTGACAATTTATTGGAAATAAAACGAATAATATAAACCAATTTCTAAAAAAAAACAGATATTTTTAAAAAAATTTTCCAAACACTGAGTTAATAAAATATCATGGTGAAATTTGAATCGAACTCGGTCGGATAATGTAATATTATTATTAAAATACAAACTACCCATACTTGTATAAGAATAACTCCAGGTCAGGTTAGCTATATTTTTTTGATTTCTGGTTATAATATTGTATGGATATTATATAGAGCCATAAAATAATATTTTTATTCGTGTTCTTATATTCTATGATATTGTGGGTGCGCACAAAAATATCTTGCCGAGGTCCGGTCGCATGCACATAAACGTGCGTGGAATTCGGCGTTAAAAACACATTACACACAGTGGGAGATTCGTACAAATACCACACACACGGTCGGCACAGCTGCACACAATCGGTGGTGCAAAGGAGAACCCGACAACGACTAGAGGTGCCTACACGTCGTCCCTACACACACTCACACACACACACACACACACACACACACCATATATTATATAGTTACAATGACATAATATAATGGACGATACAAACATGTGTACAAAAACGCACGACAACCGGTCTTGGCCCTAGGGTTGCCAACCGTCCTACATGGAACAGGACTGTCCTACATTTGTTTGATTTGTCCTACGTCCAACAATGCTATAAACTTTTTGTAGGATAATCCTACATTTTACAAAAAAACCTATTTATATTGCATTATTATTATTCTTTTAATGTTATCAATTTATTATTTACTAAATCTACCAATATAATACTACAGTGACGTTCTAGACATAGAATTAATATTGAATTTTATAATATTATACGTAATCGACGTGACGTGATCTGTACATCTAATAGATAGTAGTATAGTACTATCTTGAGTTTAGTGGTGGGAATGCGCGAGAACGAACGAATTTTAGTCGCTGCCCAGAAGTTGTCTCTCGTGGGCCGGAGACCGGAGTATAGAGAATAGAGATGTAGTTATCACTTAAATATTAAAATATGTATTTACTATTAATTTTAATGATGAGTATATCATGAAATGATAGTATACTGTTCATTGAATTTATTAAGTCAAAAGTATGAATAAGCTAATTTAGTAAAAGTGATATAAATACAATTTTTTAGATGTTTTTTTTTGTAATCCCCCCCCTTAACAAAAACCATTGGCCGTATTGTTTATACATATAAGTTATAACCAATATAAATGACCATAGCAGTGCTTTTTATTTTTTATATTATACATTGCCCCCTCCCCTCAACCCATTTCAAAATCATGGATACACCACTGAAACTATGGTATGAATTGGATATGAAAAAAATTGTCATACATCAGACAATTTGAAAGTTGGTAACCCTACCTGGCCCGTCGACGACGAAAGAATGTATGTAGTATTAGACGGCATTTTTGTGCAGCGAACGCATCGAATTCAAAGCGTGTCTAAAACGATTTTATGATTAAACGTTTTTTGTGCGAGGACAATATTATTTCGGTGTAGGTACGCCGAATTATATTTCCATCGATGTTCGTTTTGTTTCATTACAGTTTTTTACGTACCTATGAAGTGGATTCACGAATATCGCGTCACCTACAATTTGTCCGGTTTAAAAACATTACCTAATAACATTTTCTTTCGATTTACATTCTTGGGGGTTTTTTTTTGTGTTGTCTCACAGCCGAGTCCGGTAAATGGTGTTTATCTACCAGAATACGTAGCCCGTCTATTGCGACTATGGGTCGTATGTAATTGTGGGTATGGTTGTCAAGCGATCATTGTTGTGTTTATTACTCGCCGCGTTTTAGGTTTCGACTTTCAAATCCAACTACGTGGACAAGGTGACGCAAACTCGGTAGTCGCAGGAGACTTAGAGACCGCTTTAAACCTCTTTAAAAAAATATCGGCCGCTTGTATATAACAATCGATTAAGCTGGTGTGCCATTAATAAGAGACGATATTAAAATATAAGAGATGATGGGTACCGTGTAATTTTGCTGCCGACGACCACGTTAAGGCCCCTGCAAACTCTATTCATTTTTCATCAAATCAACCTTAGCGACTTACAAAAATTTAAGTACTTCTGGTTTATCGATTTAAAAAATGTAAAGATGTTTTAATTGGTCAACAAGTCTACTTTGCATCGATCGGACCATATTTTTGATATTTTTGATATTTTTGAAGATATTCAATACTAAAAATTTATAAATTTATAAAATGTAAAATATTTATTCTCGTCAAGAATTTTTCTAAAATTGAAAAAGTGCTCCGACCGATGCAAAGTAAACTTGTTTACCAACACCAACATCTTTACATTTTTTAAATCGAACCATTAGAAGTACCTAAATTTTTGTCAGTGCGACGGCTATTTCACGTCCATAAATTGGTTTTAAATATTTTGATCTAGACATTTAATGACTTGTGCGTGTGCGTGCGTGCGACCATAAATCAGATAAGAAATAACAATGTATTGTAAATTGATGCGGGTCGCGGGTGATGGTAGGGGAGTATACACACACTAATGATCATTTACTACACACACAAAGACGATCAGTAATCGCAGGAACGAAATAATTGCCTAAACACAACTCCTTAAAAATGACACATTTGCAGGGGCCTTAATCGCAAATGATAATATTAGTGCGAGTCTGGTTGTTACCTACGCACACGCTGTCGCACAGTGTTTGGAATTAGGTACGATTTTAGGCTGACAAAATGAAAAAATAAAAACATCGAAAATTGGAAATTTTCCACTCGTAATTATATCGGACGTCATTAGTACGTCACTGTGTGGACTCGACAATGCGGAGTAATATTTAATAGCCTCTATGTTATTAAATCGACGAAAACCACTTTAAAACTCGATAACAGTAAAACATTAAAGACAAAATGTACCATTAAAATGCAATGTTTGATAAGAAAATATAGTATTTATTTATTAGTATTATTAGTAATTACTATAAATGGTTTTACATTTTGAAAGACGCTATTACTGTTATTATTATAAGAAGAGATAAAAAATGTTCACATAAAAACATAAAGGTATTAAATTCGACAACGTCTTACCCATAACCAGCATATCGGTAATTATTTCAATCATTTTAATGATGAAAATTATATTTCTTTCTTTCTAGTACATTGTCATCATTATATTATTATTATAATATCGACATTGGGTGCGCACATTGTAAATAAAATAATTTTGTTCTCCTGAAATTGTATATCCGAACACCGTGTGCTGTGGTAGCTCCAAAATAAAAAGTATTTTTATCATAATGTTGTCAAATTCAATGTTTTTGTTTTATTTTCCTACGTATAATGCCACAAAATCTAATACCTATAAATAGTTGTTTTGATGGAAAAAATATTATTATTTTAGCCATTTCGACGATGGTCATCGATTCAGTGAAACTTCGATTGCCGCCGAGGCGCCGACCGACCACGACAGTTCGATCGAAGTGATGTTGTCGTGGGCTGTGCGGAGGGGACAGGGATGACTGTGGAGATGTGTCGCAACCGTTTGGTTTCCGACATTACCTACACCTAATGGTTTTCAACCTTTTTTTCCAAAATGTTTTTTTCTGGTCATTATTAATTTTTTTACGTACATCAAATTAGATACAAAGAAAAAATTGAACGTATCGTATATTAATTAATATTTTAAAATTAATATTGTATTATATAATATTTTTATTAAATCGTAATTTATGACATTTAACAATATAATATACATCTGTGGAATCAATTTATTTCGACATTTTAATATTTCGCTTACAATTATTTTGTCGTCTGGGAAAACGGAAACATAGGCGGCAACATAGGCCATTGTGCATCGTCCACATTTTTGTGTTAACGTAAACAATACGTCCAGAATATTAAGAAGTGGAAAATCGTAAAAGGAATACATGTTTTTAATGCGACTAAAATTGTGTTTGTATTATACTATATTTCAATAGAACCAAAACGGAAAACGATGTAGAAACATTAGAACATAGATTGATTTTGACCCGGGTGAGGTCAAATAATACAATTAGCATAACATGATAATTTACATCATAAATATTTGATTATCATACGCATTTGTACAGTTCAGAACAGCGGGCTAGAAGAGAGGCTTTTACTGAAACGCATCTTAATAATAATTATGCAGTGGGGCGCATTCACATAATATTATATTGACTGTGGTGAAGCTATATAAGTAAAATGGTAAAAGCTCAAAAAACTATTCAACAAACTGGGAAGTGACCTCATCGCCGTGTTATCTACTCGTGATGACTTAAATAATAGATCTCAAACGTATCGTGGTTTATTCATTATTATTTTCTTATTATACAATACATTATTTTATTATTCACTCTTTTGTTCGATTATAATATTATCATAAGGTAAAGTTATAGCCCCGTCCGAAATATGAACTCAAACATTGTTATTATCAACAGAAATCAAAGACATTAATATCGGGGCGATGTGAATTCGCTATTGTACGTTTTTCGTATGTAAATTTTCCATCGGTATGATTTTTTTTTCTAAGAAAAACATGTAAATTCCACGGGTACTAAATTTTGATCTGTAAGATAAATGTTAACTACTCCGATTTTATTTTCGACTAATCTTGTTTTTAAACTTGAAGTTAAGACTTAATTTTATTATAGTGATGAATGTCACATATTTTTCCCCCGATTTAAGACTAGAATTAAATACACAAATCGTTTAATGCCATAGTCTATGACTCATAGACTTTCATTTGTAATGCTTAAATAATTGATTTTTTAATCATCATCGTATAGATTATAATTATCATTATATTTTAATTACCTAACACATTATCAATTAGTACATTAGTAAAGTTGACGTTCTGGTCCGATAAAACGCATATAAAGCGTTTTACTGCACTGTCCGAATAATACGTCTTAATCGTAGTTGTACAATTTAGTTTAAATTTAAATTATTTTCTATTATACTCGAAATGTATATTAATTTGGAACCGGAGGTGAGCATATTTAATTTGAACGTCAAAAAAAAGTACTAGTGAACTGGACATTAATTTAGTACCGATGAAGTTAACATTTATTTTTAAATATCAAAAAATGTATCGGTAAGATTAGGGTGTTCCATTTTCCTCCAAGTCCGTTTACCAAAAGTATAATCATATAAGTACATTTCTATTTCCAGCCATAATTTCAGTTTTGGGATTTTTGTGACCTATATAGCTAAACCCAAACTTGATGTAAAAAGTATGTGAAATTTCTGATTATTGGCAATGATTTTCTTTAAATAACTTTAAATTTAACTAAAATCATTACGTATAAAGATAATATGATTGTTAATTAAAAATAATATGAAAAAGAACAAATCTCTCGAATCATATTCAACAATTAGACGAGTATGGAGTATTTTAGAACATTTTAGTGCTTGTAATAAGACATTTGTATTTGTACAATTTTATATACGCAATAAATAACGAAATTAACTCAAGAAGAAAACGTCTATAAGTCTTACAACAACAAGCTTGATAAAATAATAAAAAATAATTTTAATTAATAGCACTATCTTAATTTCGACATGTACTGATGTTATCGTAACCTTTAACCTCTGTTTCCTATTAATATAGAGAAAAGGCACCGATTATGAAAATGTTATTCACTTGGTCTTTAATATAACATCAGTTCTTATAGAATAAGAAATGAACAAAGTCTAAAAACTAAAATTTGTTGTGGAGGATAATTAAAATATAAACATAATATATGTATTACTATACTGCAGGTAAAAGGAACTGGCGAAAACTGAGACCCCAGTGAAATTTTCACGTAATAAATTCTACTGTCAAATCGACCCTAAGAAAAAGAAATGTATTTTATTTATTATTTTATTTTCATATTGTAATAATGTATATAGGTTTTAATTTTATGTATAATTTAGGGCCCCCGATGCCTATAGAAACATCCTAAAAAGATACATTTATGATATAAAAACACAAAAATGTCATAAAAATTGCTATATTATATTAATGAGTTAAATACATAAAAACTATTGTAACTGTTAAAGTTAACTAAATTAACTATTGTTTTAAAAATTAGGTACAATTTATTCATATGCGATCATTAAGTTGATGTAATAAAGTAGTGGTTTTTTTTCATTATGCGGAAAACTTAAAAGCTTAATAATTAACTCGTAATAATTTTTTTCTCAAATTGTTAAATTCAATTATGAAATGCTCTAAAACTTCAAAAAACATTCTAAAAGCGAAAAAAGCTAAATAAAAATTAGTTACACGGATTCGTATGTTAATGAAACACATTTAAAGGAAAGCAAGACGTTCAAAAAAAAGTTGCGAAATACATCAACATCCGGGGTCCTTTAGGTATAATAACATACTCCATTATATTCTGTAGGGTTTATAGTATAATATTAAATATAAGGTAGAAATAATAAATGTTGAAATTGAAACTTTTCGTTGTTTAATATGCGAATTGCATGACAGAAGCGCTCGGGATTTCGTATCGTTCAACTCAGTAGGCATGGCTGGCTGCGGAGTGACCACGATTCTACGCAGCTCCTGAAAGCGCTGTATTGATGGACTTGCGATTATAAATAATTTCAGAAACCGATTTGTGGGCACCGAACGGTTTTTATTTTTTACCACAAATACTGAAGTACCCAATATATATATATATTATGCAATTATTGTTGTTCTTGGACACAAAGTGTGTATGGTTCCGTCACTTATCCGTTTGATACCCATATACAGGTATACATTACAATTTACCTTTGTAACGAATTTTTTTTTTTGGTGTCTATCAAGCATCAAATCACCTCTTCACACTCCACTGGTTCTATAATATCATACTATCGGAATCAAAAATAATATACATTTTTTTTTTTATCAAGTTTTAGAGGCATCCACAACAAGGTTACTATAGCCAGCGTTACTTTTTTTTTTACATCGGAAAAAGAACGAATTTACATTAAATCAATTTGCGCTAAATTATTTAATTATTACTATTTGTTAGGTACCTAATAAATAATAATAGTATTATAGTATAGTACGCAGTAGTGGTTCTTTTAACGGGTGTGTCACCTAAAAAAATGTTTATAGTATTATCTTGTGTTGTACGCGTTCGAGCATAATATTATTATGACATAATTACGTGGCGTTAACACGACGTGGTGGTAAACAATTAAACACCACAGATAAGAAAATCAATAACGGCCGTGTCTCGTTCTCAATGATTTACGTGATGTATGTTTATAATTGTTGCTTTTTCATTGGGCCATTAACGACCATAAAATTATTAATCGTTTTTTTAACCGCGTAGTTGTTCGTGCGGTTGTAAACTAGGGTGCGGACGTTAAAAAAAAGTCCGAGAAGCACGAATATCATAGAGAAACCCCTGGTTCTAAACTTGACTATACCTGAAAAGCTGACAAACCAGCGGATGCGGTGTGCGCCTCAGTAATAGTATATTGTTCAACGGTAATCGGAAATAATATTTTAACGACGGAGCCGGGGTTCGTGTCGTCTTCTATTGGGCCTGTAGCCGCCGTCTTTGCGCAAATGCACGCGCACGCGTGTTTCGTACCACCGCTAACCCGCGGCCCACGAGGCACGTGCACGCATGCGCAGTGACACTGCACGTAGGGGAATCGGCGCGACGGCCGTGTGCGGACGTACCTATCTTCCGTTCGGCCGTTCAGTCGTTTTGGTGTGTGACACTTGGCATGTTGCAGGTCTGTCGTAGATACAATATTATTGTCATTTCGCTCCGATCTTCGTCTCCTGGCGTTTATTTTTCGTAAGTACCTAATATTATATATAATATTATTATTTGCTATCAATAATTATCCATACTTGTTGATTCATGGTCGGCGAGTAGCTTTGCTTGAATTAAAATAAAATAAAATAAATAAACTTTAAATTAAATTTTAAATATTTACTACTCTGGTGATTTTGCTGACGGCAAGGCGCTTCTAGCGATCCATTCCGACCTCGAAATAGCCTCAAACCTCGTACAAAATCATCTCAATCTCTTATCAACCTGGTATAAAGACTGGAGAATAAAAATCAACGAAACAAAATCCATCCATTATACATTCACACTAAGACAAATAGTCTGCCCCCCCCCCATCTACCTCAACAATGTACCTCTCCTAACCGCTTAAAATGTCCGATACCTAGGTCTACATTTAGACCGCAAGTTAACTTGGGCAACTCACACCCACAACAAAAGACTTGCCTTAAATGATCGCTCTCGCCAATTACGTTATCTCCTCACGTCACAATACATCACCTTAAAAACAAGCTACTATTATACAAACTCCTACTCAAACATGACTTGACTCAACTAGACATACGGTATCCAACTCTGGGGTGCAGCCAAAAAGTCCAACTTAAACAAAATTCAAATCTTCCAATCTAAATGTCTCCGTCAAATAACCAAAGCTCCCTACTATGTATTCAACGACACTCTACATAATGATCTAGCCATTCCAACAGTCCAAAACGTCGCAAAAACTTTCTACAAACGCACATACTCCAAGTTCCACAGCCATCGTAATCCCCTGATTTCCGATCTATCTACCAACGCTGTTCCTGGTGACCCCAGAAGGTGTCTAAAACGTACCTGGTGTTGTGACCTACTAATCTAAAATTGTTTAAACCTCTACCTCCCCTTAATTTTATAATCCCACCCTCTCTTACTAGCAAATTAAAATCCTAGCCTAAAATCCTAACCTTAAGTACCTCCAATGGGCGGCTTCTTATCTCTAGCCACTCAAACCATGTCACCTCCATCACATGCACTTATTGTAAAACAACATTTACAGATTGTGTATATTTAAAAAACCGATAAAAAAAAAAATATTTACTACAATAGTCACAATTTTTCCGTTGTGTTTTTTGAATGCGTCTTAAGAACCAATTGATAGAGTATAACAATACATAAATATATCATATAAGTACGGTTTCTGACATTATTTTATCTATTTTGTTGCAGGTGCGTTTTCCTATCAGTCGTTCAGCCTTTCAGTCATTAAAGTTTGTGGACTTTGGCACGCCGTACGTACACATTCTCCCGATTTGCTGTGATATTGTTATTATTATTTGCTTCGATCGTCGTTCTTTTGCGCCGACGCCGTTTCGCCGCCGAATTACCGTAAGTATCATAATATAATATTATATTTTTATTTATTTCGTATGATTTATCCATACTTGTTGATTCATTGTTGGGTAGGGGGAGGGTAACTTTATTTTAATTACATGTTAGCGATAAGACATACATTTTTTAAGACAATTTGATAATAAATAAATTATATTTCTTTGTAAGTAGTTAACTTTTTGTAACAAAATAACTTAAATTACACTCAACTTAATTTTTTGTATTAAGTCACATTTTAAGAACGAACTGATATTATATAATATTTAAACTATTTAAACTATTTTTATTTGTAAATAATAATTTTAAAATTATGTTTTTGAATACAAGTAATATTTACCTGTAATAAATAGTTTGTAATAATAATTGTTTGTTTTAAATAAAAATGGGAACTTGATTAGGTAATTTCTTTTTTTTTATTCAATTTTTGGTTTACACTTTTACATCAAATAATAGTATGTATAAAGTCATAAATAATATTAACAAATTACATTTGTATTTAATGAATCGATTTTTTTAAACAAATTACTTAAAAAGAATTATCCAAACAGTATGAACACTTAACTGTCAACTATAGAGTATTAAAGTCAACTTAAAAGGAAAATGAAAACGTTAATCAACAATTCAAAATATTTTGATAAGTATGCAGTTATTATCACGAAATATATTGTGTAAATATACTTTATGTGTGTTTACCAACCCTGTGCAAGTTAAAGATTATTTTTAATTGAGTGACTTAAGTTAAGTTGATTCAACCGATTTCAATCGGTTTTAATCGTATACTCGTAATGTTACAAAAGCGTTTTGAAGCCCTAATTTTGCTTAACTTGACAATCTAAAATAACGGAATAAAATAATATTTTGTTATTTTAAATGTTAGAAAAAAATTGGCACATTAATATTGTGTTGGGCTTAGATAAAATCCATTGGTTGTTTTTTCTAATACAAAGACAATTTTAGTTTATAGNGGTGATTTTGCTGACGGCAAGGCGCTTCTAGCGATCCATTCCGACCCCGAAATAGCCTCAAACCTCGTACAAAATCATCTCAATCTCTTATCAACCTGGTATAAAGACTGGAGAATAAAAATCAACGAAACAAAATCCATCCATTATACATTCACACTAAGACAAATAGTCTGCCCCCCCCCCATCTACCTCAACAATGTACCTCTCCTAACCGCTCAAAATGTCCGATACCTAGGTCTACATTTAGACCGCAAGTTAACTTGGGCAACTCACACCCACAACAAAAGACTTGCCTTAAATGATCGCTCTCGCCAATTACGTTATCTCCTCACATCACAATACATCACAAGCTACTATTATACAAACTCCTACTCAAACATGACTTGACTCAACTGGACATACGGTATCCAACTCTGGGGTGCAGCCAAAAAGTCCAACTTAAACAAAATTCAAATCTTCCAATCTAAATGTCTCCGTCAAATAACCAAAGCTCCCTACTATGTATCCAACGACACTCTACATAAAGATCTAGCCATTCCAACAGTCCAAAACGTCGCAAAAACTTTCTACAAACGCACACACTCCAAGTTCCACAGCCATCGTAATCCCCTGATTTCCGATCTATCTACCAACGCTGTTCCTGGTGACCCCAGAAGGTGTCTAAAACGTACCTGGTGTTGTGACCTACTAATCTAAAATTGTTTAAACCTCTACCTCCCCTTAATTTTATAATCCCACCCTCTCTTACTAGCAAATTAAAATCCTAGCCTAAAATCCTAACCTTAAGTACCTCCAATGGGCGGCTTCTTATCTCTAGCCACTCAAACCATGTCACCTCCATCACATGCACTTATTGTAAAACAACATTTACAGATTGTGTATATTTAAAAAACCGATAAAAAAAAAAATATTTACTACAATAGTCACAATTTTTCCGTTGTGTTTTTTGAATGCGTCTTAAGAACCAATTGATAGAGTATAACAATACATAAATATATCATATAAGTACGGTTTCTGACATTATTTTATCTATTTTGTTGCAGGTGCGTTTTCCTATCAGTCGTTCAGCCTTTCAGTCATTAAAGTTTGTGGACTTTGGCACGCCGTACGTACACATTCTCCCGATTTGCTGTGATATTGTTATTATTATTTGCTTCGATCGTCGTTCTTTTGCGCCGACGCCGTTTCGCCGCCGAATTACCGTAAGTATCATAATATAATATTATATTTTTATTTATTTCGTATGATTTATCCATACTTGTTGATTCATTGTTGGGTAGGGGGAGGGTAACTTTATTTTAATTACATGTTAGCGATAAGACATACATTTTTTAAGACAATTTGATAATAAATAAATTATATTTCTTTGTAAGTAGTTAACTTTTTGTAACAAAATAACTTAAATTACACTCAACTTAATTTTTTGTATTAAGTCACATTTTAAGAACGAACTGATATTATATAATATTTAAACTATTTAAACTATTTTTATTTGTAAATAATAATTTTAAAATTATGTTTTTGAATACAAGTAATATTTACCTGTAATAAATAGTTTGTAATAATAATTGTTTGTTTTAAATAAAAATGGGAACTTGATTAGGTAATTTCTTTTTTTTTATTCAATTTTTGGTTTACACTTTTACATCAAATAATAGTATGTATAAAGTCATAAATAATATTAACAAATTACATTTGTATTTAATGAATCGATTTTTTTAAACAAATTACTTAAAAAGAATTATCCAAACAGTATGAACACTTAACTGTCAACTATAGAGTATTAAAGTCAACTTAAAAGGAAAATGAAAACGTTAATCAACAATTCAAAATATTTTGATAAGTATGCAGTTATTATCACGAAATATATTGTGTAAATATACTTTATGTGTGTTTACCAACCCTGTGCAAGTTAAAGATTATTTTTAATTGAGTGACTTAAGTTAAGTTGATTCAACCGATTTCAATCGGTTTTAATCGTATACTCGTAATGTTACAAAAGCGTTTTGAAGCCCTAATTTTGCTTAACTTGACAATCTAAAATAACGGAATAAAATAATATTTTGTTATTTTAAATGTTAGAAAAAAATTGGCACATTAATATTGTGTTGGGCTTAGATAAAATCCATTGGTTGTTTTTTCTAATACAAAGACAATTTTAGTTTATAGACCACATTTTAACCCGTTGACATCTGGGATTTTTATTTGTACGCATAGGAGGAGATCCTGTAAAATATTGAGGAGAGCTCAAATATTTGGTAGCCAAACAGATCCCTACACCCTTATCAAACTAACCGTTACATATATTGATATAATGATACAATAGGTACGATTAGTCACTAATGTACGATAATTTTATAAACACAATTCAAATATAATATGATTCGATATTTTACACATTGTGACTTTGGGTATTGGTCGGTAATCGGTAGGTAAGTTAACTATCATAAAAAAAAATAATATTACATCGTTTCCACATAATATAATAAATTAATAGGTAGGCATATTAAACAATATTTTTTTTATAGGTACTGAATAATAATAAAACAAATTATCCGTTTACAATCCTGTAATCTGTACCAAAGTACGATATCGCTTATTTTTTATTTTTAAGATGGGTTAACTTCAAATAAATAGTGTTTTTTTGAGGGGGGTTAGGTTCCTGTAAGTCCTCCCCAATTTCCGCCTATGTTTGTACGTTATTACACCCTAGGAGAGCAGGTGGATGAGACATTTCGTTATATTGTCGTCCTTCGTCCAGGTAATTAATAATTATTATATTATTCTCTATTACTTGATTTGCACTGATTTCTCCACTCTGCACTCTCCGCTGATTCTTGGGATTGGCTGTGGCAAAGTTGTTAACAGTGCTAATTCAGGCCAAATTTCTTTTCATGAATCTACTGTTTGGCTCACGACCATTGTAACTTTGTATAGTACGCACCGCCGAGGACCGAACACAGTGAACATATCAAAAAGGCAATACGCAACTTCTTCAGCCTTTTCGGTTTTAAAATACAAAATTTTGTTCACTGATCTTGATACACCAACACAAATTTATATTCACCATCAGCTTGACTTTGGTAATCAATTAGATCTAATTTACATTTACTATTTAATTCAGAAAAAAAATCCTGAGATTTGTCACGACATCATTTTTTTCGCTTTTTTGTTTTTTTACACAAATTTCACACACTTTTTTTTTAAATTTACTTTATATTGAGTAATTTTTTTATTTTATTTTTCCAGTTCATACATCATTCTGTCTACCACCGTGTCTATAGATAGGTGGATTTTATATAAAATATCGTTAATTATTCGTCGTGAATGTAAAATATAATATCGGAATTATCGGTCATTGGACATTTAAGTTTTTCATTACCTTGAACCCTAGTATAGAACTTTTGTTTTTTCTAAAACGCTTTATTTCAATTATTAATTAAAAATCACATTTTTCTTTCAGCTGACACGTGCTGTCATTACGTTCTATTATCGTATTTTTTTTATTTTTTATTATTGTTACACATTTCGTTTTCATTGTAGAGCACGCTTATCACACTATACGAAATTACGAAACATTTGTTTTTATTTTATCATATTCTAATACACTGAAAATGATCAAAAAAAAACTAACTATAGCGTTAGCCACTGTCATAAGAATAAGTCTAGTCGGTGTAGAATTGCGGGGTTAAATAAATATTAATTTATTAATTCAAATGACTATTATTCATTGAACAAAAATTGCACAACTATAAAAATAATAGTATAATAAGTCAATACAAAACAGGTGTTAGTAACTATAATATTAGTTCGTTGCTCAAGTTTAATACAAGGGGAATAGATACACCAATGGACCTACTATTTTTTTTTTTTTTTTTGACGGTTTTATAGTAGCATCGGTTACTAGGCTTATTATCATCTGTTATCTATATTATGCACTGCCTATTATTGTATTATGCTTTTTCGAATTATAGTAATGAAACATTTAAAAAATATAAAATTGTACAATCAAATGGCACTCGCATGGACTTTTATTTTTGTGATATTTTTTTTTATAATGTGTTTAATTTTTTGGGGCTTATTTCGGTTAGATTTTTTTTTGCTTGAGATTGTTGTTCATCTACCAGTAAACCCTAATTTATATTATAGTATCGAGCATATTTAGAAATTATATAGAATAATTTAATTTTGAATTTCATATCATAAGTACCTATATAATAAATACTAATATCTTCATATCTCATTCTCTATCAATGTAAAACATATTTTATGAATTTGTGATTAATTTGGTTTAATAATTTGTATTTAGCTTCATGGAAAGGAGTATTTGAAACTGGTTGTGGTAGTGCGAGTCAAGCTTCAACTAGTACCTAGTGCGAGTCAAGCTACAACCAGTATTGCGAATCAAGCTTCAACCAGTATTGCGAATCAAGCTTCAACCAGTAGTACCAGTAAAGCTTCAACCAGTATTTGGAATCAAGCTTCAACCAGTATGGCGAATCAAGCTTCAACCAGTAGTGCCAGTAAAGCTTCAACCAGTATTTGGAATCAAGCTTCAACCATTAGTGCGAGTCCAGCTGCAACCATCAGAAGTGAGAGGCAATTTAGACTCACTTTTTTTGAAGAATACGATATGCGTAACAATTTAAAAGTAAACGTTACAAGAATGGACAGTATGCTTAATAATGCACAAAAGGACAAACTTTTTAAATATAAAATAGACAACTCTAAGACAACATTGGAAAATGCTTTTTCTAACATTAATATTAATGTTAAAAAATAACAAGTTTAAACAAATGCCAAGAATGATGCCTCTATTGATTCAACAATGAAAGAAAATTCTGAATCTAAAGGTAAATAAACCCAAGATTGAATGTTAACCTGATTAACTATTGCTCCATACTTATATTGATATTGAAATATGATTGTATACTGAAGTACCTAAATAATATTAATTCAAGCATTTAAAAAAAATCTTTCTCAATTATTTAATTTCTAAGTTAAAAATATAATAATAAGAATTTATAGATAAAATAACTATATTTAAGTAACAATTTCTTACTAAAATATGTTACTTCAGATTAAAACCAACATATTTGGTATCATACTATCATGATATTTAACCTTCATTCACCATTATCCTACATATTTCTGATTAAATAGCTGAAATTCCAAATTTCATTTGGATTATGTATGGATAATTTTAATTAAACTATTATACAAAATATTTTATTGACTATTGTTTTCCACTGAATTTAATTTGCTCGATCACTATGTTCATTTACAACTTTTGGTTTTTAAAATAACTTGAAAATGTTTTCATTTCCTTATTTTTAATTTTTAATTATATTATGCTTATTGCAAGTATATTTAAGTTTATTATTACATTATAACATAGACATAGTAATTTTTTGTATTTTTTTATAATATATTTAATTATTATTTTTATTTATTGTTCTTATTTTATGTCTGTTTTGAACTATACCTTTTGGTTTAGGTATTTACTGTTTTGACACAAGTATAGTTAAATGATAGATATTCATACTCAATATAAACTGGCAAACATTCAGTTATCACAACTTCTCTGCGGACCCTAGAGTTTGAGTTCTTCAGATTTAGATAAGACATATTTAAGCGTGAAGTCTGAAAACAATATATTATTTATTTTTAGATTATATTTTAAAGTTTATATCAATATAATGAACTAGGTAGTGCGTTTTACAACTTAAATGTGTGTAAGGTACTTCACTATTCGTTACTTGTCCTTTCAAGTTTATTTTTATAAGATTTTAATCAGATACACTGTAATTGTATAAATACTTCTAAAATTTTAAATAAAAATCTTATCTTCAGAAAACACAACATTTTTTGTAATTGTCAGTGTCTAAATAATTGTATAGAAATTTTATTAATTTGTACTGGTAAGGGCCAAGGTTACTAGTATTTTATTGTTTTTATGATTTAAGATTTTTTTTCTGGTTAAATATATTTATGGAATATAGTATCATTTATAAATGCTTATATTGATTTATGTAAGCACAAAATACTTGTTTTAGATTCTCATTATTACAAAAATGTTACAAATATGCTTGACAATTATTATAAGTTAACTACTTTTTAGCATCAAAAATGTATGTACTATATTGCTGGTTTATTATTGCTATAGGTATTATGATTTTTTGATTTTAAAATGTACTTTCCAGGAGATCTTTTTTTAAGGTAAAAAATGTACAATGGTTCACCTATTTTCGTATTAAATGCCTAACCCTATAAAAAGAAGAATTCTTATGAATCTTTTTATGTGATTCAAAACAATTAACGACGAGGTCTTACTACGAAGCTGACATCTAGATCACACGAAGTCCACAAAGGTCGACGATTTACGATGACGTGACCGATTTCCAAACATCGAATTGAAGTTAAATATAATTATTATTTATTAGTAAAGACTCTAAGTAATGGTGCCTGAGTCAGTATGGTAGAGCTAGTTTTCCATCGCCTATTACGTCTTTAAGCCTGATCCTCAGCGTTATAAACAAGTTTAAAATGAGTTTCCTGAAGTACTAAATATTTCCTAAGCTACCTACAAGGCTACAACAATTATAAATCTTAACTGTATGCCAGGGGTCGCCAACATTTTTCAACAAGTGAGCCTTACATTATAAACGTTAAGTACCTACCCAGTGATCGGCTACTATTTGTCTTGTGACATTAGTACCTAAGTATAAAATTGCATGTTTTTCTTCACTGATTAACACTTAACACTGAATATAAAGCGTATAAGAGTGTGTTTAAGTCTTAAGTTTTGAAATTGTGTACGTTAACAACAAATATTGGTGTATAATTAATTTTTAATAAGATCGACTAGCTTTATCTATTAAATCTATAATTCTGTTACGACCAATGTCATCGTAGTGGTTTCATATACTATACACATATTCGGCCACTTTAGGTTACATAACGGTTATACTAGGCCACTAGGGGCGTCATTTAAACTTTTTATTGAATGTGCCAACATTTTTGCACGTCATTTTCAACCGTTACCGGGCCACATAGGTACCTTTTATTGGGGGAGAGGGGGAGGGGGAGGTTAATTGGGGACAAAAACCGTAGGATATTTTATTTAATATAATGTCACTTATATTCTTTGTGAGCTTTCTTAATAACACAACATAACGAGTAGATAATAATATTCTAAAGTCCCAACAATCTACGGGCGACTGGACTGTCGCTGGACTATAGCGTAAAAGCATAATTTTATTTATCTATTACTGTTCTGTGTCACAAGACGTGTCTGGGCCAACATTTAATATAGCATTTATTACCCAGACTGACAATCTATGCACTTTTGGCTATTAAGGAGGACAGGCAGCCACACACTCATTCTTACGAATCATGACAAAATATAGATGTATTTTGCCATATATAATATTGTTTTGGCTATCGATCAATTTAAATATTTTCAGATCACATTGAATATTTTTTGAAATAAAACACAATTAGCACGATACATTTTTCTTTAATTACTAAAAAAATTTAAGAATTAATAAATAAATAATATGAAACACTTATATCGGCGCTTATATTTATTGTTGGCATGAAAAATAAGGCGTTGGTACAAAAAAAAAAAATTGGTGCAAAAGTACACCCTGCACTCCTCCAAATGGGTTGTACTAGGTAATAGGTATTGCAGAGATCGTAAACTTCGTGAACTCGAAACCTAACCTCGAGAAGTCATGAGCGGAACTAAGAGGGGCTGGGGGCTTAGGCCCCCAAAACTTGTATAGCTCATCAAAATACATTTTTTAATTGTTTCTTAAAATATTAATAAGCCTTTTAAAATTCAACTGCAATTCTTATTTATTTCAGAAAAATTTTTTTTTTTTTTTTAGTTTAAAGTTTATGGTTATTTTATATTGACAATGATGAAATAAGGATAAATTCATATTATTAGCCGTATGCCCGTATTAATTTTTAAGGGAACGATTTACTTCAATACATCGGTACGATTATTATACATAATTTTACAGTGTATACGTACTTAACGATAATATACAGACGGCATATTATTACCGTGAAATATGAAACTTGAGTATAAAATACCTATAAATATCTGTTTTTATTTTTGTAATTAAATTAATCCATATTAATTTGGTGTGTGGTCGACACCTCCACGGGTTACTTTTTATGTAATATCAGGTGGAGGCTAAATCCCCCCCTCCAAGATCTTAGTCCCAATTGCGCCACCGGGGGAGTATACAGTAAACTCGACGGTGGGTTCGCTGAGTGGACGAAATTGGTGGGTGATGGTGGTTTTTTCACTTGTTAATAAAAAAATATATCCAGCCGGTATGTAAGTAATATTATTTGAATTTATAAATTATAATATTAGGCGTTCGCAGATACCGATTCCATGGGCAGCATAAGGATAATAACATTAATACAAAAGTATAAAATACGGCTAATAGGGGGGAAAGAGCATATGCCCGATGTGCTGCTCAGAGCCTGCAGCCTGCTCTCACACATACGCACCCCGACTTTTATCATTTTGGTATTCCAAAAGCTTCGTTGTGAGAACCGAAAAGGTGGAAAGGGATTGCATTTTTTTCATATATATACCTAGTTTAGTAGCCAGGTAGGTAGGTGCCGAAGTCCAAACAACTTATTTGTACAAAGTACAATTCTGCAGTTTATTGTTCATCATTAAATTTTTAAATTTTTAAAATTTTTATTGCGTATGATCAACAAGTATTGGGGACCGAGCGGACTATGGCGTCGGTTCTAACGCTCGCCGGCGCCGGTTCGAACCTCAGCCACTAGCGACATCGCTCTCCGGGCCGGCGACTGTTTAGGCGCCGATACCGCCATCCCTCCTATCGGGCATGGCAGAAACCCTACGGATGCCCAAATAGAAATTCTGTCAAATAGGCTTCCAAACTAGGGACCTAGTAGCTTCGGGCCTACTAGCGGACATAGCGAGACGTTAGGAAGAAAATATAATAATTTATAAGCGTTTGATTCGTTTACTCTGTACCACGATTAAAGATATATATATTATATATATATATATGTATATCTTTAATCGTGCTCTGTACTTATACAATTACATAGAGCTTAAATGGATTGGTATTTGAGACTTTTAATACAATTATAATATCGATGCGCTTACACAGATCGTTCCATAGAAAACAAAATTATACAAGTAAGTACTCTTTTTTTTTATGTCAATATTTCTTTATTATTGGTTAGCCGCTGCCACTACTGGCTTTAGCTTAGTCACAAAAATCGTGTTTTTTTTTTGTTTAAATGTTACCTACCGGAAAATATGACATTCAGTCAGTGTTGATAATGATGACCTGTCAATAACAATAATGCCTGATTTAGTAAGGAATTAACTTCAATAACTAGTCATTGATGAAAATTCCTAACATAATAATTCCTAACATTAAAAATTAAGTTGAAAATCGAAAAATATATTTTAATACTTATTAGCTATTATTCAGGATAAATCATAATCTTAATCTTTATAATAATAATGAACAGATTACTAAACACGATTTTATTACACGTTGCTATTCACTATTTCAATGCCCAGACAGTACTGAACAGTCACTTGCGGAATGTGTCTGTAATAGGCATATACCTAGTCAAATCAGGTATTTTATTAAATGCCTAGGCATATAGTCAACGAATTTAATGTTTATGCATTTTCACTATCCGCCTAGACATTTAGTTAAATGCCCAGTCATTTAATTAAATGACTAGGCATTTGATTAAATTTTTATTTCATGTCAGGCAAATAATAAAAAAACATTTTGTATTATTTTAAAAATGTAATAATATATTTTCTATCAGTTATTTATTGCTATTTTATTTATAAAAAATGTATGTATTATTTATTAATATTTCAAACACGTAGAAAATAAAATAATAATAATAATAATAATTAATAGGTAATACAATAATTATGTGAAATAATATATTTAATTGCGTGTCCGTTATTATAATTGTTTTAAAAATGAAATCATAAAAAGTAAATAAAAAGTTATATTATTATAATTACAAGTTTTTGTTACCTATTTCTTGTTGTCACATGTTGTTATTTGGAGGCATTTGATGGAACATTTGAGATTTTTCTTAATACCTACATAAGCACCGATTGGTTTGACATTGCCGCTTTTCTGACCGTTGTAAATTGATAAGTTTGCTACTGCTTCACGTGTGGACACAAATTTGTCTTTTTTACTTTGCTGTCTTCTAAGCCATTATTTGACACTAGTTGAAGTTCTGCTCTTGAACACCAACTTGTATTATACCAACTTCTGTGCCAATTTGATAAACGCCGTTCCCAATGTCTATCACTAATCCATTTATATTTTGACTATCGAGAGGTCCTCGGTCTTTTTTTTTACTATTTGATCACCAATCTTTAGTTCTTTAAACAGTTTTTCACTATTTTACGGTACTCACGGTACCCACCGTACTCAATATAGATACGGTTCTCATACAATCAAGGTAGAAACCAATGGAACTTTTATTTTTATTTAATAATAATTTATAGTACTCACTACTCGTACTATTGCCTATATGGCTATATATAGGGTGTACAATATACTCGTACTATCAATTATCATCTACGTCTATCACATCTAATTAGTCATTACCTGTATATATTTATGATTTTATTTTTAAAACTATAGTAATAACGAACACGAAATTAAACATATTATTTCATATACATATACCAACGTGTTTTTCATATTAATAAATAATACATAGCTTTTTTATGTATGAAATGGTAATAAATAACTGATAGAAAATATATTTATGTCGTCTACAACGATACCAGCTTATAGTGCGATCATTTTTCATTTGTCAATGTTATTATAAGTTATAAGTAGGTCAGAGCACTTTTAGCTCTAAAAAATCACCAAATATGCACTAAAATGTACAAAATATGCATTTTAAAATTATTACGCATATTATAATGTATTAAAAAAATAAGATTATTAATATGAATATATTTTATTTAAATTTTGATGTTTGCGACCGACCGCGACGTCACTCGTGAGCCGTGGCCCGTGAGACCCGTGTTGATAATATCTTATGCAGTGAACAATATTTCTGTACATAAATAAAATTAATAACCGGAAAATAAATCTAATCGGCAATCCTTAGAAAGTGTCTCTGGGAAAAACACGAGTGAGGGAACTGTCAACAACCATATAAATATGATCAAAATTCAAAATAATTTTAAATTCAACATTATTTTGGTTGTACATTAAATATTTAAATTAAATTAAAAACTTTAAAAATATTGATAAAATGATAAATTATTGAAAATGTGCATGTTAACGTATACTGTATAGAATCGAAGAAATGTGCACTTTAACCAAAAAAAAAACTCAAAATATGCGTTTATATGCAAAATAAAATTTAAAAACTAGCTTTATTGTTTCAGCACGAAACGTATTTGTTTCTTACTCTGCTACTTTTGTGATCGTGCAAAACAAATATGCAAATGCTACAAGTCCTCTGCGCTAGTTATAACTTATAAGTAATAAAAATGATACCATAAAACCGGGTATACCATATATACTTTAATACTATATTATAGATACCTATGTTCCATAATCAGATCGATCACCGATAAAGCGGTGTTGATATTTGTTTATGACATTACCTAATATAATACGGAAATGTTGATAAGACTACGAAACATCCAACATTGCCTAACCTTTCCAGTAATTGTCGACAACGACTAGGATATTATGCTGACAATTCCTGAATTTTCATCTTTTCCGGTAACATAAACGCTAAGTATTGAATGACGGTAAACAAAAGTTTTTTTTAATAATTTTAAAAATCAAACAGTGTTCTCTACTGGAGATCTTCAATTTCACTTAGATTGAGTTTATGGTGTGGAGACTAAACATGAACATAAAACAACGTTTATTAATCATTTATTAATGAATTTCGACGGGTTTTAAGACATTCAAATTTATTTAAAACTTAATAAATATAATGTGTATAAATATTGATTAATAATACTATATGATAACCTTTTTATATAACAAAATGTCTATAATAATAATTATTTGATTACTAAGTATAAAAATTAAATACCTTAAATACCAGTGGGTGCCGGCTCGACATAAGACGGTTGTATTGTGACATAAGCGCCGAAGATGCAAAAATGACATATCATTTGCCCCAAAATGTGTACGACATAAGCGTCAAACTATAATTATATTACAAGGTATACCCGTATACCTGTTATACCTAATATAGTATAATATACGACATGAGCGCCAAATATATAAAAAGAGAAATATTATTTTCGCCGATATTGGCAATGTTTATATTTTACCTATATAAATACCTATTCAAAAATACCCATTGTATTAGTTATAGAATACCTAAATAGAGTACACAAAAATAAATGAAAATAAGTACAATTTTAATATAAGTTCTTTGATTTTTTAAGCCAATTTGTTCACATATTCCAATACCATTCGTGGTGTGGAAAAATGTGGCGATTTTTAAAAATTTAAATTTTTTCGAAACGTGTAATTCTGCGACGAGTTAAAAACGATTACGCAAAGTATTTTCCAAAGTTTAAGATTCGACGTTTATGCCCCCGTGCGCTACGCTGTACCTGCACACTGCAGTGTGCACGTCCATAATTATAGTTCTTTCAATTTTTTTTCCCGGAGACTATGTAAATCAAACGGTCTAAAATTTATGGTGATGTAAGTAACATACTTGTATATAGTGGCTCCCCTTTTGACTGCCGGCTCCGGTCACAGATGTTGTAAATCTGCGATGTCGATCGTGTTATGATTTCAACATCGTCATTCACAATATTCATCAAATGAGAATTGAAAAATTCGTGCGGCAGTGATAGTATTAAATACCTCATAAGTTTCAGAAAAATAGTTTGAAAAAGTCGCGTATTAGATAAACTGCAACACTCAGTTAATATCTGTCAAGCACACGGACACGGTTAATCCATTTTAACCGCGGTACACTGCTGCATCCGAGTTCCGTGCGCAATTATAAAAATTGAATTTAAAGATAATATACCTACTATAGTTCCGTCGCGGGTTTTTTTAACGGATATACCAATTCCGTCCAGTGTCAAATCGAATTTAACAATATCACATTATTTAGAAATATAAAGATAATATTTTTTTTTCTAAAAATCCAATCCGATTGCAAATTTGTAAAAACGTATGTTTTTTTACTATTATAATATCAGTTTGCCTTTGAATATTTAGTGTATAATGAATTTTCAATTATTATTATAAATATATATATATATATATTATTATGATTAATTACGATTGAATTATGAAAATGTACTAATATTATGAATACCCTATAATATTAACCTATACTTTTTGAAATTCAATCCTATTACAAATTTGCAAAATTGTATGTTTTTTGACTATTATAATATTATTACAGTTTGACTTTGACTACTTAGTTTTTAATTATTATTACGATTAAATTATGAAAATGTACATACTATAAACTAAAAACAATAAATATTTGTAACTAGTATTCGATTCTACGTATAGATACTTTGAGAAAGTATTTAAAATACTTTGTCCGAGTAATTTTTTTTAAAGTATCTGAAATACGTATGTCAGTCCTTACAAAATATTTGATTTTTTTCGCTTTACTAGTCGTCGTAGACACGCTCAAAAATATGTATGTCTTATGACAATGAACAACACCAATAAACCGGCGATAAATTAACATACTTTCAGTAGTCCAATTTTAATTTTGAAAAAATATATAAACTTGTTATCTACTATTCTAGTAGTTTTTTAGGACGTAGATTTTCGATATTATAAAAATTTTTTGTAATATGGTTCAAAACAGATTTTCATAATTTCTCGAAATGAATATTGAACTTATTAAAAGCCCAACGAGACAAAAAAATTAAAACGTAGAAAATTCAAATTAGTATGTTTATTTTACGCAATCATAGGTCTAAATGCATTTGTTATATTATTATAAACATCGATACTTTAATTGTTACCAGGCCATCGTTAATGACATGTATACCTCGGCCGACCCACTCCACTGTTACAAATTACAATATTATACTTATCTGTCAATGTTCGTTTCGTTGATGTGTATTGTGTGGCGATATTACTAATATAAGAATATAACTAATAAACGTATTCGGTGTAGGATTTACACGTGTTCTCGATTCTTGTACAAATATTACAGAATGGAAAATCCAATTGTTTAAAACCGAATTAGAACACAAAACATAATATTAAATTCTCAGTGCGGTCTTAGTCGTAAGACTCTTTATAAGGTATTATTCTATTATATAATTTGATAGAATATTTATTTTATTTGCAATTCAGGGGAAGTAAAAACAGTGTTCTAATACCCAAACACTGAACATGGGCACGTGAGAAAATTACGCCCGGTCTCAACCCAACCCTCCTGTACTTAAGTCAAATATAAATCCAAAATTATAACTATTTATAGCGTTCTCTAACACTATCATTGTATTTTTCATTTTGAATTACTGAGTTTTTTTGGTTGAGATTTATTATTAAGTTTAAAATACTAAGCAAGGCCTTAGAACTGCCGAAGTTTTCATGTACCCATCATTTGTAAGGAAAAAAAAACTGCCGTAGTTGTACATTATACCTTTTCGTTACCTTTTTATCTGCATAAAATAAATTTTCCCCGAAACCCTCTCCGCAAAACACATAATATGTTTACCCAGAAACTGTCATCAAAAATGTATTTAAAACAAAAAAAAACCACTGCATTAATTTTCTAGTTTTTAAGTACATAGTTTAAATTTAAAATAAATTAAAAACTTCAATAATTTATTACATTATACAATCACATTTCGGTGAAAATAACAAATACATTTTTAATATTAAGGTATAAGATGTTATGTATTCCAATAATAAAAAAATATTATGTACTTAAAAATTATTTAAAAAATATTTACTAGATTTTTTATAAAGGGAATTTAATTTGAGGTTTAAACCATTTCCTATTTAGTAAAGGATTGATATTTGATACATATACAAGTATACACCAAACCTAATCCAATTAGGACTATTTTTTTAACAACACGAAACCACCAAATATTGACCAAAGCCTGCTAATTTTACCAAGACCATTTATAACTTGAGTCATTTTATTAAATGTAATTATTATTTCATAAATATCAATATATTACATTTATATTTTTATTTTGATTATTTAACAAAGTAACATGTATGAAGTAAATAGAATAGATAATCAAACCCTTTATATTGTTTCAGTGTACCAGCATCCAGGACTACGTTACCTGTTTTCATCACACAAATAGAACATGTTAGGATTATATTAAGTATTTCCGCTACATATTGGTGTCGTGGGAATAAAATAATGAATAACTATTCTAACACTTTATGAAGAACTTGAAGTTCAATGTTCAAGATTTTTGACAGAGCAAACATTTGCCAAAACAAACATTTATTCATCGATATTGATAGAAAAAAAACTAAAACAAATTTAAAATTATAAATGTTTACAAATAGCTCAAAATAATTAAAAATATTTATAAATAATCAAAATACATTATAAAATTCAAATTTAACACCATTAATTACAGTGACTCAGTGAGTGTAACCTACTGTACAGCAGAGCAACATCCACTTACCCGCTTTTTTCATTTGCTTTTTCTTTTTTTCTAAAACATTGAAATTGTTTAATCATGTTGACTCAGAATAACCAAGCATTCAAATGTAAATCACCATAATTCTCTGTAAATTGTTTATGCATATTTTGAAAATATTGATGTAATTGAGCCAAATTATTAACCAGTAATTTTGGAGTTATTTAACTTTGTGTGCTAAGAATAATATGTTTGAAACAATATAAACTATTTAATTTAAAAATTTAAGTGATGACTAATTAATACTAATGCATAAAACATTTTATTTTTTATATAAAAAAAAATTATCGGGTTGACAATTTACAATAAAAAGGTTGTTTATTATTTCAAAAACAATAAGTTAGTACTGTCAATTATTCAAAAGAAAATTTAAAGGAAACAATGTGCGCAAAATGCTAGGCAAATCTTCATGTATTGTACATTTTATTTTATATATTTTATAGTCATATTAATTAACTGCAATTCGAAAATATAACTATGAATTTATGAAGGATATTTTCAAATTTATTTAGTAATTTTTCCAACAGTAAGATCACAATCTAAGTATCAGTCAAAAAAATAATGGACTGTAAGTTCTGTATTAGCTGAGGAAAATTATTATTTAATGATTAATCATTACATTCAAATTCATGTTAAAAATACATTATGTTGTTAACAGCAGATAAAATAAAATTACATCAGCTATCATAATAATCTGCCAGTCTGGATTCTTAAAAATTAAAATGCAGGTCTTTTAAAAATATGCTTTAGAGTATCAACTATTAAATTATTACTACAACAGCTACCCTCTTAGTTATTTCAGATGGTCCGTATGGATATCATTTTTAAAAATGTGTACAATGTATGGAATAAATGCTTAAAAACAAGATTTGCCAAATTTCAGCAACCATTATTTACAATAAGGCAATAGATTTTAAATCATCAGAGTGATTTGAGCACAGAAAAACAAAAGAATTGAATTATGTATAGTAGTTTGTACTTTTATCACTTTTTATCAAAACATGTCATCGCTGTCGAACACATACAAATTATTACTAACCAAGGGAGAGGTTAAAGGGGTCAGCCCCCCCCCCCCAAATGGTTATCTTCTAACATTTTGCTAATTGTATTATTAATTAACTCTAAATTATGATATATAAAAATTATTAACTACCTTAACTGAAACATATTATAACATAATATTATATTTTTACATACGATTCCAGGAACTAGGAGAGATCTCTGCTCTCCATTATTATCGGCATAACATCGCTCATCGTAATTATTTAAGCATAAAATATTATAGACAAAATGTATAGACTCATGACAGCAAATCTTGTCATTTCTCATTTTGTATTAAATGCTCAGAGTAGGTAAACATAGGAACAAATATACCATAAACCAAATTGATCTAAAATAGAATTTTTCCCAATATAGGATTTTTCCAAAATGTAAAATATTACTATAACTATTATTATTAAGGAGGCTGGAGCGTGATGTGTTTAGAGGAGTAATATTTAAGCATTTCATATTTCATTACATTTGAGCTGTGTTACAGTGTGATAAGTAAATGAATATTAGTGTGTGTAATTCGTAAAATTTTTTATCGAGCACCGGGCACCAATGGCTCACCGCCTGCCAGAGTAGGGCGTTATTCGAATGCAATTCCATTTAGATAACATTTTATTTAATAAATTACTATTTGGATGATTTTTTTTTTATTTGAATAAAAATGTATTCAAATAATTTTAAAACATTATTATTTGTATAATTTTCAACTACAATTATTCAAACAAAAATTATAGGACTAAAATTCAAAAATAGTTATTCGAATAAAAGTAGTTGAAAATTATTCAAATAATTGTAAGAAAATCATCAAAATAATTATTTATTTGAATACATACTTATTGGAATAATTATCTAGATACAACTCTGCCGCCCACATATAAATGTCTGCACATTCAGACACATATTATAATGATGTAGATTTTACAAAACATACGCCCTGCTGTTCAAATGACAAAATTATAAAAAGCTACATAAAATTGAAGGAATTGGATTTAATGGATATTAATTAGTCATTGTGTTAGTTAGGAGATTACTGAAGGGATTTTATTTATAAATACGGACAGTTTAAAAAATAAAAATGTTGATATTTTACATATTTAAGTACGCCATTAATTTTTGTAATAATGATAAATTACCAAGGTCATGTTTTAGTAGCGTAGTTGAAGATTTCTAATTAGTTTTCAAAATTAAAATCGTTAAACCTAAGCCCATCCGTTTGGTCTAGCATTTACGTACGTAATTATTTGTACCTGCTATCTATCTTGTACTTCCTATCCCTTAACTTGAAACTTCAATATGAATATGCAATTATAAATTAGCCATGGTTGTATGCATAAAAGTTTTTTATTTTATGATGTAAAAAAAAAAGTTATCAGGTACATTGATTTTTACATTAAACACAAAATATTATTAATAATTATCTGATATTGAATAAGCTATTGAAAAAAAAATATACATAAAAAGGAACTTGAATTGTATTACTTATATCTATAATAGGTGGATCATTATTTGCAAGTTACTAGTATTTTGGATACAGAAATTATATTATGGACAATTTAATTAAATATTTAATTGATTTTTAACATATGTATTTATAAAAATGTATTAGTCTTACGAATATTAATCCTAATAATGTTAAATACATAAAAAAATATGACATCTTCAGAATTTGTTTAGTTTACATTATTCAATAAATGTAATAATTTGAAATAAAATATTTTTCAAGCTTTAGTATAACATATTGTATAATATTAGATGGTCATTTAAATGAATTACATTTGTAGATGAACGAGAATCAATCGAAAAAAAAAAAGGTTTTATTTACAATATATAAAGAATTAGGATTGAAAATAAAAAATTGTCGATCAAAACAATCAACAATTACCTAAGTACACAAACATTACATACCACCTCCAGTTCTTTCTTGATATATCTCAACAACATCACCATCCATCATATCTAACGATTTTGGTGTATCATTATCAGCGATACGTATACCATCATATACAAAACGCAACTCATCCTTATTGGAGTGACCAAGTTTCTTACAGTATGTCGTTTTCATACGAGCAAATGCCACATCAGGTTTTAAACGGAAATGTACTTCGTTGGAACTGTCGCTAGTTATGACACGTATACGAATGAATTCAGAACTTGGAACTACCGATCCATTGACAGCAGATGGCAAT
Organism: Myzus persicae; assembly: GCF_001856785.1. Classification (NCBI taxonomy): domain Eukaryota; kingdom Metazoa; phylum Arthropoda; class Insecta; order Hemiptera; family Aphididae; genus Myzus; species Myzus persicae. The sequence goes on along the minus strand of NW_019102237.1, from coordinate 35,925 downwards.
TTGCTCGACTCTTGTTTACCGGTCGACATTTTTCTATAATAAAATCACAGTCAATAGAATTAATAATAAGTTGAAGTAAACATAGAAAAATACTAAAATATTTAAGATATTCTAGTGTTCTACAAACGATTATGATGTTTATAAGATTTAAAATTAAATTAAGTACGTTAATTTAGGAATTTTTTTTTAATCATACAGTAAGCATACCTATAGTGAACAATTCAAAACACACACCTTGAGTAGTTCCAAATGAAATCGAATTCGATCGACTTTTATGGCGTTCCGTGCGGCAACACAGTACAATAATATTATGACTGAAACAGAAAAATCGCTGGACGTTTCGAAATCGACGTTCACACTTGAAGCAACAACAAGAGATTTACAAAAACGGACGATCTACGACGTCACGACAGGCGCATTCCTCGACAGTAATAATGACGCCCAAACAAAATCGATCTCTACAACAATCGACAATCGTACAACGCCGGCGGCGTCGGTGGCGGCGTCTCTACAACGGAAAACCAGTGTACACCGTACTCGGATGTTAATGCCGAAAAATAATATTATAGCAACGAATTGTCACGAAACATTTTGAAACCGATTTTAATAATATATTAATTGATAATATTATTATTGTTTAAAAACTAATACTCTGCCGGAGACTTTTTTTAAAAACAAAAAGTAGACACAATTTTTAAACATTCACGACGAACGACGCGCCAGTTGGCAGTTTTGGTCACACTGCGCGACGTCTTGATGCCCGCCGAAATACGACGTAGTTCATATTTTCGTTCACATGTGATGTTTTCGACTTTAACCACAAACTAGCCCGCGACGACGGGTGCGCGCACGTCGCACCAAACGACATACGTCCGCCGGCGGGTCACGCGCTGACGACGGGTGCGCGCACGTCGCACCAAACGACATACGTCCGCCGACGGGTCACGCGCTGACGACGGGTGCGCGCACGTCGCACCAAACGACAACGTCCGCCGGCGGGTCACGCGCTGACGACGGGTGCCCGCGCCCCGCACGTCGCATCGGACGATTTGCGTCCGTCGGCGGGTCACGCGCATAGAGTCGTGAGATACGAACGCTTTGCCGCCACACACAGATCTTGACATTATGTACGATTTTGTAAAATATTTAATTTTTTTTGTAAAAATATTAAACATAATATCGCTGATGCGGCGTTGATCCGAAATCGTGAAGCCAAGACGGATGATGTACAATTATAATAGTATCATTTCATTTTTCTCTCCGTTTTTTCGGCTTCAAGCTTCAACTCCAATGCGCGGCGTAGGTAGACAGAGAGGACACCATACACCAATCTAACCTTGTCTCCGTCTTACAAATGCACAACATAGCAAATTGTCAGTTCTGAATAATTTATCAAACTCTATCGCGTTTAATCTTACAGTGAATTGCCCCAACATCAAATTTAAAAATAAGAATATTAAGGCCGGCCGCTTTAAACTTTAAGAGTAAGCTTGGGCAGGCAACTGTTTTTGAACTGTTGTAACTATATAAATTAATTTTATCCTATAAGACTAACATGTATCTATCATAATATAATAATATTTATTTATTGGGACGTTCTTTACATCCTATATATATATATATATATATATACATAAAATAATTATACATCAAACACACGCTATATAGGATATTGAATATTGGCCAATACAAAATAAACACACTCGACACTTTTCGACCTGTCCAAATTATTACTTTTTATTAAAATGACAGTTATAGTTATCATCAATACGAGCAAACTCGCCAATACATTTTATTAACAGGCATCTTCCAAGACAGTAAAGTACTATTTTCAATTAAATTATTTTGATTTTGATTAATACAATTATACCCAAACGGAAACAAAGACCACCGTTTGCGTTCCAGACTCGGGTATAAAATATGATTTTTTTCCTACCTTTTCTGTGTTCCGATTTCGTCCTAATGTATTCTAGGTAAGCGTAAAATACATCTGATTTGGGCACAGGTTTATTTAAATACTAATTGGTTTTTGATTGACAAGTTTACCTCATCTCTGTGTTAACAGACAGGGGAAAAAACACTTGTTAAACTGTCACTTCTAATTTTACGAGCCTATAATAGGAAATAATGTATTAATTAACAATATGTATATAATCAATAATCCCAGTCACCGGTACGGCGCGAGTCGTAGTGCAGTCGCACGACAAACCGATTACGGCGAGATCGACCAGGGTTCGATACCGTGTGACCTGGCATAAAATACAAAATAATAAATAAGATTTCTTCGGCACACTTGCATATCAGCAGTGGTAAATAATAACTCGTGCAGCAACACCAAAGTTGTATGATTTTTTAAAAATTTTTTTTAATATTTTCTTTTTTATACTGTTTCATAAATGTTGCACGTGCATTGGTGTAATTTATTATATAGGTTGTGATGCCGTAGACCGCCCATTACGTCTTATATCCAAGCCGATTAACGACGGTCAACTAAAATGTACCTACACGGTTTCACCCGAACGGACAGACGTAAATTGTGCCCAACGAAGGGAAAAAATTGTAAATCGCGTCTGATATTTTCCAGGTACAAATTTCTATACAGGTAGTTAATAGAAATATGATTATTTCTATAGCCCAATTTTTTACGATAGTCAATTGTAATTAGCATTGCCCGCAGAGGACACCAAGAGAGGCAACAATCACTGTCCTCCAAAAATGATTTTGTGGTTTACTTGAAATAAATAAATAAGTTCATAAAAATGGAGAAAATTAATTTTGTTTTAAAATAAAATAATTTAGGATTTATAAATTATTTTAAATCTTTTTTTTTATGTTATTTTATGCAGTAAAGAATAATAATAATAATAAGTGGCTTGGTGAGGCATGGTCGTACGCTAAATCTGCGGCGGCGCTCTGAGCGTACGTACCGCGCGGGCCGTCGTCGTAAGCACTCGGATGGGTGACCACCAGCATTTTTAACAACAAATCCCTGAAACACATACAAAACTTGTTCCAACCAATCGTTCCTCCCTCACTGTACCAGGCTAATGACTTTAGTGGTTGAAGCTTTAATCCAAATAATAAAAAAATCTGGTAAATTGTATAATAATATAGAGTTAATATGATTTTAAGTTATATTATATATTATAAGGCTTATCCGACAATAAATGAACAACAGTATTAATATATACAATAGATACCGATAAATTCAAGGTAATTTAGATACTAAAGGTGCAATTTACTATACCTATTTTAGAAACCACAATTTCCTGGGTGCAATTTATCATAGTATTTTTACGACCTGCTCAATGTGAGCGCGATTTATAAGTGCCCACATACGAACAGTGTGTATGTTTATGCGTACCTACCGGACGTTGTATGCATGCCAACTTCGCTTTGCTCATAAGAACGGTCTCGTAATTATTATAAACACTTACTTATATAGACTCAAGCCATAAGCACTATATTATTATAAGCAGAGAAGCAACTAGGATCATTTACGCGTGGGGGAAATTCTAAAAATACGTCCAATTTTAGGCATTTTGGTTAAAACATAAAAAAATAATATTTCAATATTGTATCAACTAGGTATAAATTATTTTAAGTATTGAAGTTCCAATTATATTAAAATGCCGTGTATAGGATTTTATGTTAAAGTAAAACTATCCCTTGTTAAACTTCTTTGTAGACTTAAGTAGGTACTTAAATACCTACCTAATTATTTGTGCATATAATGTATAATATTATGTATACAATCATTGATACACCGTTCATTGAAATATTTTGATAAGTCATTAAAGTTATTGTGAATCAGACATTTTAACGAAAACACAGCATCAATACATGTCTGCCTTTGTTCAGAACCTCAACAATTATAGTATGTCCATATATTACCTATGTGAATCTATGCATGATCTTAATGTTTTTGACATTTTGACTGATACCTGGATAACCAAATGACATTACAGTTTATTCATTACAGTTCACAAATCACAAATGACATACGTCATACAATGAAAAATGACAAAAGACAAAATACTGCATTTATGATTTATTATTGTGGTAATTTGTTCTATTTTCGCTACCCGGCTTATAGTAATTAATCAAATAACGACGATTATTATTTCATGCTGTACTTATGTGATTTAATATTTTTCATTTTCTTTCCATCACCCGATGCGAAATAAAAATAGTGTTTTAACTTCTAACACCTAACACTAACTATAGGCACATATAAAAATTACTCCCGGGGAGCAATCCCCATCTTCACTCCCCTAGTTCCTCCTCTGATTATAAGTGTTGTTTGTCTATTGGTCGTGCATGCATGCAAACTTCATACCGTACGGCGTACATACCTATTCATTTTGTTGGTTTCGCGGTCATCAAGTCGTCATCTCAGTCTCAATGTCATGCGCCGTCTTCCGCCAGCTCACATCATAACTTGGTCGCGTCATCTTCATTACCACGGTGTCGTGAGTTTTCCGTCTATTTATTATTATCTTATATTGTGCATTATTATTTTCTCTGTGTATTTTACTAACATTAGCTTATGCAATTGGTTATTCATTGTATTCTAGAGATGTATTGTCAGTTTACTTGAATACCACTAAATCATGTTTAATGAAGTACCACATTCGCTCACTATTGATTCGTTAAATGTTCGACAGTAATGAAAATATTGTAATTTGTACGTAATACGTCGGGAATCACTCATTTGCGTAAAAAAATATTAAATTTGGATACAGCCTATTTGCTCAAAAACAAAAAAAGGTATGTTTTCTTCGACTGCAGTCTATTTGCTCTAAATTTATTACCTGTGTATACATTTTACATTAACGACTTGGTTCAATTCATATATTTTAAAGACGCAACAAAAATTTAAAAAAAATTTAAAATAAGCAAGGATATCAAACTTTAATTGTATTAATTTTTTTTTTTTAATAATATCTTTAATACTTATTTTTCTAAACAACAATCAATAATAGGTATTGTTGCTGCCGCAACATATTATTATTACCATTTACTATACATTTATACATAAGAATTAGGGCGCTCTCACACGTACACACGCACATTACAAACACATCATTATCAATTATCATCATTATTATCTGTTATTTTTGCATTTCCAATTTTTGTGTCACTGTGATTTATTTAAATCACCACACATATTATTAAATATTATTTTTTACTTGTTCGACCAGCAGGGTCAATATTATCTACATACACTTATTATTATTATTGTATAGCAAGCCAGAAGGCTGCTAATGCCACTTTTTGGTCATTTGATTATTTTATAAATTTATTATACAAAAGTTACCCGTCATACCATTATAGCCATAAGGGCTTTGATTTATTATTTATATTATATTTTTATACCTACTGTGTTGGTGTGATTTTTTATATATTTGTATCATTATTATTTAGATTTGTACTATACATCAACTAGTTAGTTACCAGCAACCATTGTTACCATTTATTATTTACACACAAACACATACACGCATACACATATAACACACACACATCATTACGTAGCTCATCAGTATTTGCTCGGCGACCCCGTCCACTGCCGATCGAGCTATTTTCATCACTACTCATTTACATAAATCACCGGGCGTCCTAATCATATCATAAACACTCAGACTTTTAGTTATTACATTTTGGTGACCGAGTCCACGACTTACTATTATTCGTACTCGGCCTGTACAGGTATAGTTATACATTTTTTTAAAAATCATATTATAGTAATCGTTAATAGTGCGCATTCATCATATATAAATTATAGGTAATAAGCTAATATATTTTCATATTATGTCTTGGACAGTCACACACTTGCATATGCTGCAGTTAAATTTTGTCTTACAATCATTTTGCTGGGCATGTTTTATTTGAAAACTCCACTGTTCAATAGCGATATCCGATAACTCAGTACCTACATATCGTCAACATAATACAACTGATATTCAACTTGTTTCCAGTCTGTCTACACAATAATATACAAAATTTAAAATCTATAGATTTATGGAAAAAACTGATAAATTTGAGTTACAAATGTGTTTAAAATATACGAATTAAAACCAAGTCATTAATGAAAATGTTTACCTACACATGTAAATTTGGGGAAAATTGACTGTCGAAAAAACATAACTTTTTATATTTTTATCTCAAATAGGTTGTACCCAAAACAAATTAATTTTTTTGATACAAATATTTAACCCTCATTCGTCGTCGTCCAATTATTATTAGTTCCTAGAACCACTGTTTAGGATCGAAATAGACGATCGGATTTTGAAGGCTGGTCGCCATGTCATCCTAACGTGGTAAATACGCCGAAACCTACGAACTTGCGAACTGGCCAGCCGGCGAAAAACTTAACATTCTGTTTGCCGCGATCTATAACTCTATAAAATGAAAAAGCGGGTAAGTGGATGTCACTCTGCCGTACACTCGGTGTAGAGAAGGTCGCTGTATTAAATTTAAATTCAACATTATAATATCATTGTACCTAACGAAAAACGATCGTGAGAGGAAACGGTATGTCAGTCTATGATATTTTATATTATATTGTTATTACTTATTAGTTATTAATTATAATTAATATGAAAACCGGTAAGTTGAATCAGTATTATTTTTGAGACATTTTGTCAAAACTTTAACTTGAAATGATTATAAAACAAAAACGTGGATATGTATTTTTAATATTTTTCAACTGCTATTGTAACAATATAGGTAGGTACTAAAAGTTTTGTATTAAATTTTGATGCGTTTTGATCAAACCAATAATATTTTATCTACATTGTAGATAGAAAGAAAACTAAAAAAATGATTCAAAATATTTTGAAAATTTTATCAAGTATATGAATTGATAAAATAAACATATGGTGTAAATGTCCAGTGTCTACAGTAATTCGTTTTTGAATTACAAAAAATAATGATCACACATCAATACATCATTGTAAAATAAATACATTCATCGCTCTGCTCAGGGTCTAAAATCGAACTGCAAAATCCTGTCGACTGTTTAGATTGTTAATCAATATTTTTATTTTTATTGAATTTCTGTGTTAGAGCTTGGACCTCTGTCTTTTATGGCCCTAAAGGAGCGATCAAGTTTCTCGCTACACTACAACCAGACTCCTTATTGTATTATATACTATTATACTATAGCCATTCATTACTTTAGGTGTGTGTTTCTAATTATTTGATTATTAGTTATGGCGGTATGGACTACCTCATTTCTAACTTTTTTAACATTACCATATAAACACTATTATAATCTTACTATGAAATTAGTTATTCCTTGCATTTTTTATGAGTAATTGCAGCAAATTTGTATACTTGTTGTAGAATGATGAAAAGTTACGATCAAAAAGATGTTTATTTTTGATTATATGAACATTATGAAGTTTTCTCTAAGCTAATCGAGACTACCTAATAGTTAAAAAAACCAAAATCAAAATCGGAAAAAATAAATACCGATAGCCAAAATCAGATAATATATTTTTGGTTTCAAGCCCTGCTTTGGATACATTTTGTTTTTTTTATATATAAATATAATGTACTATTATAAAAATTAGAGTGTTGGTAATTTGGAACTTAATCACATTTAGGACAATGATACAATAACTGCAGTATGCATCAAAAATTTTAAATTGTAAATTGTTTGTGCATCTTAAAATACTCATAACTCGTTTTGAAATTAAAATAAAATAAAAAGCCTATAAGATGCCCTAGACAATAATCTCACCTTTACATTTTATAAGATGTCAATTCACTTTAATTTTTAAACTCACGGAGCTAAACGTGATCTGCCGAATTTGCTATGTTACGCACTTGTAAGGCGGAAACAAAATATGTTAATGTAGCGTGCTTTTAATTTTAATTTTTAACTCTTTAATACCCTGCCCTGGTATCTTTAGAGCCTCCCCTCCCAACTCTAATGGGTGTAGTAGTAATACCTACTTAACGATAATATCATGCTCGGCGTTACGTGCAGGTACATATTATTAATATCTATTTACTGCAGCAGATATTGACGTATTTAGGTGGGTGGTGGAGGGCGGTCACTCTGGGCGGAACTTTTGCAGGAGAGGCACATTCTTATTCAGCCAGTAGTTTTATACTTAAAGACACAGATGTTTTATTATATACTATATACAAATATACAATAGTTTAGTCGCTGTACAAGTGTAACAGGAATACACGACAAATTAAATAACTTTTGTTCTAATAAATATTTTAACAGTTTTTTTTATACATGAGTACATAACTTATAGACACCTGCGCTATGTGTACAGCATGTTCTTATTTTTTAATACTGAAAATCAAAAATTTAAAACTGTATAAAATGCTTTTTGGAAAAATTCAAAATAGCCGATTTGTAAATCTAATTTTCAGACAAATGTTGATGGTAAAAACGTTTATATTATAGTCAAGTTGTTTTTCTTAACAATTTTTTAAAATATCAATATTTTTAAACATATAATCTATGGTTTTTTAGTAGTGAAATAGTTTTGATGAGTAGAGCAGTGGAGTGGAGTACTGTTGTTCTGTAATACCTCAGGGGTACCGGAAGTAGGTACCTATGAGTACACCATAATGTTAAGTCGATCATCATAACTTTAAATACTAAAATACTAATAACTTATAAGCTACCTACTTATAAAAAATTTAATTTATATAGATTAAAATACTCTGAATGCAATTCTTCTTCGGAATATGAAATAAAAATGTTATGATGTGACTCAAAACAATAATATATAATATAAATGTTTGGGTTTGTGTTTGTAATTTACCGTTATTTTATACCTATAATTAGCTCAGTGGCGTGTAACATAGGGTCCAAGTGTTGCTGAGAAAACACCTTACATGATATCACCTACACTAGTCAACATCCCATGCGCACTACGCAGCCATTATCATTAGATTTCCTAAGAAAGTTCTAAGCACTGAGTCTGAGAGTCAGAGCACAATGTTTAGTTGTAGTTGTTAGGTCGTTTTTAGTTGTATTTCTAAGGTATAAATACAAAATATTATTTCATATTAATTACATTTTATATCATTTTCCTCTTTTTAAAATTATTATTACTATATCAAAAACTTAACAAACCTAACTTACAAAAATAAAATAAAATTCATATTTAGCTCATATTTTCATAGTTTATAATGCATGAACTTCCGGGTTCTATGCCTCATGTATCACCTGAAATACATCACTAATTAACATTTACTTACATTTATTCTGTAAAGTGTAAACGATTTATGAAATGCACAATCTGACTACAATAAGAGCTAATATCATGTAATATTATACATTTATACATACAAATTTAGCATTACATAATAAATAATGAATAAATTTAGTGATTATCACTTACTACGAATATTAAAACAAAAACATTGTACGATTATAGCGTCCACGGGTCGCTAATTAATGCACTGCACGGAAGTTGTTGCATTTGTGCATTTGCATTTTTTTTCTGCCTACTTATTAGATTTATTACTGATTAATCTTGAAAATCAATTACACGACACTACAAAAAGATATTAAAAGTTTATAATGCATATTTTTGCATGATCAGCGATTTTGTAATTTTAAGAGAATATATATTTCTGAATTTTACCATTTGTTTATAGTAGATTATTACGATGATTAGTGATAGGTATGAGTATATAATACATTTTGAAAATTTGGCAATAAAAAAATAAATAATTTATAATGTATACTTATCTTGGGTTTTCACTTAGTGTTATTGTATCGTGTTTATCAAATCCCTAGTTAACACACGATTATTAATAAATAGTTAATAGGCGTTTAGAAAAAAATATTTTTTTTGTAAAATATTTGTGCTAGTAAAAAGAAGAGTATGCTTATTATTTCAAACTTTTTAAGTGCAGTCAGTTCTAAGCTCTATATAGACTAATGATAAATAGTATATTTGTGATTCACGCACTTTCGAATAAAATATTGCAATAAAAAGACTCTGTGTAAGTTATAATAATCACTTCAAAGAATATTATAGAAAAACCATACGATAAAAAGCAATACACGCTTCATGGTATCACCTTGAACTCGTGACAGTAATTCAAATATGAAGAACAATACAACGACATAAATAGGGCAGAGGACTTGTAGGCTGTATCATTTGCATACTCGTCTTACACAGTCAATACTCAAAACAAAAGCAGAGTACGAAGCAAATACTTCAAAACCTGAGACTTAAATCCTTTGACCCGTTGACTTACTCAAAGGACACCACGATGAGGCGGCAATCACCGCCCTCCAAAAATAATTTTTTGTCAGGTTAATTTATGTAGTAAATATAATAATAAAAAAAATCAGGTAAATTATATAATAAAGAATTAATAGTTATATCATTATAAGTTATTAAATATCAGCATAGTAATGAGACATTGTCTTCACATATTCTGCCCTCGCAATAGTGTTGTCATTGTATAGTTATTTATTGAATAATTGAATAATTTTCTATTTTTTTTTTTGATTTGGTGTTTTGAATTATATGATGTTCATTTATAGTATTAATTTTTATGTAAATTTCAGATTTTAGCTCTAATATTGTATCCATGAAATTAAACGATTAAGCGGTAAACTTTCGGCTTATCCATTAATAAATGAACAACAGTATTTAAAATATATATAATAGATATTGATGAATTCAAGGTCATTTAGATACTATTGGTGCAATTTTTCTATACCTATTTTAGAAACCAAAAAATCCTTAGCTCAATTTACCATAGTATTTTTACTACCTGCTCAATGCGAGCGCAATTTACAAGCGCCCCCTTAAACCGTACCTGAACCACCTATGTTAAAAACACCGCGGCCACGATTACTAATATATATTGTATAATTCTGTTCGAAACTACTCAAAAATTCATTTAAACTAAGTACTTATTTCCAAAACAATAATTAGATATAGTAATAATAACCGAAATGACAACATAGTGAATAAAAAAAATATTATAACAGAAATCACAGTAATGACATTACCTTCATGGTTATATTAAAGTTAATATAATATTAACTACCTTCGGCGTCGAATACAGATACACATTTACGGCTGTATAAACATACTAGTTACATCCCAAAGACAACTACCAAAAAATGTTTAATCCAGATTGAGCTCTATTTTTTTTTGCGTCATATCCGAGTGACTGAAAATGTTTCACAGCCGACAGATTGGATGAAAACAAAATTGACAAATATGAATTTATAAAAAAAATATTACATGGGAAGGAAAATGTTTTACTAGTACAATTAATAATACTTCAAAAAATAGTGACTCGTGACTATATACTGCAGCTAAAAAAGAGTCAAAATATTTTGAAAATTTAATCACTTAGAGAAAATGTCATTCGAACATTTGGTGAAAATATCAAGTACCTATTTACGATTAAAAGTTTTTGAGTCACACCAATACTGCTAAATCTATTTTTTTTTTAAACTAATTTTGCATAAAAATCCCGTTTTTTATACTTAATTCTTTTTTGATTTTTGCAAAGCTGTTTCGTGTGAATCTTTTGAGGGTTTGAACCAGCTGGATTCCTATGCAAGTGAAATAGGAAAAATGTTGGTAGGTACCTTTTGTTTTATTGTCTTTGGGACATTTGTACGTCGTATACAAGCCATCTGTGTGTATTCTTATATTGGGACCTTTCGCCTTTGCAATATTACTGCGTTATTAGGAGACGTAATAAAGCAAGGATTGCATAACTCCACGGGCCCTCAAATTATAGGTAAAAAATAAACAACCGAGATACTTTAAGCGGCTGTTTGATGGTCGGATGTTTGATGATTGGTATTATAAATTTTATTATAACAAATTCTGTAGTTTATTTAAATTGTTTTAGTACCAAAAATAAAAGAAAACATAGGAAGGTCACACTTACGGTGATATTGTTTAGTTTAATTATTATTTTTCTTTATATCTGTAACAGTCCCAAAATATAAATTAATACTTGGGTATGTTTGAACATAACTATTAGTTTATCAGTATAAAAGCAGTAGAAATGATAAAACTAAATAACATTAAATAATAATTTTTTTTTTAAAACACAAACTTTAAAAATTACCTAATTATAATAGGTATAAGTATATATTTATAAAATTTTTTTAATAAAATCAGTATCTTTTGATTATTATACAATTATAATATATTATCTTTTCGGTTGTAGAGTTCAATAAGTTACAACTTTTTAATTAATTTTACAAATTGTAATTAGGGAGGTATACACTGTATAATATTATATATACGAAAATAAGACACGCAAACATTTTAATCAACCTCCATAACTTAATCATATTATTAATCTGAGTCTTATTAAACGTATTTATTTTATTTTACACGATTGCTACTTTCTGAATACGTGTGCAATAATTGATCGCCCAGTGTGTAAGCCACTTCAGTATAGGTCGTCAGCCAACGAATATTTCATAATTTGTTACACAGGTATATTGTAATCAGTAATTTAATACAGTAATAACATGCCGTTTATAATAACATATATTATGTAGTTTCAAAAAAATTCAAGTCATAACTAAAATCGTTATTTTTTTGTTTTAAAACTACTCTCGTGCCTCGTGCACCGGAACAGCGGTGAATAATTAATTCATATACATAGAATAAAGTCATAGAACACAATGGGTGTGTGTAGGAGTCTGTAGTTATTGAGTCCGAAGCTACCAGGGCCCCATGCCGTAGTAGTCGTAATATTGTTCGTACAAGGACTTGATACTTTTCGTCAATAGATGCGTTAGATGTATTCAATATTGTTATTGTACATAATGATATTATTTTTGAAATATTATTTAGCGTATATATTATTCTAATAAGGACATTGCAAACGTTATTAATTGTTTATCAAAACAACCTTAGTGACAGGCAAAAATTAAGTTAAGTACTTCTAGAGGTCCGTTTAGCCAGCACTGCCACTTTCGAATCTCAAAATCAAACCTTGACTAATTTGATGACATTAGTTAGACATATAGTTCAAATATGAGATACGTTCCTAAAGCACATCAAGACATTTTCATGTAGAACGAATAACCATTATGGAGTTAAACGATGAAATAAAAGACAGTATCAGTGAGCCAAAACCAAAACAAAATAATGTCGAAGTTATAATTTATACATTTTAATTATGCTCATAATACAAGTTCGGTTTAATTTTAATTTTAATAACTACAATTTTTAAAAGCAAGGTACACATTTTTTAAATTTAATATAGGGCATGCGATCACCGGGAAATGTTCGTTCCCTAAAGGCCAATTTTTAACCAGTGACAAAAAAAAACATAAATGTTAAAGTTTTATGATATATCTTGTAGAATAGTTTGTAGGTTATCAGAAGGTATATTTACATAACATATATATACATATACTTCTTGTATTTAATAATGTAAACAAATAACTACTAATAAATATGTACAAAAATTAAAAAGTGCAATAATGTTTTATTTCACATTTAAATATATCCTTTACATCCATATTTCAAACCTCCAATTTTGTTACATCATTTTTTAAATATTCATAAATAGTTTAATACTTGTACTACTACTACTAATATACTTCAACTTGGATTAATATAAATACATTTCAAATTTAAATATAGTGCAAAAGACTAAGACGTATGTAAGTATTACCTGTATACTAGGCAGGTACCTATACTACTATTTTATGGATAACAAAAGTTAAATAATAATTTGTATAAGTAGGTATCTAATGAATTAGAACAGTATAAGGTACTCTGTAGTCCGTAACACTGACCCTAGAAAAATGAAATAAACTTTATTGCTGGTTGATGGAGAAGGGGGAAGTAAAGGGACTGCATTTTTTTAAACTAAAGAAACAATTATAATATAAGAATTTGACGAACACAGAAAAAAATTCTACTCCTAACACTTACCTTACAAAGGTCCGACCTATGTGATCAAAAATATTCCCCCCTCCCAGATATTGCCACGGGCCCGTGTTCGCTCTTCATGGCTCAAATGTACAGTAGAGAATTTTGTGACCTTATTTATTCAAAATTAGGCAATGGGAGCGATAAAAATCAGAAAATACGGGTTTCATGTCATTTTAACGTTTCTACATTTTTCCAGCACGCGCATGGCAAAATCATATAATTTTCTAGTGTTTGAGAGGTGTACAAAATGCTATTTTGGTTGGACAAAATTGTAAAGAATAAAGTACGTAATACTGTTTAGTTAAAAATTGAATTTGTTGAACTTGTAGCAAAGATTGGTTCGATTTAAAAAAAGTAAAGGTGAAGTCGCTTATGATCTATAAACTTGCAGTCTACTTAGCATCAGTCGGATTATATTTATTATATATTATAAAATAATATTCAATATTAAAAATTGACTAGTTTATAAAATGTAAAATATTTATTATCGTTAAGAAATTATTAAATTTTAAAAAGTGCTCGGACCAATGCAAAGTAAACTTGTTTACCAATTCAATTATCTTTAATTTTTACTTACTAATTTTTATTGTTATACTGTATATTGCGATCTTATTTAGCCACAATCAGTAATAAATAATACAATTTGAACGTATCAAAAAACCTCGGAAGTTACCTTGGTCAAATCTGCCGTATAGTAAATGCAAAATAAACAATGCAGCTATAACTATTAATTTATTGATAACATTAGTACAACGAGCAATGGCCTATACACTAATTAATTCTAGTAACATTTAACAATATTGGTACACTGTGGACCGTGGTACAGTGTGCACGGCAATTCGAGCGACATTTGCGACGATGCAGTTGACAATGGTTTTGTTTGTCGTTTTCGTACGATCGTCGTCGGTCGCCATTGCAACCCGTCAACTGTTATTTTTATTATTGTCCAGCCACAAGTCCTTAACCGATCAATTAATTAAAAATAATGTCATTCGACTTTGTGTTACATATGGTCCGATTTCAGAGAATTTTTTTTTTAAGTTAAAACAGAATGATAACTATTATTATTAAATGCAAATTACAACGAAATTAGTCCACAGGCATGTTACGTAATATTTTTACTTGTCACGTCCATCGACGTCCATTTTTTTAAACGCTCAACCGTTTCATGTGTGTATCCGGTATGGGCCCTACGAACAGACATTTTTAAATAATAATCCAGCTCAACGGTAATGGCGCGAAGCGTAGTACATTACACGAGCCAGAGTTTGCCCATAGAACGTGTGTACATTTGCCCGTTTTCTTTAGCCAGGCCTGCAAAGCTAACGAAAGAGCAGATTTTTTCGTTTGTGGTATCAACAGTTCGGGCATGATATGCAGATTACAAATTTGTCATTTTTGAAAAAATTGGTTGTATAATACTGAATGTACCTATTAGCAAATAAGCCGAGTATTTCTGATATTGAAAAAGATATTGTGCTCGACCGTTTTTCGTTATTAAGTTTCACGTAGCAGCGCCAGAGACCGCATTACACACCCCCCTCCCCCCCATGCCGGATATGTCGTACATAATATATAATATATACATGTTTATTTAATGTGTACGTCGTACGCGGGGCAGAGGTTCGCGCCGTTGCCAGCTGTGTCTTCGCTTATCGGCACTGTTCGTACTCGTTATGGGCTTTATTAGGACATTAAAATATGTTGACGCGTATTTCGCCGTAATACGTAAACATATAATAACAATGTGTTATTCGTTGTAATTGTTTACACTGTAGTGGGCTGCAGTGTGGATTGTCGAGCTCTCAGAATATTAATATTTGATATCGTTCTGTAATAATTACAAATATTAAATAGATACCAATTTACATTGGTATTTGGTTTAAAATCTGTCATTTGTCATCACTCATCATGGTCCATCTATGAATGAAACCCATTAAACTTAATTTGATTGATTTTTGCATCAAAATAAATGGCTACGGTGCAATGACACTTCAATACATATTGAACGATGGCCTCGAGGGAATACAAATGTTTACATTATAATCATACCAAAAAAAAATTCAAACATGTTAAATGAACAATCATAATAATATAATAGATGAATAAAAAGATTTTAAAAAACCCTGCTAATTATATTACATGCCAGTACCCAAAAATATGTTATAAAAAAACTACTGATATCAACACTTCGTCGAATTCCGTGTAAAAATTGTTAAGTCAAAAAAAAAACCAGTCATTTACAAGACTTCAGCATAATAAAAATGTGCTATCATGAATAAATTCTAAGTAAATTAAATTAAAATTTATTCTATCACAATAATTTATTTACTTTGCCAGAATTTATTTCGACAAATTAACATGATGTCAGTTCGTAACTGGACTATTTAACAAATCTGCATTACAAATGTTAGTAAATTTGTTTTTTAAAAAGGTCTAAATTATAAATTTATAAATAAAATAAATTCTCGCAAAGTAAATAAATTATTGAGATGGAATAAATTTATTTTTAATTTGATTTACTAAGCATTTATTCATGATATCTTTATAATGTTGAAGTCTTATAAATGTCTTATGATTTTTTTTTTTTGACTTGGCAATTTTTTACACGGAGTTCGACGAAATGTTTTTGATGGGTAATAATATTACACCACACAAACCGCAGCCACAGCGCTGTATTTCGTGTGGGGATGTCGTCTGTGTTCCCACCTGCCGCGGATGGTGCGGCGGGGGCGAGGGTCATGCGCAGAACCCATCGAATCGATGTCTACTAGTCGAGAAAAAAAAAAATATTTTATCCGATCCCATCGCTGGCAGAGCAGCAACTGCAGCCGTGAGCGCTGGTTTTTCGGTATGCAGACCGGTTGAAAAACATAATTTTCAAATAATATGCTCATACAGACCGCGCGTCTCGTTACTACGGCGTAGTCGTTTTGTCCAGAACTTTCACACGTTATAGCAACTATTAACGCTACGTATACTGCACTCGTTTTCCGGTCGAGTCGGCCCGAGTCGTACAAGTGGTTACACGCCGCGCTGTAGCAGTTGAGTTCGGCAGTCGTGGCACTGGTCTCGGTCGCTTCGCGCGTCATTTCACCGCCACACGGTCGCCTAACCTGGCCTATCACTAATTCTCTAACAGCGACCATACACGGCACTATGGATGATCCTAACGAGGCACAGGAAGACGTGGACATGGAATGGTGGCACAACTTGGAGGAATTCGAATCGGACTCCGACTCCGATTCTTCTACCGACGAATCCGAAGACGATGGACTCGAAGATGCTGAAGAAAACTCAGACCCCGAGGAAATCATCGTCGACCGGACATATCGATTGCCACAAGTATTGGACCCACAACTGATCCCTAACGGCGAGGATGATGAAGGTGTTGGTGAAGTAGGACGAAGACGACATGACCGGCACAGGGTTTCGAGCCGAGTGTCGCGAGGAGACGACGACGAAAGCTTCAATCGCAGGACTTACGCATTTAGGTAACTATATATTGTATTATGTACATAATTATATTGGTTGCAACAATATTGCGCAGTCGTGTAGCTGCCGCACGATTTTTTTAATTTTTTTTTTTTGAAACACGACGTCTACTTTAACGAGTTAAGAACGATGGTGTGAAAAACCAATTGCACAAATCACTATGGGCGCTTATAAATTCCGTATCTTTTTATACATTTTTTTTTGTGTGTGTGTATTTATGAATTCCACTGGTACTTTTTTACTACCCGAAAAAAAATGTAAATTCCGCCGCTTATCGGCGGTGCCGTTTTCAGCAAAAGATAATTGAGTACTCTATATTATTTTTGTTTCTACGATCTGTTAGTAGTGAAAGGCCACAAATTTCGATACAGCGTGCTGATATATATATATATATATTTATGTTGCTGTAAAAACAGTATATGTCCACAGCGCAGTATTAATAATAATTGTTATTGTCTTTAATGACGTAGACATGTAGTGTGGTTCTATGGTATGTAACAATTAGCTGTGTAATATCATTTTTCTATACTACAGCATTCTTGTTAAGTGTCTGAATACTCTCCAAACGGATGTATTAATTATGTCTGCGTATTTAAATTTAAAAAAAACGTATGAAATAACCGAAATTCGTTTTATACAATTTGGCAACGTAGCCGCGCGTCCAATGCCATGCGCGCCTTTTCATAGGTAGTCAAAATCGTGTTCTTTGTTATTCGGTCACTTCTATATTTTGTACCCGAAGAGATACGACAATGCCGGTTAACCGTGCACTAACATTACAGCTGTTGAATTCGTTCACATTTCGTCGGAGGCTCGGCACGACGTTGGGACGTGTTTTAACATCGACTACGATTTATCGTATTAATATAATAATATACGGCTATAACATCATGCCAGGCTCCGACCACATATTGTTAAAAAGTCAAATGAAATATTTATCGGTGAACACCGGGATTTTGGTAGCCATCGCTTCTATTGTGTTCGATCGCTGCAGGTCAGTCCACCTATTGTCGCCATTTTCAATTTGGTAACTGCTCGCGGCGAGTACCGAATAAATAGGCTTAATTTGGTACCCTATATCGAAGGGTTGTGATCGATAAAACAAATTAAATTATTATAACTCCTGTACGACGAACAAGCATCGAGTTTTCTGATTTCACCGTCATATTATTCTTATGTCGGGTAAGTAAGATACATGGAAAATTGAATAGTCAAGAGAAAAAAAATTAAAACTCTTCGTATCGCATGCGGCAACGAAGTATACCTAAGCAGCGTAGTAGTTCATATGCGTTAATCGCAAAATGTGGTAAGACATAACTTCCAAAATAATGGTTTTGCAGAATTTTTTCGCTCAATCGTTCCTATTTATGCACACAGAGTTGAGGGAGTTACGTTTGAATTACCTTTAAAAATTGTAATAAATTAAGGTTTTCTCAAGTTTCTACTATTTTTTTTTTTTTTTTTGTCAAGTCAAATTGCTGTTGTTCACGACTCGCATATCACCGCCTCCCCGCGACGAACAATGAGCACCCACTCCACGCCCAAGCCCAGATCAGCTGATATATAAATATAATGTTTTGCTGTCGGCGGTTACATCCGACGGCGCGGCGTCTGTGTGGCACACTACAGTGCCCGGCGGTGTCGTCCGTCAAGGTCAGTCACGAAGCTGTTGCTCATCTGCCTCTTTCGCCGCACGATCGGCAGGTTTTCTCTCCGCTTCGCTACCAACGCTTCCGGCGTGCACTTCCGAATATCCATAAGTTCGTGCTTCGCATCGCGCATGTTACCCCCTTCAATCAAGTGCGCCGCCGTGAAGGTCCGGACGGACATTTTGGGGGCCCGCTGTCCTAGTGTGCGGCCGGCCGGCACGTTTTGTCGTTTTCCGGCGTGTCCGACGTCGTCGATTTACTAGTACGTGGCTCCGCACGGTCGTAAGCGCGGCTCTTGGTATCTATACCTATTTATTACGTCGTCAATAATCCGTACTGCGCCGTTGTGACGAGTTGTCGAGTGGGACACAGGGTCGTCAATCGCCATCACCGCCGGATCCGTCATAATATTGTCGTCACGGTCGCTGTGTACGCTGGTGAAGCGGGCGTAGTCGTCGCGCATAGGAAGTAACCAACACCCGCCTCCGATCGACGTCGTGATGTTAACCCACCTGTGTGGTGTTGATGTCGTCTCGAAACGTATCGTTATTATTATTGTATTTTTATTTTGTGTGTTCCCGTGACCCGCTTACAGTTTTATGCATACATAATACCGCCGTATATGTGATAAAGACAAAAGTTTTCGCTTATTATTCGTTCATTTTTCATATGATAATTTTGTAATTATCACTGTGGAGACGTCCACGTCTGGAAAAAAAAAATGTCAAAACCTTATTAATTAATTAGTTATTTTATTATTAGCCAACCTGGAGTACGGGTCATTGGGTGCTAACTGTGCAAAAAGACCCCCATTGGTGAACAATTATTGAGTTAAAAAAGTGACTTCAATACAATTAAATTTCCTACATATTTTTTATTTTATAAAATTCACTTTAGCTTAATAATTATATGTTGTTAATCAATGTCAATCAACTAATTAATGGCAATCAAAAGCATGGAATTATATAAATTGTTTATGTAAAAACAATAATTGTTCATCTAACACATTCCATTCTTTATTTTTTACATTTATTTGATGCATTTTCAAATGACTACTCATTAAAACTGAAACTCGTTTTTAATAGGCAATAGCTGTTTGGTATTACAACAATGTTGCTGTCAGAAAATCGTACCTATTCACATGATATATTCACATGAAATTATTTTACTCTTAAAATGTATTAATAACGAGCATTTTTAGTAATTTTGCAATAATAAAGTAACTTAAATTCCGTATAAATTTTTTGTAATAAAATACAATAAGATAACCATTAAATTAATTGCAACGTTATTTCGTTACAATGACTTGCAACTATCATGTCATGTTATTCCCCAACACTGATAAATTACGTATTAAATACTAATTCATTCATTTTTGATGACGATTGCTTTGCCAAATCGCTCGATTTGTCCATGAATTTTTGTTCTCTGCGTAGGTACATGTCTCAGTGGTAGGCACAAGGGGTGCGAGTACCTATATCATCGCTCCCACCCCCTCCTCTCCAATACTTATCACGTCGGGCTGAGTAGGTAACAAATAGTAAATACTAATAATAAAATATTAAATTATATTCTTGTACTGACAAAAATATTAAGAACATTAATGAATTAATCTTACGGTATGAAATTTATTAATTTTATTTGATGGGTGGTGGATACTCACAATGGCTTTGTAGTTTGTATGGCACATTATAACTCACCTCCCCTCTTGGAACCGTTATTATTGTATGATTATTTACTTGTGTCAACAATGAAAATAGTATTCTATTCCTATCGCACAGCTAACCGTTCACTCGTTTCCAGGAAATACCTCAGATCATTGGACACTACTCCTGAAATGACGGAAGAATTGTTTCAAGGAGGATTCAGACCCGAAATAATAATGGGCATGATGATGAAGCGTCGGAGAATATGTTACTTTGCACAGTGGGTCAGAAATTTTAGGCGTGAAACCTATCCATTAGAGGCTAGCGTAGTGAAACGCTATTACCCGAATTTGGTAATAGATTTTCACCAACAAATGGTACTGAATAAAAATAGATTTGAGAAAATATAAAAACATACGTTTTAATATTATGTAAATATTATTTTTTTAACTGTACTATGTAAATGTGATGATTTTTTTTTAATGACCATCAGCCTCCAGGGTTATTTGGATGTGTGGGGGTTACGGTTTGGGTTTGGTATGACACATGTTATTCGTCACCAAAAACCATAGTGACCCATTTAGAGATGCCGTAGCACGCCATAGTTAATACTGTGCCAACCATCCCAATAGCCTCTATAATGTATTTTTAATAAAACAATTACCTATTTGTTCACATTTTTGTATACCTGTACAAATATTGTATTGTTATCACTATTTAATTTTTAAATTTTTTTTCTAAATAATTGTGTGAAATGAAAATATCTAATTGTCTGATAATTATAAATTATGTTTTATATGACTTTAATATACTCAATTATATTCAAAAAATCTTGTGTTTGAAAGTTTCTTACAGAAATTAATATTATCGTTGATTTTAAAAGTGATGTAGTGGAGTTAACGGTAAAAGTTTATCAATGGCTCAAATATGAAATGGTGTTTAAATAAATTATTACTTAAAAAATTGCGAAAGCCAACAATAAAATTTGGTATTTTATATATCTGTTTACATAATGTTGGTCACCATTAACCTGAACTAAATTAATTATTAAAATATGATCAATGACCTACATATTATACAACATAAATTATTATTCAATTCAGTTGTAATTCTATGAAAGAATAAAAATATAGAGTTAACCAACAACTAATAACTACAAATTAATTAAAATGATAAGATTGATGAGTGCCGAATAATCCTATACACTAATGTGCATGAGATACTGAGCTAGTAAATAGCTATATTTTTCTTTTCTCGATGAAGCGTTTTCCCCTACAACACTTCTGCTCATAATATTTATAATAGGTACATTCTGTGAATATGCAAAACGCAATAGTGATATCGTTATTAAAAAGCGATTAAGTGGATGTCGCTCTGCTGTACAGTAGTTTATATCCTACCGTTTAGTACTGATGCCTTAATAACCTTATAATAGTAAAATCAATTACCTACTTTAATCACAATAATATCATACAATAAAATTAGTTACATAATAATATTTATACTTTATAGGTCTTCGCTTAGAATCGTTTTTTGTACACAATGATTATTGAATTCAAACGTAACACATCCATTACAATGACCTTCTAGTCTCTAGACATTGCTAATAATATACGCAGAGCGTTACGCACTTTTATCTGTTTTTTTTCTTTAATTTTGATAATAGGCCAATTAATATAATATATAAGTAATATAAATCTGTAATATGTAAGCTAACAACATAAAATTGGTTATCATTTTTTATTAATATGCCTTTACATATTTTGAAATATCAAGGGTGAACTGAACTTTCGACGGAACTCTTTTCGTTTATACTAATATATAATTTTGCACACTAATCCGTTTTCAATACAATAAATAACAATAAATAAATATATATATATTTATTATCAACAAAAAAGTACTTCGGAGAAGTAAAACAGGCTCTCTGTGCGTAAGTGGAAGCGACTGTGAGAAAATATAGAATTTTGATGTCCATAAAGAAGTGAAATCAATCTCAAAATTCTGTGTCAAAAATGCCCATGGTTGAAAAAGTAGAATTTTAAGATTAATAAAGAAGTGAAACAATCCCAAAATTCTTTGACTCAACTTGAAAAAAAATCCATTCGGAAAAATTTCAAGGTGTTCAAATGTACAAACATTGAAAAAAAAATATCACAGACGGCGCGTATATTAATGATGAAATTATTCATAAATCGGAGTACCCGAGAATTACAGATTGCCAACAAAAATTCGAGTCAGGCAGATTAACTCGTAAGCAAGTCGACAACTCCGATTTATGGCTAATTTCCTCATTAATATACGCCGTTTTGTGCTAATTTTTTTTTTTTAATGTTTTTACAGTTAGTGTATTAGCACAGGGTAAGACGAAAACAATATCTACCGACTTCATTATTTTAATACTTTTTTTCACAGTTTTCTTTTAGTTCTTTTTCGTGCTGTCGATTTGGAAAGTTAAATAATTTATGACCAGTTCGGTACATATTACTCCACAGTTCCCAACACGGCACATTTTTTGACCACTTCTCTTTTTATTTTTGCTCATTATTAAAATTAAGTTTAAATAAAACGGTAAGAACAGACGAATGGTCTAAGCTCGAGGGCCAATTCGTTATGAAAAAGGGTACCTTACAAATTTTCCAGAACTACAAAAGTGTAACCTGCAAGGGAACAAATAATTGAGAACGAGCGTCGAGTACGAGACGGTTGCCGCCGACTTGTTTGAAAACTGTCCGCTAGGCGGCGCCGTTTTCCGTTGTCCGCACGGTGTCTCATTAGCACGGTACCCACGACCGAGCGAACGAATAACGAGAATCACAAAACCGCAGTGTTCAGCTCTGTCTCTCTCGGTGTCTCGTACACCGCGTACGATCAACGCGCGTGCGAGTGAGAAGTCCGAGCGCCGAGACGAGACCCAATGCATAATAGTCTCGCTATCGGTGTTTCTTAAGCATAGAAACGAGCCGCCAGCGAGACCCTTCGACAACGGGCGCCTAAACACTGGTGGTGAACACACACACGCACACACGCGTTCGCCGAGCATACGAGGCATAATGATGATAAATAATAATAATGGTATTTTGTTGGAATGCATTTTCTACGCCACTGACACTGCATAGCGGTGTGACTGGTGTGTGTGTGTGTGTGTGTGTGTGTGTGTGTGTGTGTGTGTGTGTGTGTGTGTGTGTGTGTGTAACAAAGACGACGGTCGAAACGTTTTACGACAGTGGTAAATGGTAATATACGTGTAATATTATACGGTAAATGTTTTTTCTTCGATTCCGGGGAAATAATGTAATGGCCGACGCGGACAAGTCCTGAAAAAAAAAAATTATCGAATCGTAGAGTGCTGCTACGATGCGTGAGATTTTTTCCTGTAAAGAATGTTTCGAGAAAAAAATCACACTTTTTATTTTCGGTCGGGGCCCGATAAATATATATATATAAAGATTTGTTGAACGACGCTGACCGAGGTTTGTGGTTCCCAACCTTTTATGAGCGTTCAACATTTAAAATTCGACGTTTCACGACCCACCGAAAAATCACAACGATCGCAAACATAATCCCCATATTTTTGTCACAATAAAATATTATAGTATAAAAAATAAATAAAAAAAATAGAAATAGAAAATACAAGTACGATTATTTATAATTATATTGATAACGATTTTTTCATCGATATTTTTTTGTTGTTCAATCAACTTGGAAAAATAGTTTTATTCCAAATTCACAAAGAGCATGCTAAAATATCATATGAATTATGCGCTATCACGACCCTCTGGCCTCTATTAAAAACTCCGCGACCCTAATTTGGATCGTAGTGACCTAGCCGGGATTGGAAACCGCTGACGTAAAAATCAAACTTTGTGTGTTTCGGGGATCATAAAATTGGACATTAATTTATTTTTACCAGCATAGTCTACCACTCACACACACATAAGAATAAACGTTATCTGTTTTCGTGAATTACATTTATATTCAATTCTATGTGTGTTCATTATTAAATTATATTCATTAAGAGTTATTATCGTTTCCGCCGTCGAAACCGCACATGCTCATTTGAGCATTATTTTTATAGTTTGCTCGCTTTTATAATATTATGCTGTTGTGCTCTAATCGCCAACTTATTTTTATTTTATTATGTTTTTTATAATAAATTGTTCCTGCGCCAACATTGTTTTATTGTTTTAAGTACTCGAATCGGCTTATTATAAAACTAACTGACTATTTCATATATCATATTTTTCGTTCGAGTATTATTATTGTATCCTCGTGCGCGAATCGCCACTATATTATTTATTTATACTTCAACTTACCATCAATGTGCGTGTTACGTGCGCTAATAGCACTGTGGATTCGTTTTATATTTTTATTATTTAGGATAGGACCAGCTGGCCAGTCTGCACTCCCTAGTTTCCTGCGTATTGTACTATTTATTTGCTTATAAGGGGATTGGATGCGGCGATTTATTAAGGGGTTATGTATAGGCAATTTCATCATTTATACGAGTTACGCAGTGTGTATGTATTAGTAGTAAATTATCATTAGTGTGTGTGAATTCGTTCGGGATTGCTCGTACAACGTCGGTATTTGTCGTGGCTATGGTAAACGATCGTTGCTCACCGCAGTATTATAAGTTATAACTCTATGGCGCACCGTGTTCTTATCTACACACGCTGTATGGATGTTATTCTTATAATTGTTATGCATATATAGTGAATTACTCGTCACATTATTTTTGTATACTCGCTTAATATTATTATTATTCAACAGCCGCGGGCCGTGGATGTGTACCATTGACAAACGATATACCTAAAGCAGCGAGAAACCGTAAATACGCAGCGTTACGAGAAAGATTTTAGTTATTTTGACGTACCTAACTCAAACAATTTTTTTATTGGTTTTTCCCGCTGCGTTGTTAAAGTATTGAAAATTTTTTATTTTGAAAAATATGTTTGAATAATAACAAATAAATTCAGGGCCGTAGAAAGAAAAGTCCAGGCCAGGGAGGAAAATGTTTAAGGGCCCCTATTAGTGGTGGTTCCAGTAGCTACAAACACCCTACCAAGACCAAATAAATTTCAAATATTTATACCTTNGTCAGTTCTGTGTTATTCTTGGAAAAACAGAGTGGGGTAATAACGTAACGCAAATTACAAATTACTGTAACGCAATTACTTTTTCAGTAATGCAGCAGTAATTGCATTACATTTTACTTAAATTAACGCAATTGTAATGCAATTACTTTTTAAAAGTAAATGAAGTAACTTACTAGAGCGTTATTTTCCACATTTTTTATAAAAATAATAGTTTTAAAAGTATTACAAAAACAAGCCTATGAGATATCGAGAATCAATTTAATTTATTTTTGATTTTGTCGACTCCAATAATAGTTAACAATATTATTAAACATTCCGGGAATTATATTTATTACTTCATAAGCAGAAAGAAAATAGTTCGATTTAAAAATAAAATCGAATTAAAATTAATTATTATTATTATACTATACTTCCTGTCTACTTATATGGCTATATACCTATATAGACATTTATTTTAAACTGATATACTTACCTACATCAATGTTAATACCTTACTAGACTGCAGTCACCATTTATAATTAATACTATATTAAAGTATATATATATATATTTTATATAATATATACTACCCAACCAAAATGTAAATTGTAATAATACTAAATATATAACATATTGTATGAATTCGAATAACCATGGCTCGTCAGTTCATGCATTTGTATGTTTTTTTTTTGCTACACAAAAAATATGCTAACTGAAATACAAATTCGTTTCATAACAATAGTAATAATAATATGAAGTTTAATAGTGCATGTTTTTGCATGTTTTGGGTGTAAAGGCATATTTGGCATATAATTGTTTTTTTAGAGTTTATAGCGCATATTATTTCTAAAAAAAATTGTTTAGAAAAATATTTGAAATGTTTCTTGTTATTTACTTTCCCGTTTACTGAATGATAGTGTTTTGATTTATTTTTATTTTCGTGTGACAACTTACTTTTCTAGTATTTCCCTATTTAGATTTTATGCGTTTTATTTAGTTCCACGGAAACAATTTTATAGCTACCACTACCATCCTCCGCCGTGTATAGTCCCTCGTCGAAACAATGACCTGTTCAAGCATGTACAAATGTACAATGTTTCTTACCAATCCGCATCTACAATTTTGCCCCCTATCGACATGCAGCAAATAATATACATTATTCAAATTCATAATTTAGCTCAGCAATAATTTTAATTTTGAAATTCGGGCTTCGATCCAGCCTGCAAAATGTTCTCTTATTTTAAGTTAAAAAAAAATATTAACGGAATGACTATTCAACAGGGCGTAATAGTTTTTCCCGTAACACACGTTTTTGTTATGAAAACGACTTTAATCGTTGACACTCGTTTGGAATTGGGTTCAAATAGAAAAAAAATTGTTGAACCCATAATAGTGGGGCCTGTTCAATTGCGGTGTGGGCGCGGGGCCCTGGACGTGTGCCCCGCTCCCCCGGGCCCTATGTACGGCCCGGGTTGTAACTAAAAAATGTTAGTAATTTAATTTTTATTGCGGGAACGTTGATGAAAGTTGTTACAGCACTACTAGCTACCCGCACAATGTAATAGGAGCGTATGCTCGGACCGCTACGGCCGCCGTTGAACGAGCAGCTATTGCCGCGCGCCGTCGGAACCATCGGCGGCACCCACGCGCCGCTGCCGCCGCCGCCGCCGAAGAGTAGCGACTAGCATGTGCGACCCTGGTACGCGTGCACAGTAATGCGCGTATTTACTGGTGTTTTTTATACGGTGTAGGCGCCTGACCTGGGTATTTTGACCAATCCTAAATAATTAATGATTGACCGGTTGACGGCAATTCGATCTGTAAGCAGTGCAGATGACTCTGTATGACTCTCTTATACGTTTCCAGCTTATCGGACAACTACCTATAGCACGAGTAATACAATGGACAACGCATAGAATGCAATAATTACTGCAATAATTATTGAACGAAACGCTATTTTTTCAACAATTAATATTAATAATATTATATTGTACGTGCCTCCCGTGCATGATATAATTACGTAAATTATAAAAGATTGGTATAAAAGTTGGCCTCGAACGTTTACTTTTCGTGAGAGGTGAAAAGGACTACGGGAAAAAAGAACAATTAAAAAATTTTTTCAAATATAATACTAATTGATTATGAACATTTTAAAATATAAACATTTGTAATTCGTGTGCAAATAGATTAAATAAATAAATTAATTAAAAATAAATAATAAATAATAAATAATAATTTTAAATAAGTATATTAATCAAAACAACATCATTACTATCACAAAAAAATGCATATAAATGCTTCGTTACATACGATACAAAATATTTTATAAATCATTTGACAATATGAAAAGGTCACATTAAGGTCACTATGATTTCTGCAAGCTAAAATTAAAGTTCCCAACAAAAATGTAATTTACTCTTGATTAGACCACAAGTTATATTGTATTTAATATATATATAAATACAATATAATCACACATATTATTAATTGTTGTAATAAAATAACAGTATAGTAATTGTAAATAATAATAAATTGCATTACTCTTTTGAGTTTGGAGAATTAGAATTACGAGTACCTGAGTGACAGAAAAACGTGTACCACAATAACTGTTAGGTACCGGATGGCAGGTACAAAGTATAGAATATACTGAATTGAAACTTTATTAAACATATTGTAAAATATCGGACCATATTTATTTTAGAAAATTATTTTGGCACTACATACAGTGGTGTATTAAAAGTGCAAGTCTAATTTGTTTAACTTTACCCGTAACAGTTATTTCAGCAGAGATATCTTTCTCAAAATTAAAGTTGATAAATAACTAACTGCGAAACTCAATATTGGAGAAGATGACCTTTCCAACATATGACATCAGTTTATTGAACATTGGAAATAAAAGACAGCTGAATTGGATATAAACAAAATACCTAACTAATGACTTAGCTGTCGAAAAAGCAAGAAGAGTTAATTTGTATGTTTGATTTTAGAAAAAAATAAAAAATATACATAACCAATAATTCTTAACTATGATATGTGAGAAAACTATTGTTTTTAGTTATAATAAAGTATGGTTGTTTTTCATTTTTATTAGTATGTTAATGCAAAAAGGCCCCGTCAGGAAATTTCCATATTTGCCTTATATTATCAAGTGGCACCACTGCTGATGCATATGATTAAATATATTTATTTAGCTATCCACATACTCATATTATGTGCTGTGTTGTTTAAAAAAATTAAATTAGTACCTATTATGAATAGGCAATAGCACAATAAAGATTCAATCAAATTACGAGAGTACAACTAAATACAATAAGACTTATATTTTAACTATTTTAATAATGCTATTAACAACATAATATTTCAATCACAATTCACAACTCTTTCTTACGTTTTGAGTTTATCACTTATCAAACTTTTTTCCAATTTCCTTTGCATTCAACTACTGACCCCCACCGCTTCCAACAAAAACCAATAAAACAGTTGCCAATAGTATAGACTGTGTTGAGTTTTGAAGACGTGAATGCGACGTAAGGAATACGTTGTTTCACCAAATAACTGTTCTAAGTTTAAGTCTAAGAGAGCGCTACCCATGCATTTGTTGTCTCCGTCTTACACACTTACGACATAGACCATTTTCGTTCACTTGTTTCAATAGTTTGCTGTTCGTTTTGATATTGGAGTGAATTGACTTATTATCAAAGTTTTAGGTAAGAACATTATCTATGCTTAAGCTTCTGCGGATTTTCGGATATTTTAATTTTCAAGCGGAAATGCAATATATGAACATTTTTGATTTGTGTTATTTCACATACTTGTATCTCGCTTGAAAATGAAAATATCGAAAACCCGCTGACTCTTAAGCATAGATAATGTTCTTACCTAAAAGTTTTATAGAACTTAAATTCATTCTAATATCAAAACTAACAGCACGCCATTCAAACTAATGAACGAAAATTAACTATGTCGTAAGTTGGTAAGACGGAGACAACAAACGCATGGGTAGCTTTCTTAAAAATCTCGATAAGTAAAAAAAGAACTTGCTGAGTTAGAAAAGTTGTGATATCAAAAAGGAAGTACACCTAAGTAATTTCTAAATACATCAATATAGAAATTGTTTATAATTGTTTGTAGCTATGAAGTGTGATAATTTAATATAAATAATTTAACTTAGCTTGTTGGCCACTCATAGTACGTATGTACATAAATAGTGAGTGTAGTTTTATGGTAATATTATAAAATTATAAAATGTTGATGTAAATATTCATGTCGGTATTGTATCTACAGTTGTAGCTGCCAAGCTGAGTTAAATTAATTATATACGATACTTTCGTGCTTCATCGAATTCAAACAATATTATAAACAATTTCGATATTGATGTTCTATTTAAAAATTACATTTTAATATCACAACTTTTCTATGTAACTCAAGTTTTTTTTTCTTAGCAAGGTTTCAACAAGTAGTTAGAGGAGTGTTTTTGTTGGGATTTAAATTTAACTTAGTTATAAGGAGGACGTTATAATGGTATTTGTTGTTTCCGTCTTAAAAGACGTGTGTAACTAACAAATTTACGCTCAGCAGATAACGTGAAGCTTCGTCAGATTAATAATAATTTTCCATAAACTAATTTTTTATTTGAAATAATTCTCGTATTTATAATTTAATACAATATTCGTATAATAAGTATATGTGACGTAACTTTTTTATTTCATTATCAATTAGAACTTACAGAAGTTTCGTATAGTTTATAATATTTATACTTAATTTGTTAAGGGGCTAAAAAAAAATTAGTTTAAAATAATTACAAATTACAAAAAAGATGATAGAATAAGTGCTGGTACCACTCTGCTGCATCCTAGGTGCAGTTGCCATGTGGGTCAATATTATGGATCATTAGTATTACATTAATGTCACACTTTAATTCAGTTATTTTTTAGTGAAGCATTCACTTATGCCCTAAAAAATCACTTATTTGTCCTTAAAATATGTACTAAATACCCTTAAAACCGAAACATTTCGACTATAAGGTCTATACTGGAAAAATATTTGTATCGGTAATATTATTAGTTTATGTTAAAACAAATATATAGGTTAGGTTAGGCAAATGCCTATTAATTACCTATTAAGGCAATGCTCTAATATACATTAGGTGTCACTGTAATAGTTGTTTTAAATTTGAATTTAATGATATGAAATCATTGTGTTTGTAGGTATACGAAAAACGATTCTGAGAGAAGACGATCAGCCTATAATATTACCAAGTAGTTATATTTTATGATATTATTGTGATTAAAGTTATTTATTTTGCTCAATAATACATTGGCATTTTGCATACTCATTATAGGTATGTACCTACTATAATAGCAGTATAGCTAAAGGAGGTTAAATTATTAATTTTTGTAGAAAAATTTGCATTTGAAAAATGTCATTGTGTGTATACAATATGTTAACATACAAGTTTCAAGTTACCGCAAAAACATCGACTCAATTGACAAAATAAAATTATGAAGGCGCCAGTGACCGTGCTCGGTGGAACAGTTCGCTATCAAGCGATTTAGTCGTCGACGATACCGGAAATCAATCGAGGCGAACCACCAGAGAGCGCCACGCGCTCTTGCGAGTAGCTCAATTAGTGCGTCGTCCGTGCTCGGATCGTAATATTATCATAATTTCTGTTATCAAAATACGGTAAATGGTAAAAATTGTATTCCGATTCTGTACGTATTTCTGTATTTACTGTCCGAGTTCCATGATCGTCAACTTTCTAAACATTTTAATGCAAGTATATTTCATATATTATTCATAAACAGACGCGAAGTGTAGGAATGCAGTACAAGCTATTTAAGTATCAAAACAAATATGTATCGGCTGTCTCCCGATAAGCGGTCTGCCGTCGTTTTTTGTACTACCAGTGATTAAATTGTTCGCATTGGTATTTTATATTATTTTATCCGTGTACTTCCCAGTGCATGTCATCCATAAAATAATAACTACTAATTATTACTAATTATTAAATGTTAAGAAAGTGTGTGGTACGAACAAGAAGACCTGCTGGAGAGGTACTTGGCCGAGAATTGGTGCGAGGCTCAAATAAAAGTGGTAATATTTTTAATTAGTTTTTAAGGGATATGAATTTAAGTTTTATGAATAATCCACAAAAGACATTTTTTATTCTTAAAATTCATACATATTTTTTTATAGTAAATTAAAATAAAATAAAATAATTTTTTATTCTGAAAATCTAACTGTGATAACTTTTATATATAATACTGTAATTTTCACTATACAGTTGACCATATTCATTGGTAGACCACATATTGGAAGATAGCCTAAGTATCAATCATGTTCTTCTTGAAAAATAGTTGACAGGATGTTGGTGTATATGATATTACTTATTAAGTGAATAGTAATATATTTTTTCTCTAGATTGGTAGAAAAGATTATAAGAAAACCAACATTGAATACTAAATACTTCCAAAAACATTAATGTTTATCGTTTGAAGTATAACATGAGACAACATCCTTTTAATTGGTCAATTTTTGAATTCAAAATAATTTTGTTACAATAAAATAATGAATAACATTTTTTTTTTCAATTTGCCTACGTATAAGTGGTTAAATATTTCACGACTGATACCAGTTATTAAAAAATTGTAATTGTCGTAATATTTGAAAGTATATTTATATGTAAAACCAGTATATTATTGTAAATAGCTATTTCCGAGTATTTCCATTTGTATTTATCCTAATATTTTAAATAGTGCAAAATCTGCCCTTTAGTAAAAACTAAACATTAGTATAAGCTTGATAGTCAGGCAATAAATCCAAATAAGGAAGGAGAAAATATTTTTTAACAATTCAAAAAGAACTTATTACCAAACACCATGGAATATTCATTTCTCTATTAAAAAACAATTTTTGAATAGGAAACTACATATTGTTTTATTTCATTTAACATATTAAAGTTTAATTTATACATGATTTTATAAGTTTTTAAAATATTTAAATAGTTCATTGTTTCAAAAGTCCACATTTCTCTCTATACATTGTGTTTTAATATGTTGGATATAAAAGTAAGAATAACTCTCAATCATTGTAAATAATTGTTGTTTCATAACATTCATTATAAACATCTGATTCCTATTAAATATTTAATCTGATATTTCCATATAATGTGTGTTTTTGTGTGCATTGATTTACAGTCAATTTTGTAAAATTTTATATACTGTCATAAAGGTTTGTTAAAAATCAACATCTAATTTATACCTTTAGATTATTTCACATACATTTTTTTGTTTTTATATTCATCTCACCACTGAGGATAACCTCTTCTTGGTGATGATGGAGTACTATTAAGAGCTAAGTTGGTATACATTTACAATTATTATAATATTTTAGGTATTTCGTAACAAATTGTGTCATATCATACTATAATTCAAAAACATAAATTTATAAATATACATACCTGTACAACTATAGTAATTAAAGTATAAATTGCAAAAACTAAGTAAATATCATATAATATATAAAAAAAAGTACATCAAAAATAGAATTTATAGATAAGTTAATAAATAAACTACATTATATAGGTTCACTAGTATTATTTAACAACCATAATTTAATAGATTGTTTATATATTTTATATGACGTACTATTAATAATTTGCAGCGGAATATTGTTAAATAGTTTCAAACTCACTTGCGAAAAACATCTGCTAGATTTCAATATACGAGCAGTAGGTATTTCTAAGTTTTTTTTTGTCGTGTTTTATAGTGTCTAGGTTTGAACTCTATAAAATTAAATTTGTATGTATGATATAGGGCATTTCTGTAAAATAATTGTTGAGATGTAAGAACTTTAAATTCAGTAAATAGATCTTTGGTGGGATATGTTTTTCGTTTACTCAAAATTATATTAACTATACCTTTTTGAGCTCTGAATATTGTATTGCTTCTTATAATACCTAAGCCACCCCAGGCAGTTATTCCGTATTGTATAATAGATTGTGTCATAGTAAAGTATATTAAACGTGGAGTCTGGTTATTTAGGTATTTTCTTGCGTTAATGAACAGATAGTGCATTTTCCGGAGTTTCATTATTGTGTATTTATGTGTGTTTCCTGTTTTAGGTGTTGGTCAAAAGTAATACCTAAATATTTAATAGTTTCCGTTTTATTTATAACATTACACGAACAGTTATTAGATTTACAATCTATATCATGGATCTTAATTGTATTTGAATTGGGTTGGGTTCTTTTGTCTAGAGTGAAATTAATGTAGTTTGATTTAGTGTAATTTATTCTTAAATTATGTTTAAGAAACCATGCATTTCTCAAATGAAGATCTTTTAGACGAACTTCGTCCCAATTGTCCCCTGATATAAGGATGGCTGTATCGTCTGCATAAGAAAATAGTTTACCGTGAATATTTAAATGACTTAGCGAAGAGACATATATAATATAGATATATATAGAATAGGTGATGATACTGTCCCTTGAGGAACTCCCGTTGTGATTGTAATTTCGTCTCTAAGTGTGTTATTAATTCTTACTTGTTGTTTTCTGTTGTCTAAGTAAGATTCTAATAATTTTAGTGGTTTATTAACTATACTTATTGATTGAAGTATGAGTATCAATGATTTATGAGAACTGCTGTCAAAAGCTTTACTGAGGTCCAGGAAATTTCCTAATGTTTTTTTATTCTTGTTTAGGTTACTGTATATATCCATGGAAAGCCGTGCTAAGGCATCTTTTGTTTCTAGGTTTTTCTTAAATCCGTATTGGGCTTAGGTAAGATATTAATTTCTTCTAAGTAATCTAAAAGTCTTGTTTTTATAGCCCGCTCAAAAATTTTTGAAAAAATATTTAGTAAGCTAATTGGTCTGTAGTTATTTATTAATTTTCATTACCGTTTTTCTAAATTAGAGTTACTATGGCACTTTTAAAAGAATCTGGTATGATACCTTTCAATAGTATTTTATTGAAAATATGTGCTAAGATATCTGATATTGATTCTTTAATCTGTTTAACTACGTTAATTGTTATTAAATCTTTACCGGGGATCGAGTCACCTTTCATATTTGAGATAATATTATATACTTCCAATGCATTTATTTTTCTTAAATACAAAGATTGATTTGGGTTAAGATTGTCTGTTGATGAATTTGATAGGAAAAATTGTTTTTTGGTAATATAATTTTGGCTACCCATTCAGGTAAAAAATCTATTCAAAGTATTGGCTATAAAAAGTGGGTCGGAATCAGATTAGTAGTTATTGTTATCAATATTAAAATTAGAATTTTTTGGGGTAGGCTGCGTTTGCATCGTTATTTCCTTTATTGTTGACCACATTTTTTTAGAGTTGTTGCAAAATTTTTTTATTTTGGTACCATAGAAATTCTGTTTTAGAAATTCTGTTGTTAAAACATGTAAATTATCCCTTTTTTATAGTTGATAATTATTGCTTTTTGTCCCGTGGTGTGTATAATTGTTTCAATTGGTTTTGATAATTGATTTAAGTAATGTGATTTTCTTTTCAGCATGTTTTGAAGTTATAAATTCACCCCAATCTGTGCTGTTAATTGCTTTTTTTAGTTTTCTAAAGTTGACGAATATATATGAGTAATTATTTGAATTTTTAGTTTGTTGTGGAACGGTATGATTTAATTGTAAAAATAAAGGATAATGATCAGTAATTAGTGAGTCTATAACCGCTGAAAGAATATTATAATGTTTGTGATTATCTATAATGAATATAGGTCGATGCAACTATTGGTCAAAGCTCTTGTGGGGCAATTAATGCATTGGATAAAGTTAAAAAAATTTAGTAAACCGTGGTATAGTGTTGTAGAGTTTGAGGTTATTACCTCGAGATCCTCAAACAATTTTATAATGAGATCATTAGATTATTTCATATTCATTATTTTGGTTTTACATTCACCTGTATGAATGTTTTTAACATAATGGTCACTTTATAATTTATGTTCTTCAATAATTTTAGTTACAATTATGAAATAATGTTACTTTTGTTTCTTATAACCTAATAATTCATATATTTTACATTATGTCTGTTTTGAAAGTTACTTTCATATCCATTGTTGTTGATGTCTCTATTAAAACTTTTTCTATGTACTT